>NW_017100081.1:422396-1022396 GCF_001412225.1 Nicrophorus vespilloides | reverse complement strand
CGGAAGGAGCGCGCCGAATCGCGATACTTTTTTAATAAACCAATCCATGGATGGCACGGATCCATCCGAAGAGTCCTTCCCGCGTCCTGCCGCTCGCTTTTCTCCCACAGTCAACCACCCTTTCCTTACCCAACCCCAACCATTCCGACCCATGTAAAATGCACATGTTTGGATTATTTCCGGAGGAAAACATACAGACGCGTAATTAAATTTCATCTCCTTCGTTCGTTGCGGAACGGGGTTCAAGTATTAAAAATAATAGCGCAAGTTTTCTCCAGAATACCGCACAGTAATTAATTTTATCTCGCTCTGTACATTTCCAACATTTCGGATGTGTAATAAATTCGCGTTCTCGGATAAATTGCGGGGGCGTACGTGCGGCTGCAACATGAGTGCGAGCGAGACAGGGAGAAGGCGGCGGTTATCTTGTACCACATCGAGGTGGCTTTCCTCCAGATTGTTCCATTATTCCTAGGAGCCATAAATAAACACTTTTCCTCTAAGCTCTAGGCGGGCATTCCTTTCTTCCGTTCCCGATATCATTATTGGATGGAGGCCGCCGAAATTACCACCTTCCTAAATTAGGATAATTGGTTCCCTCGCAGATCTTCTGGTTCGTCGCCCCACATCCCCCGCTGCGCCGACAATAATACTGCATTCTGTGGAAGCTCCCTTTCAAAGCCGGCTTATATCACTGATCAATTATTACCTTTATTTACGGCCTGATATTATACCTACCTCCGTGTTTCTCTCCACGTGGAACTAATAACCCATTACTACGGATGATATTAGTTTACCATTTGCATTTACAATCCACGTAATTTCATCCAACTTTGTATTTTATTTACCAGAAATTTTCATCCCCCCAGGATTACAGCCAATAAGATTTACCGCTTTTAATCAAAGCTCTAAACGACTTCATAAATATATGCGAGGTGAAAAAATCACAATAATAAAATTACATAGCTCTCATAAAAATGCTAATGCTCCGAATAAAAACGTTGGATATTAACCGAAATTTATAGTAATCCAATACTTATTGAAAACGTACGAAGCGGATGAAGAGGGAACATATCCTCGCATTCTATTTGCCAGGATAATAAATAAGAATATGACAGTTCGACGTTAATGGAAAATTCGAAAAAAAAAAGTTCGGAAACGGAAATAACAAAATGAAAAAAAAATAAATTGCGTTGACCCCGTATCAAGTCAGGGTTTGTATGTATGCATACACCGTGTTTTGTTTTATTTTTCGTCCCGTGTCCTGCTTTTTACGAATATTTATATACCTTCTGATAACGCTGACGTACATTGAACTTTATTTATTGCTATTTCCGCTCACTACACTAGCAATCACGGCTGTTCCTGTTGACCCAACAAATACAAATTACTCGAAATGTAGATGTCTGCATGGATGAAAGATTTCCCAACATTTGCGCGCATGGAACTGGCACAAAAATGTACATTGCCTCATCAATAAATAATATTTCGCGCGTTACAAACAAATGCATGTCCGTGCAATTTGCAAAATTGACGCACATTCGCTGATGTAATTGAAATAACTCAACAACAACAACAATATATATATAAAAAAAACATAAAATGGATTTTTTTTTGTCGCCTTAAATTATGTACAATGTACTCTAGTTCAACGTTACATAACAAAATTCAGTTGATACACTTTACCGCTTAATGCTTATCATTGCGAACTGTTATTTGTTTTGCGCGTCCTAAATTTCTATTTAAATGCATTTTATGTTCTATAATTTATATATAATTTTTATATGATTTGAACTAAAATAGTTTTTTTTTAAAATAATGTTTTATTAAGATTCGTTTTAAAATTAAAAGTTTAATTGATTATTTATGTATATAGGCTATAAATAGATATGATTTTAAAAATTGTGGATAAATTTTCGTTCTATGGTATGATCGTTTTTGTAACAAAAACTGAATACATGAATATATTAGGAAGTTTAATTACACTATACACATAACTATATCAGGCTGCAACTAGTAGCTTGAATATAAATTATTATTAATTATTCCCCGAGGACGGGAGTTCTATATTTTAATACAATTACGTGTTAATGATTAACTTCTTAACTCGTAACTCGACGATGTGGCGGAATTAGTTTTATACGCGGTGCGGTTCACGTAACTTTAAACACTTAGTAAATTCGCGAATAATTAACTTCGGTGTCTCCTTTTGCTATATCATTTAATAACTATGCAAACATTTTATATTTATATATTGTTCGAAACATAACAATATTACTATATACTTTTTAGAATACGTAATAATCTCGTATGTAAGTTATAGGAAGAATTCATTATGAATATTAACGAATACCATAATATCACATGACTCTTAGTAGTTGTTACATTAAAACTAATTTATATCTTCTGAAATTTAAGAAACGTGTATATTGTATAGTAATTGAATGGGTATTCTTTGGCAGCTTTGAACTTATAGAATGACAGTTAATTAACATGGAGTCGAATAATGGATTCATATCATATACAGTGGGTGATCCGTTAACGAAATGTTCGGACTTGGAACATATCGGATAACAAACACTTTCGTGAAAGATTTGTTTGTTTGAAAAAACTGATGTGCGGATAATGATTACCTTACCGATCGATTGACGTTAATTTTGGGATATAAAGATTAAAGAACAATTTAGATTGCAAGCATCGATTCACTGATTATATTCGTTAACCGATCACCCACTGTATAACAAAATGACCACATGGTAGATGTTCAGTTGGGAATTCTAAAAGATAGTTATGTTATTAATAATGTAAACTATATACGCGACTATTTTTTTTGTAAATGTTTAGGTGCCAGATTTCAATGATGTATCTATAGTTATAAAGGAACGGAAGTTAATTTATTATGGAGATGGGTATGTATTAGATGTATAATAAAAGGAAATAAGAAAGTACATTGTATATAGGAAGAGCGAAATTGAGTTATCGTGGTGGTAACAGAGGAATGATGTATCCAGCGTCAAGTTTTCCTCGCAACAAACCAAGCCAGCCAGGTATGCATATTTCATGGAGGGCGGGAAGGATTGGAAGTTGCCCGCCATAGAAAAGCACAACAGTGGAGAGGAAGGATTACAGTGCTATATTTACTTTGTGCTGCGAGCTTATGCAAATCATAATAATCACATAAGGCAAACTTCACGGCATGCAGCCGTATATTATTATATCTCTTTATAATGCAAAACTAAAGCCGCCCATCCTTCCACTCTTTCTCTCTCCAACCCATCGCCCGTTTATTAGTGTTGTATACACTTGATTTTATTCCCATTTTGTTTTCTCCTTTTTTTTTTGCAACATTCGCTTTTATTCCGTATGTAATTATGATGAATGGTGCGCTCGAGTAATTGGGAAACGGAATCCAAAATGCTGTTCTAATTGGGGTTGTTTATAGAAAAGTTTTCCGAGGGGGAAAAGGTTGCATCAAATTATGAGGATATTAGTGCAGCGTGAAGTTCGTGCTGGGAAAGTTTGTGAAGTAATGTTTATGTTCGTGGCGAGGCGCTGAGAGCAGTCCAAACGGAGGAGGAAGGGTGGATTCTGTTGCTATTGTAGGGCGAAACATTTCTTGATAGTATTTACAAGATTCCAGAGGATTACACGGGTAATACAAAAGAGACATTAAGCGAGGGAATGTGTAGGATTACTAATGCCCGGGCGTCGAAAGCAGCCCGAAGTTAATATGTGTCGAGCCCGGGGGTGGCAAAAGCGAGAATGGAGAGAAGGCAAAGGCGAAGGAAGAAATATCGGTCGCGTTCGAATCATATTTTAAAGTCAATTCTATTGCCGAAACGCGAGTTGATTTTCGCCGGGTGTTCGGCGCGAAAACGAGGGTTGCTGCAGCCGAAAGTCGTGAGGGTGGTTGGAGGGGTTGGTGAGGTCATATAACTGGCGCGGCAGTGTTTTACTTTACATTCATAAGTAGGGAAGTGTGGCACTATTTCATATCTGCTACCTACATCTGACATCCAAGCGCCGCATGCTTCATTTCAAAATACCATCTTTCATTCTATTCTTTCAGCATTTTTGCAATTCCGAACAAAAAAAGAGAACCTTCAACCCCCGCCTCCACCGGTTGTCGCAAGAAGAAGTGCCGTGCCGTCTCCTTTTCACGTGTGGCGCTTGCGACATTTTCATACTGTTTCTTTGGAAAGTGTAAGTAAGCATAGTAGAGGAAAAGGAGGAGGAGACGACGCTCACCCTTAAAAAGAATCCGCGGAAAGAAGAAGTAAATACGCAGAGATCTCTACTCACAGATAGCTGTTTATTTTCCATATTTACATGAGCGCCGTACGTGTACGTAAACTTTATGTATATTCCCTTTCGTCTTGTATTTTTAAACATTACTTTATTTTTCTTTGCCATATACATACATTCAAACATCCACGCACGTCAGTTCACATAAGAACATACACATGTATTACTAGTTTGATCTACACTTTGGAGCTTTAAGGGAAAATATCCAATATCAAGCGCGGACCCTTTCAACAAAAAGATTCGATTCCTCTCGCAATATTATTTTACTCCTCGTTCTCCACCATCTTTTCCCCATGTCAGAACTTTTCTACACACACATTCGATATTAAAAATTCATCCTCAAACGAAACATTTATCACTTGTAACTAATTCATTCAAATATTTACACATCAAATATTATACAAATATAATACAGTTAGTTCCACCAAAAAATATACATTATTATTTCATATTACTTTCGATAAATAATCTATAAACTCAATTAAAATCATGTATAATTAAGTTTACGACAGAATAGATAGATTTATTTCATTTATAACAAGTACACATGTAGCAATTAACGTTTTCTAATTAAAACAACACTATCTCAAAAGCTTCTGATTTAATATATTAAATAAAGTAGGAATAAATAGAAAGTCATACATTGTATGCATATACTGGAACAATAAGTGTGTTTGCATGCATGTAGCCTGGGGCCAGATAATCCATAAATTTGATTAAAATTCAAGATTCCCGCCACGATAAATTCCCACCTTGATACCACATACGCTTCCTACATGGCTGTGGGTGGTTGTATTTTACTATTAAATGTAATTGCGACCGGCCTCTAAATAGCAACAATGTAGAGGAGCCGGGGTGTCGTCTCTACTTTTCCATTATCGAAACTATACTGCATTATTATGGAACATAACTGCGCCGCAAATATGGAACGACCGAAACTTGGATGTGCAACAATGGGTAGGCGAAATTTTCTATTATCATCATCATCATCATTATGGCATGTAACTATCGAATGACGCAATGCGCGATTTTTACATAGCTGTGCAGCAAGTACACAACAGCGGACGTCTATTAATAAAATAATGGGCGATGATAATAGCCACGTCCCGCACACTGAAATATTTACAATGCCTATTTCGAATATTGAATATTTATTAATAATACATCTATTATAAATAATTCCCATGTTTGTGTCTCTAAATATAAATATTGAATATTTACATTTGTTAAACATTATCCACCCTTACAATATGGACAATGTTTTCAATAACATTAATATTGTTTTATAATGTAAATGTAAAAACTTATGTAGTTTTCATTTTATATTTGTCACTCTGTAATTATTACCACTTATACCTCGCTATACAGACGATCTTTAGAGGTATTTCGCTATAACAGTATTTTTAATTATGACGTTTTTTCAATTTACGGCCCATAATGTTTCGTTAAACGACCAAAAACATTGCAAAAAAAAAGGAGCAGAAAGCTTTTCCGGAACGTATCTTAGACGTAAAACGAGATATGTGTGTATTGTTATATTATTATTTTAAAATAATATTTTTCATTGCAACATAGTCCAGAAATTTATTAACAAATAAATCTACAAATAAAACCGTACCAAAATAATAACAATAAAAAATGATTTATTATAATATTTGCAAAAATAAATGTACTATTAAGTTTTCTAAGCGATATCATCTTCCATTAAATGTTTACATCACCAGACGAAAATGAAATTGTAAATGCGACGATATAAAATGCTCTTGTCATTTTGCTATATTTTATATTTATATATAAAAAATATAACTTCATTAACGTTCATGTTTAAAAAGTGCATTACGTGTTTACGTAACAGGCGATGCGATGTGATTTCGCGAGGCCGGTGGTATCGATCCTTCGTAATAATTGCAGGAGTAACAGCCCGAAAGTGCTCAGCCGCTATGTATAAGTTTCTATGAATCCGCAATTAACATTGATTTAACGTCTTTATAATTGCGCGCAATTAAGCCGCCTGATTGATTCTATGCTATGAA
Organism: Nicrophorus vespilloides; assembly: GCF_001412225.1. Lineage (NCBI taxonomy): Eukaryota > Metazoa > Arthropoda > Insecta > Coleoptera > Silphidae > Nicrophorus > Nicrophorus vespilloides. The sequence goes on along the minus strand of NW_017100081.1, from coordinate 1,016,058 downwards.
TAAGGAATAAAATCTAAGAGTAAATTCTCGCTGCCATTACTTTCCTGATTTCACAGCTTTATGGAGTCAATATACTTTAATTGATATTCAATGGCAATGTCAAACGTTGACATAGTAAAATTTATTTCTTCACTTTAATCAATGAACCAATTAAGTTAAGAAGAAATTTGTAAGATGATTTTGTTGCATATAAAAATGCAATATAGTTTTAAATAACTTAAACCAATGAATAAGAAAGTGATCCCAACTCTAGTTCTTTTAGACAAAAATTACTATCAGAATTTAAAGTCTTGTATTATATTAGTGCAGCTTGTATGGAACAAATATAGAATTTGTAGTAGTGTAGTTAATAGCCTGAAGAGGTGAGAAATTTATCCATTGCAATCATATGTTATTCCGAATGGAATGCCGGTCCTATTTGCAACAGCGTGTAGTGTATACATGCTTTACATATGCATTCAGGGAATGTAGGAAGCGTGTGTGCTGCGTTTACGTGTGTATGCTGGGGTGCAAGTGAGCATTATATTAAATTTGACGGCGATGAGAACCAACACCTCCCCTGTGCTCGTGTATAGCAATAGCGTACACCTATACGTGTAGGGTGAACTGGTAAAGGGAGATGACTGCGAAAGCTCTTTGCGAAACTTGAGAACTTATTGAACGTGCACCATCTACAAGACTTCCACACCCAAACGACCTCGTACACATACATTCAAACACACACACACTCACTTGCATGCACCATTTTACCGATAATTCAATCGCTTCGAATTCTAAACACACTTCTTGCATAGAATACATTTCACCAAACAACTAAAAAAAGAAAAGAAAGACTGTTTCTTGGAGATGCATCGACTCGTTTGTAACCGATACCATCAAACACTGTTGATTTAGAATCACGTTTCAGTACTATAAAACAGGAATCATTCTCAAACACAGTTTTTTCTTCAACATAGTGTAATAGTAACACTTGGAACATTGCTAAGATTTCATATCAGCAGACCAATTTGATTTGTTCGCTAAAAATATAATATTATATAATAACTAAAAATTGTGTAAATAAAAAGTGTATTTGGTTGAAGTCTCATGATTCAAAATGTTATCAATATTATGAATATCTATGACATGGAAGATACATGTCTGTCAGATATATATAAACTGCCATTGGTTGTCATGTCATTGGAAAATGCATACATAACAGTTGATAGGTATGTCTCAAGTCACGCGTAGTATGGATTCTATTTTTTTATTAGAAATCACATATACTTCTGAAAATTGAGTAAAAGAAAGCAATATAATCCTACTAAGATCGTCGATATAAAATGATTGTTGAATTTGTAAGTACGAAATGGTCTTTGCTGGTTCGATAGGATTGTTATGAAGTGGCGCAGATGAAATGTAATAGGGCTGATATAGAGATGTTGTCGAAAACGAGGAAAATTATTAGAGTGGATTTGCAGTAATGGGATGGGGCGCAATGGTATTCTGGTCATCTGGTGACATTCAGATTGCTCGGAAAGATCAGTGACCGTGGAAGGAAGGCAATCTAATAGTCTAACTCAATTCCAGCCGCCCGACTCTGTAACAGGAGTTCCCTATGATGTTTAAACGGTTGTTTGCGGACCGCAGGACAATGGATCCGATCTTTAGCTGTTCAACGTGGCCGGGCTACATTTCGGATCCGTGCTGCAACTTTAATGAATTTCGTAACCGATTCTCGCGCGACGACCTCCTTACACACGACCCACTACTATCTAATATAACGGATCCTTGGGCCGCGGAGTTATGTAAACACTAAGGTTTATCAAATTCCAATCTTAGTTCATCCCATATACAATACACCAGAGCTGCCTTTTGCTTACGATGGTAAACATTTCTAGTTAATTTGACCAAGAGCTGTTTTTGATAAACAATCACATAATTTTTAAAATCTAATTGGTTTATATTTTATAAAATTTGAGTGTTATTAATCATTATTTATGGTTTATATGTATGCCATATAGATGTTAAACAGAAATTACAATTTAATTGCTTTACATTATTTGTTTAAGAAGGAGGATATTAATTTAATTAATTAACTTGTGAGGAATAAGATCGCAATAGTTGTGGATCAGTGGTAGTAGAGTAAACGGAACCTAGGTGTTGGAAATCCCAAATGAACTTAAGCAATGCGGATAAGGTAGAGATTATGTGTAAAATGGAATATTAATGTGTCGGTGTAGTGAGGCAAGTTTCTCGGTAGTTCCTGAAATAATAGCAATATGCAAATAGGATTTTGTTGTGATAATTGGAAGCCGGGAACGATGGGTGAAATATCGGTTCCGTAATTGTGAGCCACCGCACATGCTGCATATTAATTAAATAATTATCCCGTAGGCGTCGAACATTTGTTCTACTCGAGTAATTGGAAATTACAATCCGCGAGTGCACACATCCCATCCAGCATGCACACAACCATATTCCCATTTACTTAAGTTTAACCAGCAAATACCCGGCATCCCATTATGTAATTACGCAGTCAAATATGTGAGCGTAGGTCTGCGGAGGATAACCGGGATCCGGATAAACGAGCAACCGGACAAAGTTGACCGGAAGTTTAACTATCACCAATTACTATTACTAGGTCAGTGGTCTTTAAACTAAGTTTAGCGGAAATGGAAATTTGAAGACCACTGCATTTGGTTTTGTTTGATGAATCTTACCTTCGAAAACCACGAGCGTCGCCTCCGCATTGACAGCATCCCCAACTCCATTCTCTGCGACGCACTCGTAGGTGGCGTCGTCCCTGCTAGCCTTGACTGGTTCAATCCTTAGAAGAGCTCCACCATCGGTGAAATCTTTCACCTGATAACGAGATTGTGTCCCTGGAAAAACAAAGCAACCATATTAAAATAATGGCCTCGCAGCTCTCGCACAACCTGAATACACTCCTAAGTGCATATACACAGGTAAATGGACTCACCCTGAAGCGGGATCAATATTCAAGAAAGTTATGCATTCTCAAGACGATCTTAAGGTATGCTTAAACATGATTTTCTTTTTGAAAATAAAAAAAGAAAAAAAGAAAGAGTAAATAATAAAAGAACTTCCGGTGGTATTATGTTTCCTGGCCATTAGACTTAAATAAATATAAAAAACACACACACACAAGAAGAAGGAGTTTCCTCTTTAGAAAAGCAACGGGCAACGAGGAAGCTTTTCAAAAAAATAGTTTCAATTTTATGCAGGCCGCCTGCAATGTTATTTAAACTTTATGCATAAGCAAATGAGCTCTTCAGCACACAACCAGGATCAATATTTACGAAAAGTTACGCAGAGGTAAAAATATTCCTTAACGGATATGCAAGATAATTATAACTTTATGCATAGAAAAGTTGTTCGGAATCCTATCCTGCATTAACCAACTTCCTCAGATTTTCCTACAGACTTCATCAATCTATTTCATAGACTCATACTATACAATTAAAAAAAATATAAATTTAAATATTTTTAAAGAATTTTTTTTATAAAAAAAATAAATAGAAATTATAACAAGATTGTATACAGTGTTATGTAATCAGTGTTATAATTTCTGGCAATGCACGTTTTCTGGTATTGGGTGTTATTAATGATGTTCAAATTGCAGTTCGGTTTTCGAACTAATTCTGAACATAATTCCGGGCAATATCTTTGTAATTTATCGGCGTCGGGTCAAACGCATGTTGTGTGCATTCGATGACCCATAGAAAGGACCCCGGATTCAGCAGACTCAGATCTATGACTGCAGAAAAGGAGGTGGCACAGGAGGACGAGAGAGAAAGTCTCGTGAGATTTCTAATATGAAGAGTTATTATGGCCCCTGCTATAATGTCTTTGGAAAACTTGAAACGAAATTAATTCCAGCCGCGCGTCCTGATAATGTAAATTAATTTAATCAAGAGAGCAGAACGGGCGCGAATTAAAAACGGTCTTCCAGATAAGAGTGAAACTTAATTAATTCGCCATGCATTAATTCAGACTAATTAAACTATAAAATCGTTCCCTCTTCCACACCTGATTGCGTGTAAGTATGAATGAAACGATAATTTTGACCGACAATTTCAGGATTATGTGGATAAGGACAAATCATATAACAACAAAATTCTATTAGAACGTGATTTACTTTATGTTATTTTAATTCTTACATAAATGATATTTATTATATATTAAAAGACAAGTCAAAATTAGAGCCAATAAATATTTGTAAATAAAATTAAGATATGTTAAAGTTTAAATATATTTACTGATTAGGAAAAACTACAAAAAAAATTATAAAGTTGTTAATAGGATATAAATGATAAAAGACTTAAATATTTATCATATGTACCAATTGCTCTTGATTTTCATGAAGTACAGTAATAATAAAAAAACAAAATAAAACAAAACGTGTAATATAACTCACTATGTGAATTTAGAAATTCCATGGCCCGGGATTATTTCCTGAATAAATAATAAGCCGGAAAAGTTTCGCATAAAATTTGATCACGGCTTTGTGGTTTGGGGCGGTCCGCATTTTATACACATACACATACTATTTTTTTTTGTTCTTTCAACCTGCTTTTCACGATCGTTCACCCACAAAACTTTTAATTGACTTATTATCTAAGCCGTAAAAGTTGAAAGTTGTTCATTGTCCTATAACCTCTCGTCATATTATTGTGTTGTCGTTTTTTTTTGTTTATTTGTTTTTATACAACTGTCGGAAATCGTTTACGAGTAAGCTTAAAATAAATAAATCCCTAATTAAAATAGACTCGTATAACTAAAAACTTTTCCTTATTTAATACTCATGTTTTAGTTTAAATATGTTGTTTTGTTTAGAGATTTTATTTTGTTCGGAGAAAATCCTTGTTATAGCTGCTAAACATCTTTCATATTGTTAAATACAGGTATCCCCCGAATAACGAACTTCCGGACTTACGAACAAAATTCTAAAAATCTAACTAGTTACAAAGAGATATATAGTGACAGAAAACATTAACCGTTCAAACAAAAAATGATAATTCCTTTAATAAAATATAATACTTTTGGAAAATATACTATCTGTTTTGTTGCACTTGTTTCTTTTGTCGTTTTTTTATTAAATGTCTACATTGAATAAGAATTTGTAAGTAAGTATTTTGTTTATTTTAATCTATTTATTCAAATGTATGCAGTCAGTAATACAGAATTTAAGAATATTTTGAAATTTTTAAAATTTCCCCGACTTACGAACAAATTTGACTTACGAACAACCCTTTGGAATGGTACAGTAAAATCTCACAGAAATGTTCATCCAAATTGTAGAAATACGAATTTGCAATTGATATGTTTCTTAAATCCGATATATACTTGATGAATGCTGATGGTTATGAAATGTATAGCAATACCTCACATAATGTCTGCCAAAATCGCATACTGTTAGGGCTAATAGAGGAACAAAACAAAATAGAAATAAACTGCACAAAAAGACACTTTACCGGACTGAAGTGAATTGAAACTAAGGCACTCTTTGTTGAGGCATGAAAGTAATAATTTAACTATATGTTATTTTTTTGTAATTATTCATGAATAATGAGAGTAATATGTTAATTAATTTGCACAAAAAGTAATTGTATTTTTTAAATACATTTGTTAAAATATTGAATGAATCAAATACTTTTTTTTCGCATTAGAAAAATATTAAGTCACATCCAAGCTATACGTAGAAAAAGACCTAAATATATGACAGATGTATCTATTATTGATTATGACGAAGCACGGTAACAATAGTTGCTTTAAATACACACATTGTATACAGTAGTTGTTAACCGAGGTATTTTACCATTAAATGTCCTATGTTTCAAATATTTGACTGTATGTTACCATTACATGAACAAAAGTTATATAAATATATAAAATATGTATTGGCTACTGCAAGAGATACATTGATATTTTTTAAGAGGAGGCTATTAAGGGTTAAATAATAAAATAGACTGAGTGTATATGATTTCCAATTTTAATTATATAAAATTAATAGTATAGTTTTGAAGTAGACAACCAATGTAAAGATTCATATATGTTATTTTTTATTTCTATTTATGTAATTTTATAGTTGTTGATATAAATGTTAATGATATTTAATATTTCAAAATCAAACTTTGTTATTTTATTTCAATATTAAACTAATATATGTTTATGTTTGCATATGTGTTTTATTCTACAAAATACATAATAATAATTATTATATTACATACATACTATGAATAATGCGTCTCTCTTCATAAGAAAATACATGAAATTTAAAGTTACATTATGTAGAATCTTCTCAATTTAATTTACATAAAAACTAATGATGATTTATCTCTAAATTAAACAATTTTCTAAAGTGAATATTTGTAGTTTGCAATGTGTATTTTTTTTATCGCGATTAGTAATAAATTAAGTTTTTATGTTGGATCATGCAAGGTACAATAAATTTACAAGTAACTCATTTGTTACTATATAAATAATTAAAAGTATTTATATCATTTAATCGTGCGTGAGTAAAGCACATCAATCAAGTGAAGTGTACTCAAGGTTTAGGAATGAGAATAGTTGTTCTTACCAAAATTTCGGCTTACAAATTATATTTGATTTAACGTACAAATACGAAACAATACAGTTAAAATTAAGTCATAAAAAAAGTTTGTTTTTAAAGTCAGACGAGTGATGGTTAAAATTTAATTAAAATGTATATTTGCAAAAATATGTATGAATAAATAATGGAATTGAGCAATTCCAGTTTAATTTACCGTTGATGGAAATAAATAAAAGTCATTGCACGGATGCAGTAATGACTTGTGTATTTTTCATAGGGCCGCGAATGAAGCACACACAAAAAGCATTTTACTGTTTAATTGCCAACTTAAAACGCATTTGTCTCGTTTATTATTGTAACTGAAATTGTACGGAACGTGCGCCCCCTTGGGCTCTGTTGTTTTTACCCCGTTTTACAACAATTCACCTATTTTATTCAAAGCAAACAACATGCGTTTCATTTTTATTTTTATTTATATTTGTTTTATTTATTCATTTTTTTTCTCATTGGGTTCTCGTAACCAATTTCAAATGTTATCTATTTTAACTAAACTTCGAACAGGCAAACACACAACTCCAGGACGTTTGAGAGGCATGTGTATTTTTCTCGCTCGCAGACATAAACTTCCAACAGTGGGACGTATTTTCCAATTAAAAAACGCCTGCCTCTCAATACTGGTTGGCAGTGTACCTAGCGAAATGATTTCGTTCTGGAAAAACGCAGCGAAATTGAATAAAAACTGAAAAACCGGTTAAAGGGGCGCAATTCTACAACCATTGTATTCTCCTTTTGTTGCTTCAATTTGCTTTCCACTGTTTATATAAATGTTACTAATTGCATTTTATATTTACAGTATTGCCACAGTAAAATAGACGTTACATAGACGTAAAGTAAAATAATACAAAAAAAAATCATCTTAAAATAATCTATTATGGATTTTTTTATACTAAAATTTAAAAATTAATGTATATACCTCGCATAGTGCGGCATCTGTCAGTCCGGATTCACTATAGTCCATTTGAAACCGGATTAATCGAGAACATTTTTGTATAAGCAAAATATTTTGTTTTCTTTGAAATTTTCAACCGTCATAATTTAAAAATAAATGTGGTTTACTTATTAAAGTACATCAAATAATGTTAAATATTTAATAAAGACAAAGTGGTAAATGTATTCGGATTTATAAAAATTAGGATTACGTAAGAGAAAAATGATGGAAAAAAGAAGTAAAGTTTCTCGTCATTCTCGCTAATCTGAATGTAGGATTCGTTTACTTACTAATCCAGTGCGGCTTAGTTTGAGGGTTTTGTATTATTGAAGCCGTGTGTTTATTCTATTTCTGTTTTCGAAAGTAACAGAAGCGGCTTAAACGGCGCGCCGTGCGCAAATAATACGAGAAGAAAAGGAAAAATGGAAAAAGAAAGCATATTTAAAAAGAAAAATACAAATAAATAAAAGAATCTCCATGCATATTTATCTTAATACTATTGCTCGTTTCGTGTGGCTCAAGAAATCTGGGCAGAATTTCGTCCACGGAATGGAATCGATTTTGTGTTAAGTCCAACGTCGCCTAAATGAATAATAGCCCTAACATGTTTGTCAAAGATCGATTTGATTAATGCTCGAGTGAGCGAGGGCAGGCGAAAATATAAGCAAGAGAGAGAGAGAGAGAGAGAAGAAAAAAAAGTAAAGAAATAATGTACAAGTACCTTTTATGAAATTTCATCGATAAGCAAAAATTGAAATAAAAGTAAAGCGACGGCCGACATGCGAACGTGTTATAAAAAGCTCATGTAACTAAATGGCACGAACGAACAAAAAAATATAATAATAATAATGTATACGAAAATATGAATAAGTGCACACCAAACACGTATACTTAGTGAAGGGTATGTTGTTTGTACGATGAATAGATTCTTAATACACTTCTTTTTATAAGTGGACTAACATTAACCAGTTACGTACACATTCGCAATTATATGACAAAAAATAATTTATTTTGTAACGTTACCTCTGATAACTATACGTCGGTATAACGAAGTCTGCAATTGTTAGAAAACATTGATAGTTTTTGGAAAGAAGACACTAAAATATGTCTAGAAGATGTATTAGAAGAAAATAACTTAAAAAATGAAGTTATACAGATTTCAGTCATCTAGCTTCGAAAATGACAAGGACGTTATAAATTTATTGCATGCAAATAATGGTTTTGCACTCGAAGATTTGTCAAACCTTGTAAACAAAGACAAAAAAATGAAGAATAAATATTTGATCACGCTAAGAAAGCACAGAAATGCATTTTACTGTTTAATTGCCAACTTAAAACATATTTGTAACTGAATTTGTACGAAACGAGCTCTGTTTTTCAACAATTTTTATTAAAAAAAATTATTTAAATTTATTGAATGCAGAAGGTGATGGTTTTGCAGCGGAAGAAGATTTCTCAAATCTTGTAAATAACAAAGACAAATAAAATAGAAGACTAAATTGAATGATATTAACATTTTTTAATGAAGTGAAATTTTACATATAGTACAAGATCTTTTAATTAGTATCAAATTTTATGAATTTAATTTAATATAAATTTCATATCAAATTTATAATAAAAATGAATATGAATTATACTGCAATAATGAATGGATATTAAATTTGAACTTACAATGATTATTATAGATTTTTTTTCTTATCAATAAGTAACCGTTTCGTTGAAGTGCATTCATTTTAAAATGGATTAATATTAAAGTCGGTGCAACGACCGAGTGTCGACTTATGAAATTATTGATTTTAATAATTCGACGACGCCATTTGTCGATTCTAAATGGTAATTCTCCCTATTAATTTCCACAAGTTACAGGAGGGGAGATATGCATTGTCGCAAACATTGCTCCCATTTTCTCTCAAGGCGGTTAATTTCATAACTGTGACTCCAGAACAATTAAACATCTCGTGCGGAAAATATACCAGATATTAACTGTGCGCCGTACAACTTTTAGATGTGACATCTTTAAGATATATTATATTCGGAATGGAACTTATGTTTCATCAATTAAATACTTATTTATGAAGTTCTATATAAGTTAACCTCTTAACGCCGGAATTAATTCATAAAAAAAATACATACTGTTAACTCTTCTAGTTATACTAAAAGTTGCAGCAAGTGTATATTTTAAAATAGGAATGAAATAAATACACAAAACTATTGCTCGAAAATATTGTTCTGTCTCGTTTACTGTTGTAGAAACATTATGTATCAAATATGATACATTCGTTAAAATTATTAAATTACTAGCAAAGAGACCTATGGTCAATAGCTCAGTTGACTTTTTTGAAATTATATATATTTATTTTGTTCTTTTTATTTCTGTATATGATTTTTTTGTACGACTGATGCAATAAACATTATTATTATATTAAATTACTAAAATTATTTTCAGAACTATTTTAGTTTTATTTTTAACAAAATGCATTAAAATAATTTACAGCCCTTGTTAATTTATATTTGTTATTATTCATAATTTTACATACTTTTCAAATTTTTTGTAATTGTAATTTTGTAAAACATTTTACTGTCGAATAATTAATTATAATGTTTCGTCGATTAGTTAAAATTGTGATGATAAATACATAAAAATCTCTAAGTTTGAAAACTATTAAGTAATTTCGTATTGAACATTTCTTAAATAGAACATAACATATTTATATATCCATACCAAGAATAATTCATTGCGTTTATTTTGCCAATTGACACACATCTAATAATAGAATAATATACATAATGTATTACATGAAACACTATGCTATCGATTTAGTGCTTATTAACAATATGATTAATAATGCTGTCCCATGAATCATAATTGATGTGGCATAAGGTACAAATCTTGTTAATATAATTTTACATTACACATGGATTGTACAGCTTATTTGTCGTCTTACCGGCACATATATCACTAATTACTTTTTGGTACTTTAATGTAATCTTTATATTGTATACAAAAATGATTAGTTGAATGTATGTTTATACATTCAACTAATGTTTGTCACTTCTGTATAGGTTATTTTTTATGTTGAACGAAAAAAAAAATTATATATCATGGTATGAAATAAGTTTATAAAATAATATTGTTACTAAATATATATATATGAAAATTGTAATCTAATCACTATAATTGACTTATTAAACCATTTAAGCTTAATGGTAGTCAGGTAATGGACTACCAAAAAATACCACATATTTTTTTTTATTGAAAATATCGCTGAAATTTTATAAAAAAATTATAGGCAACTTAATTTTGATGTGTTTTTAAAAGAAATCCAAAGAAACAAATATTTTTTTAATGTTAAGTATATTCTAGTAATAAAGAGTTAAATTAATTCAAGAAATTTTATATATAAAGTGTTTTCATGAAACATTATTGATTATGATTTGGAAATTATAGTTTATATAATAAATGTATAAGAATTATTTGATTACTTTTTATTCACTACTTGAGATGTCTGTAAGAAACTATCAAATTCAACAGAATATTGTAATCAATTAAATTATTTGTGTATTGTGTATTCTACAGGCAGAAAAACCAATAAAACTGACAAATATAATTTTCACTGTATCATTGATATTTGAAAATAAATAGACTTTTATTAGACATTAACATATTACATCTTTTTTTTTAACTTGTGATTCGCATTTTGCAATTTTAGTTTTAAAACATCAGAAACTAGAACTAAGTATTAAATAAATTATCGTTAATCATCAGATAATTTCATAAACTTCTATATTGTTTTATATGTAACTAAAATATAATTTTAAATTAAAATATTGATCCGTTTTTATTTTCTGTTCTGCTGGCAAATCTATTTCGGAATTAAGCCGAAAAACCACAGACTCGTGCATCGAGATAAAGTGGGGTCGGAAGGACACATTGCGGTGGGCGTTTTGGGTCCAACGAAAGTATGTCAAGTATGGAGGGCAGAGGCTAATAACTAAAGTTGATCCCTTGATCCGTTGGCCGAAAACAATTTTTCCTTACCTGAAACCCTCTTGCCGTTCTTCCTCCATTGGATGACAGGAGCTGGATCGCCCCTGGCGGCGCAATAAAAGAACGCTATGCCTCCGGCCTTGACTTGCTGGTTCCGCGGCTTCATCATGATTTCCGGCGGATCTGAAACATAAAACGTGGACCAATAAATACACAAAGTTCCAGATTGTTTGCACCACCCATCCGGATCAATTCTGCTGCCCCGCTGCAAATACGTTTAGAGACGCGTTCCAATGCATCATCCACTCGGTTACGCGAATAAATATTTGATTTATAAAATATGCTGCGCAAAAAATAAAATAACCATCATCATCCCACTGTTACCAGTAGTATCGCTCATATTTTCCTAAAACTTTTTGTTTATATTTTTCCATAAAAAATTACACAGGTTTCATTTCAACTGGCGCAGTTGGAAATGCGCTCAGAGTGTATTTGTTACAGGGCGGAGCAGAAAAAAAAGAATAAAAAAAAATACGTAGCGGCACGCCAAAACGAAAAATAGGGAAACAGAGAAAAAATGATACAGGGAATGAAATATACAAAAAAAATAAATTAAAAAACATATGGGAACTGTATGTGTGTGTGGGGGTGGAAGCGCACAAAATTCCAGCGCTTCAAAAAATATTTCCGATCGGGCTGATGCCAATGCACACAAACAGATAGATTTGAATAAATATTTCGTATCGAATATAAACAAAAATTTACAATAAAAAAAATTTATAAAAAAAAGGGATGAGTTTCTCGTCGATGGACAACGCAACTTCTCTTTTCAACTTCGTGTAGGGATGTTGAGAATCAGATGTTGATTCTGAGAATGGGATGTTGTTTGGGAAATCCCCTGGATGTATTATTGTACGGCGGTTATGTGGCGGTCGTAGTTTAAGTTTAATAAGTCATTTATCAACACGGCGCGGGTTAATTTTACAAGTTCTAAATGACGCATTCGCGTGCGAAACGCGCAATTAACCCGGCCATGTCAGAAAATGCGGGGGTGGGTCCGACCGGTTGTGTTGGGGGTAGTTGGTTGGTCGTAGGCGGGAGGACGAGCACGAGAAAGCCGAAACGGGGCCATCGTATTAATGCCATTATTGCTTCGCCTTTTTACATAATCATCCATCCCTCTTACATTTAATTACCAAAACAAATTACTTTTCTGAACAATCAATTACACAAATTAATTGAATTCTCATTATCTTTTCTCCTCTGCCGACGGAAACCGCCCGCCACCTCCAAGTAATGTCGCGCACTCACGTAAATTTCATTACCCCAGAAATAAATAATCCGGACTTTAACGACTCTCAAATTCGCTGATAATTATATAAGTGCTGCGTAACTTTGTAACGTCGACGAGGCCTTGGATGACGGTATTCCGTGGTTATTCTTACACTGGGGAAGAAAACAAGAAATGAATTAACATCAATACAACAAACAATCATTATTTAATCATCTGTGTTTTAAAATCTAATTGTATGAAAAATGTCTTTCCTTAATTATTTAGCTCACTGAAATAAACATACATCAAATTGAATATGGGAATTAGTATATATATAATAAATATCTATATCACACCTATACCTCGCTATACGACCGCTTTATGCTGCACTTCGTTAAAACAGCCTTCTTTAATTATTATTTGTAAAAGATAATAGCAAAAAAAAAGCAAAAAGCAAGACAGGTTTGTATAAACTTTTTCGGAACGTATCTAAGTAGTAAAGCGAGGTATGGGTGTACTTATTAAAAAAAACTGTAAGGCTGAGATAAGTAAGGATTTGTAAAATTTGGTTAATTAAAATTACATCAGTTTATATTAGGTAAGGTTACATTAGAGGTAAGCTTTGATTAAATTATGTTAAGTTACAATTTCAGTATAATTATATTATATCACATTAACCGAATTCACCCATTAGAGGCAGTTTCAGTTTTTCTATAGTTGACATTTTTCATAAGCAATTTTCAGGCTAACACGATATTTTATTTGATGCGTATCTCTAAACTTAAAAATTTGTAGTCAAGATTTCTGGCAAAGTGAGAAAGTTGACTCAAGTCATATAAACGCTTGCTAAATATAATAATTATTTATTTTACTATAATTAAATTAAGAAACTTTAACAACTATTTTCTTCCTTTAAAATAAAAATAAATGTAATACAGAAAATAATGAAGTAGATTTTTCTTTGTGTAATCGATTGTTGAGAAACTCTGAGGACATTTTTTGTCCTTTAGAATCGAAGAGTGTAAGAGGATTGTTCGAAAATTATTCACCTGAACTAAAACAAAGAGGGTAGAGGTAATTAAGACACCGCTGCTTTGCATAATTGCAGTTCACAGTCGAACAATTCCGTCGGATCGTGCGGGGGCTTTCGCATGCAGCGCGTATATTCCGAGGAGATGCAATTATTAAGATTAATAACCACGTAATACATCTTGGGCCACTGAATTAATTCAGCAAAAAAAAAAAGAAAATATTTAAAAAATAATAATAATAAAAGATATTTATCGGGAGTGAAAAATGCATAGAATTAAGTTGCACGCCTGAAAACTGGTAAACCGAATAGTAAAAGGAAACACAATTAGATTGTCAGCTTCGGACAACCACTTACACTCAACATGTAAAAGTGACTCTTACATGTCGCTTTGTTAATGTAATGAACCTAAGTAAATAAATAATTGTGGAAGAGGTGAATTGTGGATGGGAAAAGTAAGTATAAAAGAGGAGAAGTTGCGTTTATCAATATTGTGGGCTTCCACTGTACACACACAATATTATTGATATTCGCGTAACTTACGTGTCAAATATTGGATGTTAATATTCATAATATTCATATCTGTGTAGTTGCCGTCTGAAAAACCAATCAATATTTAGCCGCCGCTTAGGGCTGGTTTTGTTTGCCTGTCCGTCCTTCAGAGCGAAGGGTGTGCAGGCGCTCTCACTTCACGCTGAATGCAAATCAAAGCTATAAACACACTATTCGAAATATTGCGGGGGACTTTTCACTCGATCATTCTTTCTTCGTGCAAAAATGAAAATAGAAACCACCGCCCTCCGGACGATCCGTAATAAATGGGGGGTTGGAAAAGTACTGACAAGTTAATCGGCGATTCCTTCTTTATTTTCTTTTGCGCACGGGGAATCCCCTTTTGTGCTCACCGCGTATGGATCTCACGTATCCATCCATCCGAGTTGCTTGAAAATAAATATATTACCTTACCATTCACGCATTTGATAAATGATGGAATTATGAATGAAAAACCGATGGGTGGTAATTGTGCGTCTTCCCAGATGATGGAGAAGAAAAAAGATACTGCATTCATGGGGCAACTCGAGAAAAGGCCTTCTCCACCGTTATCAATTCATTTTGTAAATCGCTGGCTGCAAACTTCATCTTCTCCTCCCTCTCTTCAACCCCAGACCAGATGAATTACTTATTCAACGTGCAGACATAACACTACAGTTTCTTCGCATGGAGCATATAGCGCATTCCAAAGCCCTTGGCGAGAATGGCCCTATGAATAAATATTCGAAAACATTGTCGCCGCGCGTTTTTATGTTGCCGTTACGTAAGACATTTATGTAGATTAGATCCGGCAAGCTGAATACAAACACTAATATTACGTACGAGCAAATCAGCCGTTCCCTATAAGTAATTACCAGTTCACCGACGCTTTTTCACCCCTCCTCCAAACATCATTAAATAAATTGATTGCCACACACAATTCACTTGAAAACTCACATTTCAAATTTACATATTACATATGACAGTCACGTATGTTGAATTGCAACGGGAAACTCGACTTTCACCATTATCACCACTAATAAAATTAATGAGTTTTTAAGTAAAATTCCAGCAAATACTTCCATTAACAATATTACAAGTAAGTCTATTTTATGTATACACAAAAAATATTATTATTTATTGACCAATACATTTACTTCAAACAATTGGTCTTTCAATTACTTACCACTCATTATTTATTTTATTGCATATTTAATGATAAATGTCCAATATTTGTAGATTCATTATTCTTTCCATATTCATTTTATTATATTTATATAAATAAAAATATATTTCATATGTTAGGCTAAGAAATTTCGATCATTGGTCGTTTCCATATTATAATCTCAAATAAATATTCTTTCCTTTCTATTTTATATTGTACAAGCTATTATTACATTCAAATTTCTTGTAAACTTGTACCTTTATAAGTCTCTAAAACTTATACAAAACATGGAATACCTGTCAGAAGTATATAAGTTAAGTTACATGTAACTATACTTTTAAAAGTTATCGATCTTCAAGCAGAAATAGTTTTCGAGTATATATTTTTTTTATACATTCTATTCATATTTCTATCCAGACGCCATTTTGCACCATTAAAACCCTATTGTAACCATTTAAAAACTTTATACTCCATTCACAAAAAAAACATTACAACAAATTAGTATTTTTAAATATATGTAAACTTAATAGGACAAAGATGTTGAAAAAAAAAACACAAAAAAGTAAAAATCTTAAATCAATTTTCTACGTATTACAACATTATATCAATACTAAAGCATTCTAAATCATTAAATAAAGTAAGTATATTTAATTAGAAATAAGTTTTGAAGTTTAAAACGTTCATAATTAGATAATAATGTTAGTTTTTATATAAGTTAAACTGAGTTAATTACTGATATAAAGGCAGATATGTATATTAATAGTTTAAATAAACAGTAATGAAATAATCGTTACATTAAACTGACATATTATTTAAATTATAATATATTTTCGTAAATGTTAATTCGAGTTCATCAAGTGCTTTCGTAGGAACGATACGTCCCGTAAGTGATTAAAGTAATAACAGTTAGCGCAGTAAACGTTGGCAAGTGGCCGATAAGAATAGACTTTAGGGATTAGTGGGTTCTAATTTAATCCCGATAGTTTGTGCAACTTGTTATCATATGTAAACGAAAAGCTCGAAATACGTGTTGCATTGTTTCATTCATAAAGGAAAGCTTAACAAATTCCATTAAAGAAATAATATTACATATAATTATTAAACTATTAACCTAGTTTTTAACATTAGTAAAATATATTTTTTATCGTTCACAAATAAAATAGATTTAAATAGATTGGACACAATGCAATAAATGGAAAGTCTCGAAAGTGTAATTTGTATTATATGTATGAATGCATAGGTGGTGGTAGGACTGCGTTCGTTTTGATAAATGCATTCGAATTTAATCCTTTATAATCGTAGATCAAACAAATTTCGTTTTCCAGATAAACCCTTTCCATTGTCACTTTTTAGTGAAATATGAATTCATGCATCGACCGTGCTTCAGATAAGCGTGAAAATAACAACAACAAAACCATCAGCAGGAAGCAATAAATAAAACGTAACGTTAATGAAGACAGGCGCTGCATTTCCATCGATTTCCAATAAAGCAAACGTGAATATTTATACCGGCGCTTTTTACCTAAGTGAAACCTGTGACTTATGACTCTTTTTTTTTATAGGTATTTAGGTGATACGTCGAGTGTTGGATATCGTTTTGGTCTCGAAGCTGTCGATGTTATCTAATCCGCATGCCCAGACGGCCAATTACGAAACCCACCCCGACATCATTAAATGCCATTCAATAACTATGGCTCAAGCAACCCTAGCGATTCGATTACACGTTCTAGGCTACTACCCTAATCATTTTATTCAGTTTAACTTGCCAACTTTTAGATTAGTTTCGCCAACATGGGAATCAAATTTACAAAATAAGGGATGGGACGGAACAAAAAAAAAGAAAGCAACATCAAAATCTGACAATGCACGACCTGATTAGATTCGCCCTCCCAAAAAAAAAAACTTTATTTTATTTCGTAGGTTTTCTGGCTCTTTCGTCTTCCTCTACCACTATCTATAACGCTGCGGGCCGCCAAGTTGGAAAGTTGAAAATTTAATTAATGAATTTATCAAGAGTGTCCCATTTCATAAAGCGAAAAGAATGCCTTTTATGTAATAATGTTGCCTTCGGAGAGTGGAGGAGTGAGCGCAACGACGATGATGATGATGTAATTAATCAACGTCTTTGGGGGGGGGGGGCGTTCGATATAATTCTATTTCATCTTGATATATACTTGTTTTCCCCCTTCTTCTTTTTTTCCTTCTCTCGACGGTTTTGATTTTGAAAGATTTCACTCACTTTCGATGCGGGGGTGTGGCGTTACGTCGACATTGGCATTTCATAAATTAGTGTATGGATTATCCTTTTGAAAAATTAATTACCCCCAATTGAGGGTCCTCGACCTGGCCTCCCTTTTCATAACAATTTTAATTGGAATTTATATCAAATCCATTCCCCATTCTCCTGCGTCTGATGTGAAGTGGACCAAAGGGCACTTTTCGTCGGATCCGCCGTCGCCGCAGACCGGTGAAATTTATTAAAAAAATGTTAATTTCGCGCACTCGACGAGTACTATTTTTTTTTATTCACGAAAAATACAAAGACTGGAACGAATAATAATAAGGGCGATTCTTCATTTCGTTTACATTATTTTTGCCTGCATCCTGAATGTTTATTCACTGTCTGCACATGTGTGTTTATTACCGGCGATGCTTGTGCATGTATACTCATTACAAAACCGAGATTGCATCCTAGATTGTTTGCGTGGTGGTTATTAGCTTTCTGTTAATACTTTTTTTTGGAAACATAATATATAGCATGTCGCAATTGCAATATTTACTGCACATTAAGCAAACATTGCCACATGTTTAATAATAGTATGGTCGATAATATATTATTGTCATAAGTAAATCAAAATTATGTAAAATTGTTATAATTAATCAATAATATGTATTTAAAAAAACTCTTCTCAGTTAAGCTTAAGAATAAAATTTATTGACATAAATGGATAAGATTAACTTTTGCAAGCATGCTATAAACAAATTATAAAATATTCACAAAAAAAAACAATATTGAAAAATAGTAAATAGTTTAAAAAATTCATTAAGTATAATTTTCATATTTTGTTTTTTCTTAATGGTATTTCTAAAGTGTACTATTATTAGTATATTTCAAACTTGTTGTAAAATAGTAAATAAAATTAGTATAACTATTGTATCTTATAAAACAAATTAGATAACTATGTTTATTGTTGAAAATCCTTATGATATTTAATGTTTTACGTTATAGTAAGATACTTTCATATACAAGAACTTTCATACCATTAGAACTTACTATATTGACTTACTTTACTTCCTACATCAATTATATTTTGTAATTAAATGAGGATTAAAAATTAGTTATATAACTCTTCATATCGTTGTGAATTCTGATTATTAATTCTATGTGCTTGTGGTTTCATAAACTGATGAAACCGCATCAAAATCTTCATTGGGAAAGGCTAAATAGATTTAATGAAGGAAATATTTTAGGAACACAATGCCTTATTTATAATTCCAACAGTGAACAGTGACGGTTCCTGGGGCGCAAATTGCATGGAGATTGGGCCAGAACCCTGATCCTTTGTGTGGTTTATTAAATATCATTAAAATTACCGCTTCACCTTTTTGGACGGGATCCTCATCCTTTTCCTCCTTCTCCTGGTACGGAGATAAATGGCGCCAACCCCGTTGCGGATTTATTACGACGTGAACTTAAAAAAATATATGCACACGGAGCTCACCCCTCCAAAAAGAAAGTGAACGAAAAAGACAAAGAGTGAGAATGAGTGCCGAAGAAATTTTTACAGATAAACTTTCTTTATTACAGAGATGATCCCAGGAATGGAGAGAATATAAAATATAGCGGTAGTTTCTTTAAAGTGCGGGGATATATTTTCGAATCTGTATTTAAAGCGATAAAATAAATGATCGTTTAGTCTTTTCGCCGCCGAGGTTATTCATATACATTTTTTTTACCCCCCTCAGCTGCAAACCCTCGCGATCTCATTCTTCAAAGCGCACCGGGCGAAGGAAAAAGGTTATATAAAATTTGTCTTATTTTTTTTAGCTGCTCTCTTCATCCTCTTTCCACTGTGAGCTGTGCGCATCTCCTTATTCTTGCGGGAGGAGAGAAAATATATGCATCAATCACTAAATTTGTGATATTTTATAGTGTCCTCCCTATTCGGTTTAGGCGACAGGGGTGGCACAAAGATAAATCGCGTTTTCCCGATCGGAGATTATCGAACTTGGTGTGTCGGGGGTTGCAGTGGTATCGCTAAATCACCGGGAAAGCGTATCCGGGGGGTCGCATCTGCCCAATATGTGTTTAGCCCGGTGGATGCTTTTTTCACAGGCAGGGACATCCAACCTCTAATTGATATATAGCCCTGCCGGGACAACTCTGCCCTGTCCTGTCCGTTACTATTGATCTGAACTTTACTTGTTTCACTTCTTCCCTGACATTTATGTCTCAACTAAATATTTAGCAAGGGATACTCTCGTTCCCATTTACTCTCTCTTTTTTTTTCTATCAGCTTTTACCCCTTGTTTTTATCTCCTTAACTCCGCTCCCTCCGTCGCGAATCTAATTATACCCTTTCAAATTATCCCTTTTCTTGACTGTCGACATTACATTCAACACGAATGAATTGCAGCACTCCAGATAGTCTACTTTCATTTTTATATATAGCCTGAATAGAAATATTTATAATATTAACCCTCATTCTGACAATTTGTTTAACCCTGTGCGATATTCTGTAGAAAAACAAGTAAGTTAAATAATTAAATCTCTTTTTAAACGCTTCAACTTAATTCATACATATTAAATTATATACAAATTCCACAATCAAAAAAAGATTTGCTTTGTTATGAAAATAAATAATACATATACAGCTTTTATGTGTTAATTAAATTAAAACAATAAAAATACTGACAATTCTATCACTATTTTGTACGTAAAATAATATCTAAAAATAAATGGTGACCAAAGTTGGGCCAAATTATTTGAATCATTCTCTGTTTCTTAGACAGCATTACATAAAATAATATATACATTTATCTTTTAGTGTACTATCATAGTATTTCTATGCTAAGGCAGTTCATAATTAATTTCGCTTCTGCAGTTTTAATCTCATCCAAATTGCGAGTGCAACTGGGGAAAAAGAGATATAGTCGTAGATTAATTTGATAGACTCCAACAATCATCCGACATCAACCCGCAGCTGCGCTCGCCTCCTCTTTCAATCTTCCACGGTCTCGTCATCGTCCTTTCTCTCTCTCCCACCCATATTATCTTATAATTTCCTCGCGCAAATAATTGTGACGATTTCCGTATTGTAATGAAACAAGGCGGCGGTAATTGGGCGGTTGTAAATGGATCCGCGCGCGTCTAAAGAGAATAGGGACAAAGGGTTATATCTTACCCACCCGTTGGCCTCTAATTACAACGAAGAACCATTGTTGCGTAAGGGTTTACTCGCCCGCTCGCCGAACAATTACACAATTAACCCCCGCGGCACTCGCCCCCTCTCACACACACACACACACACGCACGTACTAACACATACACCCTCCACCTCATTGCCCCCAGACGTCTCCCTTATTCTTCTGCACCCCCTGACCATTTGCCATTACATACACGCAACACATTGTTTCTTCACATTTGCTTTATGAAATTCAGCATATAACTCATTTTTAAAGACATACAATTATTATTATTATTCCACCGAGGATTTGCTTGAAGCAGAAAGTCGAATTATTCCGAGTTGTCAAGATTCCGAGCGTAAATGGAATTGCGGAAATCACCAAACAATACGCATTACGTGCATCCGTGCCTCGATGCTTTTTGTTTTATTTGTTTTTATTGTGTTTTCTCTTTTCTTGTTTCATCCCCTAGATTTATTTCATCGCACCATTCGCAAATCGTGTTCATTCCATGGGATTTCCATCACAATCGGGTCATGTATAATGCATGTGATATGGAGAGGAGGCAGCGGCAAAAAGATTACATTACTAACTAAATAGGATTAAATATGGTAATGTTGAAAAGTTGATGCTTGCAGGAGAGGAGAGACTATCCGGGTAAGATAAAAATAAAACCGTTCGCAAACTTTCGCATAACAAATATAAAGCAAGAAAAACGAAATAAAATTAAAAACGACGGCTTTCGCATAAATTCGAGCATAAGATGAAGCAACATTATTTTTATTTTATATAATCGAAACGTTTCCTTGACGTTAAAATAATTGACAAATAAATTATTAGTTAGTACTGTTGTAGCTAAAGTACAAACTACAGTGGAACCTCGCTTAACGAGCACCTCGCATAACGAGCATTTCGATTAACGAACAAAATGAATTATAAGAACAATGCCTCGCTTAACGTGCAATGTTTTGTATAACGAGTGACGATGAGAAGAGAAGTCCTGGATTGTGCGCCTGCTACATCATTTTTAAAACTTGCGTACACATATTATGTGTATTTTTGAATATGTTTCACTATATGAGTAAAAATCCGAAAATTTTGGAATGTATTAAACTCGTTAAGATGAACTCTAAGAGATTTGTTTATTTCAATTTTTAGTTGTTATTCAAAGAAGCATACAAACTTCGATTTTGAAGCTTTGTATTTTATAGTAAAAATATAAAAAGATTAGCGATTGTACATTATGGCGCACAACGTGGGGCCACAATGTCGGGCAAAAAAAATGTCGAAGACAACTTATGCGATGAACGTGCATTGCATATTTTTTTGCACGCAGTCTACATTTTTTTTTTCCAGTGAGGTTTTTGATGTGTTTCGGGGGGGTCCGGAATGGCCGTCGTCAAATCCAATATTCCACATAAAGTATGGGATTTTGAAAATGTATATTCGCAATCAACGGGAGTCCCGCGCGTACGCGTGCTTGAATATTTGATGTGCGACTACTTGGATCGGCCGATTTTTATGTGCGGGTCCAAAATGACCGATCGTAAAATTCGAAAAACCGGAAATTATACGCGCCAACTTTCCATGGAAACATTTTTATTGCGCCCGCACGTCAAAAAATCATGAAACTAAACTAAAAAAAAAATAAAACTCAATCAAGAGTTAAGCATTTTTTTTTAGTTTGAATCAATTGACATGAAACATCAGTTAGAAATTTGACATTAACGATGTCAATAAACGATGAATTAAGATAAATACTGCCCAGTTTCGTCAATTGGAAGATAGATGACGCTGTTATATAACATATTTATATATTGATGGATCATATCGAATGTCTCGTATTATATAACGTTACAATTTTAAAATAAACTGTACGATATAAGTCGATTTAATACCGAAGTTTAGTAAACTTAGTATATTTTCGTTTGGGAGAATATGTCTTCTGGTGATATGTGAGAGCATGTGTGTATTTTTCTAAATTGTGAAAAGCAGAAAAACAAAAGTCGCCTCATCAACCCTGATGGGAATGCAAAACACAAGCCCGAGGCGCCTAATTACAAAAATAAAATGCCCAAGTTGAACATGACACAAATAGAAAAAAAAATAAATATATACATATACACTAGAGACAGGAAAATCCTTCTCCCCCGTATGGATTTTCTCTTCCTTTGCCAGCAACAAAAGCGTGTCTACAAAGTCGCTTTAAGGGCTTCAAAACTATTCGAAACGAAATAGTAAGAAAAGAAACTCAGTAGAAGGAAAATCTTTGCCGGATAAATTCTTCTCTTTCCCTTTATACACACACACATTTCCTCTCTTTTTTTTTTGCATTCCGCTTACGTATTTCAGCGTTCCATAAAACATAATAAAAATAAACGAGAGTAAAATGAAAATTAAGCTAATGTTTGTAAGAAAAAAAAAAGAGAAGAAGGAATTAAAAGGCGGCACGGACCGGAGAGAAGACTAGGTAATTGGAACGTTTTTCTTCTGCTTCATCTTCGTTCGTATTCGTCTCTGTCCTTGGGAAAGCTTTTCTCCGTTCCTTTTCTGTTCCCATTTCGAGCTATCCAGTTCCTTCTCTTCCTCCGGCTTCGTGTTATGTTTCTCTTAGTCTTATTTATTAAACACGCGCATTATCCAAATCCCCGGAGAAATTAAGGAAACGCTTAATACATTACCGGCGAACATCGAGCGACTTTTAAATTAAAATCTCTCCTTGTCACATCTCATCAAAACTTGAATTACGCTGACCCAGGACCGACAATCATCTTAAAAGGATTCTTAAATGTATTAAAGTACATCTTCACCATGTTTTTTTTATTTTCCTTCATTAAAAGAAATCCTCCTTTTTTTTTAAATAAATCTACCTTGTGAAACTTCACAGCAATTAAAAAAAAAATATATTTTAAAGTTTGAACTAAATATCGTTGTAATTGTTACGCGTAAAGTAATGTAATAAAGATTTAGATGTAAAATAAGTATTAAACGAACGAAAGTTAAAACAAATACCTTTGCAAATAATGTTGAAAAACTTCTAATTGGGTTATTTCTTATAAAATATTATCTAATTATTTTTATCTCAATCGTTTGCAGATTTATGCAAATCTAAGATTTGTTATGTATTAATTTCAAGATCTATACAATGTGAATCAATGTACAATTACTAACAGAATGGGAACTTATTTGGATATGTTATGCATCTGTATATTCAATGAGTAATAAATAAAGGTGTATTTGTTTATGACAGAAATCATTTACAAATTGGTAAATGTAAGATTATGATATGAATTTATTCATGTAGGATTAGAAAGACAGTCGGAACTTATTAATGTATAGAATCTTTAGAATTCTACCATGTAAATAAGGCTTAAAAAGAGTAATGAATGAAAAATGTAGATGATGAAAAAGTGTATTCTGTAGCGGAAATCTGGCTAGAATGATTCTTTGCATAATTATGTTTCTTTATAGGGAAAATATGTCTTCGCTAAAAGTGGAGGTACTGTAAATATTTGCACAGCGTGAAAAGATAATATATGGTGTGGAGGAAAAGCCGGCACACACGCAGATTTGTTATTGCAGAATATTAATTCGTGCGCTGCAGGATGGCAGGATCGATTTTAGGTTTTGATGTGTCGCCCCCAATAATAACGTAGTTTAAAGTAAGCCGGGGTCTGGTGGCTCGGCGGGGCCGTATAATCCAATTAAAATCGGCCGCATGGGGCCCATGCATGACTATTATCTACCTAGGCCCGAAACGTTAATAATTTACAACTTTAATACGGCAGAGAGAGAAAGACATACACGGAGAGGACGCACGTTCGAGAGAGATGTTAGCAGAGAGAGAGGAGCATAGAATACACAATGCATGTGAACGTTCGATTCCGAATTTACAAACTCACCCCTGCTTGTTTGCTGTCGAACTGCAAAAACAAAATCAAAAATAATATCGCCCCGGGGTGCGCGTATTACAAATATAATTTCATAATCATAAAGTAATTTAATAAATTGAAAACGATGGATTTATAACTATTCCGAATATGCTTTACTGTTTCCAGTTTAGCTTTAATATTAACGGAGAATTATTATTCGTAGAGCGGCGCAAATATTCCGGTTTTAAAATATATTTACTAACACATTCTCTGGGATCAATAATCGACAATAATTAAAAAAAACAGAAAATTACATTAATAAACAAACAATTATAATTTATCGCCAAACACAAAACACGTGTAAAAATATTTAATACTTTCACATAAATGTATTTGTTTAATTTACAAATTGACAAAAGTTGTCAATTTTACTACAATATAACTATTAAAATATAATAAACCATTGATTTTAATAATATTTTATAAAAATTATTCATTAAAAAAGATAATAATTACTTAATTGTTCAATTATGGTATGTTATATAATTCATAATTAAATATCAAATAATTGGAATGTAGACAAAATACAGCTATGTTATGTAATAGTTGAGACTAGTTGGATGGATGTAAGTGGGTGATTAGGGAATGTTCACCCGCTCTTGTGTTGAGAACTTGAGTGGACAACTTACATAATCTTAAATAAAAATTTGCTTTCAATGTAGAATACGAATTAGATATTCTTGCATCAATAAAGTGATGATATAAGTAAAATAGAAATGTAAATTTTGACAAATTTTAATAAAAAGTTGGGCAGAAACAGTTAATTATTTTTCTTTTATAATTATTTATATAATAACGTGTTTAATTTTGTATGTATGAATTTTTAGTATAACAAAAAGTATAATATAACCAAATTGAAATAAAGATAAAAACAATTTAAATAAATATGAAAACTTTATAAAGCAACACAAAAAAAAATATACATTGTACAAAATAGATAGAATGTCACAATATATTTTATTATTCGATGTTCGAAGCTGAGAAGCCGATCTGCTCCAGACGGAGGATAAATCAATGAAATTGCTCTAAGAATAGAAAATTCTAATATATTCAGACGATAACCAGGTCAGAAAAGCCAATAGCTCCTTTTTAACAACGTTAGATGTGAGATTGTGTTTTATTCAATGCATTATTATAATCTTTATTTATTCTCATAAATGTATTGCAATATAGTTTCAATTTATTACTTATTAAATAATTTAAATAAAATTACAATCAAATACCTTCACTGATCATAATTAAAGTAATTCTGGTATTAAAAAAACCATTAGGTATAGATGATATTAATGAAACATCAATTATTTATTTTACAATAAATCTAAATATCATTTACTATAATTTATAATTCTTAAGAGTTTAACGATTTTAATGGTGAAAATTGTCTCAGTCCACATACACCTAACATAAAATTTATTTTTTGATCAAATTATCATTGTTTTTTCAAAGTAGTATACTAATTATCATGTACTAAGTAAAGCTATGCAATAATCTGTAATGTATGTTTAATGTAAGATTTTGTTAATCATTATAAATATATATGAATGAATTTACTAATATTTGTTTCAATATTGATTCCTAACAATATTTGTTGAAAATCAAGATTAATATAATTTAAATATATACTAATGAGATCTGTTGTAACTGTTGGATATAACGCCAGAATACACAACAAGGTAGGAGCATTAAAGTAATTTTAATGTAAATAAAATAACATTAGATCAAATGCAAATTCACAAGTGCGCTCTGCTTCGCGCGGCAACGGTGGATGGGAAAATTTACAATTCTGATGTTGGTAACCTTAGTTAATGCGGATATTTTCCCTTTCCCTAGCTGCAATCGCCAATATGCATACATTAAAGTAAAACAGGGCTTTCCGGACCAATTATTACACGGAACGAGGTGCTCCGGGTTCTGGGCTCCACCGCAACACGAAATACCAGCAGCTCCAGCAGCGCCAACGAAAAAACCGCAAACGATAATTAGAAGAAACAATGTTGTATACTTATTGAGAGAGGAAGCAAAATATACGCATGGTTAGAAAGAAAATAAGAAAAATAATTGAGGGAAAAAGGAAAGGAAAAAAGTACAGAATAAAAGCAAGACAAAAGAGGAGATATAAAAAAACACAACACGAAGGAATTAAACAACGAGATTTAATTAATTCGAGCTTTTAAGTTCCTATGTAAATAATACTCAATGTTCCTGTATATATTCTTTTTTCGTTTCAATTTATTTTTGGTGTTGTACAGAAGACGAGTAAGAGGTAAAGTAAGCGTCTTCTGATTCGTCTGTAAAAACAGCTCGGTCTTAATTAGAATTGAATTTTGCTGGGAGAAAGATAGAAGGCGCTGGAGGCGGAGGTAGGGTGCAAGAGGTGCTGGGGGTGGATGAAACATAGGGATGGGGGTCTCTCCGTGTAATTACTTTAGCCGGCAATTAGATGGCCATAGAAAATTATTTTAATTTCCGTCCGTGGATGCTAGATGCACACGCCATCTACCCTCGCAGATAAATAATCTACTTCATCGACTAATTTATCTAAGAAAAGTATTTCTATTTATAACGATGATGACAAGTTTTCAAGAAACAATTTCCATGTAATCTCAAATCTATTTTAGAAGTAAAATAAATATATCCTTGATTAGAAAGATTTGAAGCAAAGATGTCATAATGGATATAAATATTTAATAAAAATAAGTATAAATGAAATCAAATATATATTTATTCATTTTTTATTAAATATATCTTTATCCTTCTATTAGACTTATTCAATAACCAAAATCAAGAAAATGTATCAAAAACTATTCATAAATAAATATTAAGATGAATATTATTGAGTAATTATACCTTTGTATGTATATATTTTCTAACAAACATAATTAAATACAAGAAATATATGATGGAAGAAACATATTTTGTTATAAGAAAACAATCGATTTCATCAATTTGTGTATCATTTTGTTCTCGAATCGTCTTGCAATTAGAGGCAAGTAAATTGATATTGTTTACTTATTGGATTTGTCTTTTTTACCTCCAATTTTCGTTTACATTGCTTTTGTTTGCGGTATGTCTCGAATTAGAAACCTTAGATGTACTATAGATACTTAATTAGTGCGCTTCGGCCATTTAGTACATCTAAGGATTCGAATGTAAATATGAATCCAATTACAATTTCGCCTTATTCACTTTCTTGAGAATCACGTTTAAGCAGATAACGATTCTATATAAAATAGACTTAATAATAAAAAAAAAGGATGGTTATTGGAATCATGTTTCCTTGCATCTTTTAATATCCCCGTCTGAAGGTATTAAAGTAAAACGGTACATAAAAAAAGATAATAAGAAGAATGTAATTATTTTGCAGTGCTTCGTCGGCGACAATAAAACAAAGATAAACTTGTTTAGAATGAAAATCCAATAAGCAATTTATTTTGGTTTATGATATTTGGAGCTGGACACGAGGGGGGTCGAAAGGGGTGGGTCAGAGATGGAAACGTCAGGACGTTTAGTCGATTAGAAAGGGTCCATTTGATTCGAAAAGCGTAAGTTGGCGGGGATTTGTTTTCCGTGCTCTGTTTTATCTCTTTGGCGTAACTCGGATGAGGAGGAGGCACGGTAGGGGGAGGTTTGCTGCAAAACTTTTGTCAGATAGTTCTGGAAGAGATTCCGGCAGAGGGTGGAAGTTTTCTGGCTGCAGAAAAATACGGCACAGATTCGAAGTCATTGTCGATCGACTTCTGGAAGGGTTGGGGGTTGGTTGCTCCGTTTGTTTCCCGCGATATAATTTCAATTTGTTGCATCATCGTGTACCGTTTTCTGGGGGGATGGTTTCCTTATCTTATCGCGAAGGGTTGGGTGAGGAGGCGTACGGCAATGGATGATGGTTCTGGTGGATGCGCCTGGTGGAAAGTTCAGATTGAACAGTCTATTAAATGCGACAAAACGTTGCCATTAGATCTGCGATATCCGCAAAGGTGATTTCGCGTGTCAAGGGATATTGTGTGGGCGTTTCGCTTTACGACCTGACCGCATAGGGCTCCATATAAACTTGTTTCATCATCGCCGATAGCCGAAACGCCGGACATTTCATTTCAGATTTATCTGGGGGCTGCCGACCTACCAACACCCCCCAACCACCCGTTCGCCTTCCTCAACCGCCTCAATAAACCACACGCACCACGACCAACGAAATATTATCGCACCACATAAAAAACGGGGGGAAAAGGTCATTACCGTTATGTCCGTTTGTGTGTACGTACATTATTATTATTATTTTTTCTCTCCTCGCTTCTGTAAAGCTTCGTTCCTACGGAACAAAGCGAATCCTGTTAAAGCCGAAAATGAAACATGCTCATAATTTTTCACGTAGTTTCTTGATAATGTAATGAATTTCGCTCATTTACTATCGAGGGCCATTTCAACTTCAACGTCCAGGTTTATTGGTCCCGGACAAGGATAAAAATTCCTTGCAATAAACTTTTGCCGGCTTCCCGAGATGACCAATATTAGAATTATTTTTATCGCGCCATAAAGTAATGGTTATTGCGTTTGTAGGCCATTATTGCCTACGTATGAGTAATTCTTCGAGCACTTTACGAGCCACCTTGAATTTATCACCGCCGCCGCCGCGAATCCTCATTCATTTACGTCTTATTAATGATGGAGATACAACATAACGCGAACGTAATGTAGCCTCATTTAATCTACATTCATTCAATTTAGTAATAACATTCTATTTGCTATTAATATTTTAATCAATAATAATTATAAACCCAAAAATTAATTAATTGTTCTTCAAATCATAATATATTCTTATACTGTTATCACATTTTTATGTCACACTTATAGATTATTTTATGTACACAATAACTTTAATCATTGTTAATTTATAAACAGACCCGTATAACGAGGTTAATACGTTATGCGTTGCATGAAATTTCGTTATAGGAAATCGTGTTATACGAGAATTTCCCTCTTATAACACGGAATTGCCGCACTTTGTTATATTGCTTGTTGTACGGGTAATCCGTTCGGACAATCTCCCGTACTGTATGAAACCGGACTCATAAAAATAAACCGCACAAAAAGGAAATATTTGACTATATAAATGAAAAATGGGATCATTTGTGTATACAAAATATAATTTTATGTAACACTTTTTTAGAATTTATTTTTATTAAATACAATAATTCAACGCGGATTATAGTGAATGTAGATTTTTCAAATCCAGACGATGCGATTATTACAATTATTATTTACCTAAATGCTCTAATATATAAGAAAAATAAACATATCTTTTATTTAATAAGACTTTAATTATCTAAAATTATACAAATATAAAAAATATAATATTTTTCATTATATAATATATTTTGTTCTGAATTATTTAAAAGGTTTGTTATTAATCTATATTCTTGTCTATTTCAAAGCGTTAAATAAAATATGAAAATAAAGGAAATAACAAACTGTATTATATTTCTTTTTTTATCATAAAATATTGTTATCATAAGTTATGACTTATTTACTAAAAAAAAAGTAATAATGTTTGAAAAACAAGAACGTAATAATCATAATTTAGAATTATAGTCTGTTTGTTTAGTTCGCATGCAACGTATTATAAAATAATTTCAAAAGTAAAGAGATAATATCTAAATTAGTGAAGAATTATCCAACACAAACACCCCTTGACATGTTTGGTAATAAGTCTCGTAATGAACTCTATTTTTTTTACATTAAATATTCGAATAGAAAAACAAATATTTTTTTAAAATTATTACAATATTATTATATTGTAATATAATAATAATTTGTTCGTATTTTAATACATTTTGTAATATAACAATAATGAATGCAAAATACAGTACATATAATACGTTTTATTTGTATGCAAAAAATAGGTTTAAATTCGAATTTCAATAATACTACTACTGCAAAAAAAAATATTTATTTTGTTCATGTTTCAAATCCGAATTCGCTGCTGAATAACGTTATTAAATTTCCAATATTCGCATTGAATTATAATTTTGCAATGATGTACCATTGATTTCGATGTGCGTATATTAATTACGTTACTAGTAGGCAGAAGGACTGAGAGAGGTGGTTGGGCGTTCGGTCTGCCAGAGTGCTAACAAAATAACAATATGTTAATTGAAATTATAGTTGAAATTTAATATTAATTGTTAAAATGCAATATTCTAATTGACTATCCCACGCACCGTATAATTACAAACAAGGAAAAAATGCGTAACGTTGCGCAATTATCAAAATGAATTCGCTGAACCATTACGTACGTAGTAAAATGGAGGGTGGTCTTCCATGTAAAATGACATCAAACTTATTTCCAAATTAGTATTACTATATTGTGGTGTGTGTACTGTGCAATGTGTACCTTGCATTATAACGTATTTTCGCCTGCAAATATTTTGAAAGGTCCTTCATCCTCTAGTCATGTGATAATATTTACCGGTGATTTACGTATCCATTACATTATTGGATGCGGCTCATACTCATGCCTATATCAATAATTACAGTGTTGTCTTTATATGCATCAAAAATAATTATAATAATAATATTTATTGCGACAATAAATCACCAAATCATAATCTCAATACAATAACAAATTAAATTAAACTGCTGCATTTACTATTGACCGGAAAATAATTATAAATGAAATTTTGATATCGAATTTATATGTTTGTATCTATTGGACATTAGTAATAATATAAATTTACAAATAACAAAGTAATTTATAGATATTTTTTAAGTCATATACCAAAAGTTGCCAAACTTTTTACAGTAACTGAAAATATTGGAAGCCGCACCTAAAAATTTAAAAAATTCAAATTTTGGGTGCGTCTTATGGTCCAAAAATAACATTAAAATTTTATTTTTTTTAATCGTCTCTGTTAAATCTGGGAAATCACCGATTTGTCTATGATCGTCGATAGCTAGTATTAGGTGTAGCCTGTAATCGTGTGCGCTTTTGTACGATTTATTTGAATTATTTTTATAAATCTTTAAATTTTTTATTTTAACATTAGAATAATTGAGCGTAAAACAAAAAATGTAATGTGAAGTATAAACTAAATGTGATCAATTATGCAAAACAATATGGAAACAAAGCAGCAGAAAGACATTTTGGAACAATTAAAACTGCTAAGTAAAGACAAGAAAAAATTCGGTTCGCACTTAGAAAAATAAACTCAAATTATGCGTCTTATGGTCAGAAGCTAACATTAAAATATATTTGTCAATAATCGTCTCTAAATTTGGGATGCGTCTTATAGTCCGAAAAATACAGTAATTAATGATTTCAAAAAGAAAAAATTATTATATACCAATTGAAAACATGACAACATAAATTGTTTTTGTAGCAAATAAGTTCTCACAATAGAAATTCCCAATTTGCTTTGTATTTAAAGATAATTGAAAAGAAATTAAATTGTAAACAACATTTACATACATTTTCATGTATATTAAATTAAGCGATTTTAACGAAGCTTTTCTGTACAATTTGGGAAAGGAATGTTTCCAATTATTATTATTTTCAAGTAGAAAGAAGTATCGTTATCTAATAAAAACATTTTTTTTATATAGACTTCTTCGTCAAATTACAGCTATATGAAATATACCTAATAATAATACTCTTTTGAGACATTAATTTAATCTCCTTGTTTCGTATTTATATCAAACAAAATATTTTATTTCTGTTTAGATAATCAATGTTTAATTATTTCAATTTAAAGTTATTGCATCAATATATTATTAGCAATTATTTTTTTTCACGTAATTATTACTGTATTAAATCAATTATATGACGGATGTATTTCGTATTTTGGTGTGTCCGTATTAGATTTTCATAATGTATTTATTCATTCTGGTAATATGGTATTAATTTAATTTTTTAAATATGAAAAATTTCATTAAAACTGGTATGAATAAATAAATACATTAATTAATTATAATAAACTTCCATAAAATTAAAATACTTTTAGAGAATATTTTAATAATTAGTTGTCGTTAATAATGTATATAATTGTGTAATATTATCGTGAAAAATAATCTTAAGTTGTCACCTTCCATATAAAACTATAAGAGCTGGTTAAATCAGGGCTTCGTTATGGTGACATAACGTGATACACGTGCAACATGTAGGGGTGCATGCGAAGGGAGCGTTAACCCAATAAATGTGTAATGCAGTTGCGTTTTTCGTGAAAGCAGTTGTTTAATTTAAACATTGCAACCGGTATTGGATTCCATGTCGCAGCTAATCGATCGAGACTGGGAACACTCTAAATATACCATTTGACATTAATGAAAAATCTAAATTTACTTTTCAAATTACGAATTTAAAAAGCGCGTACATTCGTAATTGCGCAATTTGGTGCACGTTAGAGAGAGAGAGAGAGAACAAAGTGCGTGCACAAAATTAAAGCGTTCCCATTTAATGTTTGCATTTTGTTGTGTATCGCTGCCATCGGTAAACGAAGGATCTAGGTTTAGGCCTTTGTGTAGGTTGGGTCAGGTGTACTAGAATAATCCAGGAATAGAACGTTTGTAAGCAAACTTAATATGTGACATATTCGAAATGCTTCGACACGAATACAAGTAATTCATAATTGCAAATAAATTATGGTCTGACGCGATAAGAATGCCTGCTTTGCAGAAGCCCAGAATTGCATGAGCAAAGGGCAGCCGACGGCAATAAAGATAAGTATCGGACCATGGGCCGTACATCATGAAATGGAAGGGTTGTAATAAAATGTTTCTAAAAATTGAAGACGAACATGTAATTTATTTCA
Organism: Nicrophorus vespilloides; assembly: GCF_001412225.1. Taxonomy (NCBI): domain Eukaryota; kingdom Metazoa; phylum Arthropoda; class Insecta; order Coleoptera; family Silphidae; genus Nicrophorus; species Nicrophorus vespilloides. The sequence goes on along the minus strand of NW_017100081.1, from coordinate 982,388 downwards.
GCCCTTCCACTTACATTTTTTTTTTGTCATATTAATAGCCCTTCACTAAACGAAATGAAAGTCTGAAACTAATTACTTTCGTATGTTATTAGCACGATGTTAGTAGTTTGCTCGGCTCGATAATCAATTACTATTTATACGTTTCGTGATAAGGATGAATTAGTTTCAAGTCTGTTTACATTTACTCAGGACAGTTTTCACCATTCAATAAATGAATTTCACTCAATATTAATGGTGCATTAAAAATGCAGGGCACGTTTAAAAAGTACATCCACAATTGCGGCTTAACTCGAACAGCCAATACGCATTCAAATGATGTAATGATACATGTTGAATTGTTATTATACTGTATTGGAAAATTAAATATTTGATCAGCCAAAAAAACAAATAAAAGTGCTCTAATCCCTGTTTTCATAATATAACTGCAATGAATTGTTAAACTTCAATTTCGGTTTAAATGACTTTTCAATACGAATACATCGAAAATATCAAAACAACAAATGGTTTATTAATTACATACATATATTAAAACCGTTTTGTTTCATTAATATACAAATAACTAATTGAATATTGATATGTTTTGCAAATTCGTACAAACTTTCAACCAAAAATATGAAAATAATATGGTTTATTCAATGAATACTTCTTTGAAGAAAGTTTCAGGAAATTATTCTTATAGAAATTAGATACAAAATATTCTTTTATAGAATATTTAATAAAATATATTTTTATCAAATGAGAATTAAATAAAAGTCGTAATACCTCGCTCAGCGCTTTGGATTCGTTACTTTTCAAGCGCTAAACGAAACAGAGTTAAACAAAGTCACTGCACTTGCATAAAATTTTAATATTAATTTAAGAAATATTTATATTTTTTAATTAACTTTAAATCATCATTAATTACAATGAATATACAAACAAATAATTAAATATAAATTTCCATTTAAGATAATTAAAGAATGTCATTGTTCCAAGATTATTGCAAAACAAAATAATTGTCTAGTAAACGTTGCTTTTTAAACGAAACAATTATTGTTGAATATTTACGTAATTATTTGTATTTATATGAAATGAAAAGCTGCTTGTTTTCTTGATATTAAAGTCTAAATCAAATATTAATAGAATTTCATACGAAACAAACAACTTTACGTTATATTTTACTAAGAAAATAAGAAACGCGACGTCTTGACTTTCTCATTAACAAATAGAAGAAGAAAAAAAACAAAGAATATTTCTGCTTTTCGCTGAAAAACAATTTAATTCGGAACATAATGAGAATGGTCGAGAATTATTTGGAACGAAAGTTGCAGAGTTGGATTACTTTTTCTTGCGAGCGAGCGGAAAATCTAAATATGATACATAATTTCCACTAAGCGACCTAGAAAAAATATATGATATGCTTTAATATACAAAAGGCCAGTTCTAATTAAATGATAATTATTATTGAAGTAATTAATTAAGTAATTAAACGTGCTTTGTATTATTATTCCCATTGGTAAACGCAATACTCGATAAAGGTACTTTATTATTTATGTTTCGGCCTCGGGTGAAAATGAGAACGATGCCAATTGAGAGAGAGAGATCTTTATCAATTCTTATAATTGCGCCGCTCGAAAACAATAGCTAAATAAAGAAAAGTTCAGGAATAATACCGGGAAATGAAATAATGGCGGGAAATTCCATTATTAAAATTCTGAATGATTTAATTATTTCCTATGCTGAATAAATATCAAGAAGCAGTCGGAAATTGAATTAGTATTTTATGTGCAGTTGAAATATGCACGACAAAAGGATTGTACAGGAATACTTCCTGCAGTTACTATTGTTTGTTTATTCCTTTGATAAACACTTGTTAATATCATTCCTGAACGCCAATTACAATGTTCTCGATTTTGGCATTTCTGTTATGAATACAAGGATTCAACTCATTGAACATATTTGATCATTTTTCTTAAGTAAAATTAGGAATGTTTAAATGTCGGTAAGCATTAACTTCTTTAACATATAAAAATTTTCTAAATTTGAATCATTTAGTTTACAACAAAAGAATTGAAAATATCTCGCATAGTCCCGGTAATCTGTTTCACTACTATCCCGAACTGTTTGAAACCGGACTAATCAAAAAATAAAATATAAATAGACCTCAACAAAATAGACTCAACTGTATAAAGTGAAAAAAATCAATCATTTATATATAAAAAATAGTTTGTTTTTGAATTTTTTTACCGTATTTACCGGACTATGCGAAGTATTGCTGTATATTTTTTTTTGTTATAAATTGAAGTCATATGGTCTTCTTCAAAGTATATAAACAAATTTGAAAGCAATTGGTTACAGATAATTGAAAACTATTGATTGATCATTTGCTTTACTTGTAGATAAATGAAAATTTATATTATTACGGGTAATTTTAATCGATTTTGTTTAAAATTTTCTAAGAAAAATGGTACAAAATAAAATATTTGTTGACATAAATTTAAAATGCATAAGTAAATACCAGATAAACCATTATATTGAAAATAATATCAATTTTTATATAAAATTTTAGATGCAATTAAAAATTCGTGGAAAAGGATACTTTCGAATCGAATAAACATGCATCAGAAATGTGAATTCTATTTAATAACGGAGAATTTGTTGCAAATATGTGCCAATTATAGTTCCATTAAATAATTAAAATTGACTAATGATCTGTTTATAATGCAATGCCGAATATTTGTGTATGTACGTATATACTTATATGTATAATATGTATAATAATACATATTGAACAAATCAAACAATAATTAATTGTAATTGCGTGATTCGTGTGCGCAACACCGTGACAATAAACACAACAGGTTATAAAATTGAATTATTGCGGTTTTTCCATTTGGGATATTTATTGCAGCGAAACGTTTCGATTGCTATATTAAATTCCTAATTGGGTTAGTCATTATCGATTCCAATCTGTGTCGACTGCACGACAAAATCGTCCTCATTCCCATCCGTGCATTGCGTACACAATGATTTCGTTGTGTATAAATTTCGGGTGTTTCTGATTTATATTGTGTTTTATTTTTTTTTTGTTGGGGGGAACCCCCCTGTTCGATCTGTTGCCAGGTTTGACGTAATGTTTTAAACGACGCTCTGGGGAGAAAGGCGAAAGGATTTCTGGAGGCATGATTTATCGGAGACCTGAGGAAAAATGGCGTGCATAACATATTCTTCGTGCCAGTAATGATACGAAAGAATAATTTATTCTATTGACCCCATCTAAACAAAAAGGAAATACCGATAAGGGAGGAAAAAAAAATAGAGCTCTGAACTCCAAATCTAGTATAATAATAAAAACAGAAGGATCACAGGGCCGTTGACTTAATACGCGTGATATTAAAGGAATGAAAACTAGTAAATGTTCATGTAAACACAATGGAAACGCGTGAACAACGTAAAAGTTTCCTAGTAAAAACTTCTTGATCAACGATTAGATTATTGCTTTTTTAATTACAATTTTTACATTAATAAAATTTATTAATAATAGAATACAGAAATAATTGGAAATAAATTTATATTGCAATCGTTTTATTTTAAATTTTATAAATAATTTTCGATCATCGAATAAACAAATACTTTCGATAATTTGAAAAGTTTTATGATTCACAAAAAAAAAGTTACCCCAAGTTCAATCGACAACGAAATTAATTTCAAAGTTTCCTAAAAGTTAATTTAAAAAAAAAATCAAATTTTCTTATCGGAGAAAAATAAAGTTACATCAACTTTTAGTAAAATAAAAATGTATTATATACATTGAAAAATATAATTATTATAAACTACAGAGATAATTGTATAAATATTTATACAAAAAAAAAGTATTATAAAGTTATAAAGAAAATATTGAATTATTAATTATGGAGACTGAGAAAACTTAAAATAATAGTTGCAATTTGATTGAAATTAAATTTAATATATAAATCAAGATAATATACATTGTATAAGTTTAGTATTTGTTCTTTAAAACTGTTATTAAAGAAAGAAATAATAACTCCTGTTTCATTGAAAATCTCATATATGCATCGATTTATTTCAAATTGGAATTTAAAAGTGTACAAGTAAGAGCGTAAATAGTAAAGGAGTTGGGTTAAAAGAGCAATGCAGAAGCATACATTGGTAGTATTAAAGCCGGATACGGGTATTTTAATGAAATTTTGTTTTGCTTCCGAGGTGTTAGAAAATTTATAATCGGCTATTTAATAAAGGCTGCCGGGCGCATTGAATGCTTTCATTCTTCGAAGTTTCCGAGCCCATTGTTGCTGGATTACGTGGATCTGTGGGTGAGTTTTATTGAAAAATGCAAATTGCGTAAACGCCTCGGTGTTGGTGAATAGCAATTAGTTCAATATTGGATTTCGCATGGTCTGCGAGCAAACCCTCGGGTACATCTGTGTGTATGTATATATATATACTTGTGTATATGTGTGTGGATACGCTTCATGTGGGGTGGGCGCAATTTATGTGGGAGCGCTCTGTGTTTATGTGTTCCATAAAAAAAACGGGATACGGGAAAAAGAAATTCAATAATTCTCCGGCGTCTGGGCAATATATTTTTACACGAAGGGGTAGTGTACCCCCGGTATATAGATGTTATGATGACCCTCCCTCATAACATCTATATTATCCCGCGGGGCGAGTCCGCAACGGAATCTTAACGCGAGTTAGTTAACACCGGGACAAACGCCGGTACGTGCTCCCCATTGTTTATGGGGGGTGGGTGAGCCGTGATCCACGTTCAGGTTACAGCTATATAAAGGATCGTACAGACCAGCAAGAAATAACGTAGAAGACGTGAGTCCAAAGTATAAAGAACCTAATGAGGATATTGCTTCCACCTAATTGCTCATATATATCCAACAGCGTACTTTGGTCTCACCTGTCCTTCGTTTCCTGTACCACCGGCATTGGTCTGTGGGATCCTTTACAACTTGCCCCGTGTTGCGTTACGTAACGCCGCGATACCGCACGACACGGTTTCATGTTGCTGATATAATTTACTCGGGGCGCCATTGATTTGCGCACAGTAACTCATTTCGCCCGCACGTGATGATGTGAACGAAATATACCATAAAATCGTTCCCTTCCATTCACCCCCAACACACACTTTTTTATTGCCTGCTTCCGATTTTCTGCCATATGTTACGTAAATTGCGCTCATCTCTAATCTATAATCGACAATTTAACGCAGAGCTTTACAATATCAAATTTCATAAGATCCATCTTTTCTTTACTACAATATTACTATCATCAATAATAATAATTATTTTTTCAATTTCACTCATATTAATTAATATATTTCTCAATCAATTTTAAGTTGAAGTATATTTACAAAGATAAAAAATATTATATAACATATATAATAGTTGAGGAAAACTTTTCAGATAATACATGTCTAATAATATGTATAACTGAAGATATATTTTTGTTTTCTTTACAAGTACATTTTCTGTTGGATGATGCATAAAAAAATTATTGTAGTTTTTTTAAAGGAAAACTTACTAATAAAATCTTTTATTATCGTCAATTTTCTTTGATCTTTGATTATTGCATTCCGTTCTCCGCGTCTTCCTATATGAAATCAACAATTACCCATTTTTCGTCGACAAAGACAATTGTGCCCAGCATCAAAAGGTCGATGTTTCTACTATTTCAATTAAAAAATATTTTTGAGAGGAATGAAGAGGAGGAGGTGGTGGTGGTAGAGTGCGCCGATAGGCGAACGACAGACGTATCTGCTCAAACAAAGAGAGATAAATCCTGTGAGACACAGATTACAGGATCAGCGATGCTCCTGTAGGATGCCCCGTAAGATTAATGATTCCGAGCGTCGGGACATCTCGACATTACTATGTCACGTAGAACAAACGCAGCGCGATAAAAAATCTATACAATGTGACGCCTGACGACCTCCATTCCAGCTTGATTTGATGAGATGTCCCTTTTTTTGTCCATCTCTCCTCCGTCGGTCTCCATCCTTCCTTTCCCTTTGCCATCGAAAACTCCGATCGAATAGCCTCTGTGCATTAGCGTGATGAAACCGAATAACGAATCGATACTTATTTTAATAGCGCCCATTAAAGCCCGTTTGAACTTGGTCTATTGGCGTTTCGACATGAATGATGGCACTATATACACATGTGTGCACCGCGGTGTGAGGGCTGCTGAAAAACAGCGGCTCTTTTTTTGTGTGTCGGTTTGTTTGTGTATACACGAAGATTAATTGCAACCAAAACCGCACGGTTTTTATTCGGAATTATTCACAGATCACTGGCTCAAATGCGCTCTCTGTGACTGCATCTGCATATCCGCTGATTATTAGGGAATAAAGCCACACCAACCTTTTTGTTGATGCCGCTAACATTATTTTTTTTATAACAAATATTTATATCAAATATCCAATGAATTTCGTTGCAAATAGTGACAGTACAATCATTGACCTCGAACTTTTGTTATTACAAACACATTCAAATAAGTACTTCGATATTCAGAAACGTAAATTATACATAATTAATCAAGTATAATGATATTACGTTATGCTTCATAAAGATATTGATTTCACGTCTTAATCGAAGACTAAATACATGTATTTACTAAATGACTACGATTAAATACATGATAAATTACAGTTAATATTTAGTAGACGCTACTCTGAGAGAGTTGGATCAATAACCAAATTGTGCCTGCAATACTAACCTTCTCCAAACTAATAGGAAACTTATACAATAAAATATTAGTAGGATTGAAAATACGGTTTCAAAATTTCAAAACAGTCTTCCTTGTTCTGTTATATCTTTATGATGCTTTAAAGTCCTCTGGTTTCATACAGTAAAGGATTTTTATGATTAGTAATAGTTAAGAGCAAATATTATCACTTTTAATAATGACAGAGGAGATATTATAAATTAAATTAAAAAAAAAACTTCCTGTTTGAATTTATGATGAAACTATTCTTCAAAATTATAATGTATTTTTAACGCCTCCGCATTTTTTTTTTAATATAAGAGTATCTTTATGTATCTTTTTAGAATCAACTTTTATATATATTTTATCTCTTCTAAAAGCTATATAGCATCAAGTGTATTTATGTTCATTTAATAATAAATAACTATAATTGAAGTAAACTATAACAATAAATTTGTAAGAAGATAACGCTATAGAATATTTTTATGAAAAGTAAAAAATCACAGAATGGCGACAACGTAGCACCAGAAAGGAGATGATATTAAAATCTTGCGCTTTATATATTCCAAGATAAAAAAATCTGCTATAAATTTTATTATCAATTTATACGGGATATAAAACTTTTCAACTGGCGAGAGCCGAAAAAGGAAGAGAGAAAAAAGGATATGCGCGGCACGTGGATTTAGTATGAATCACGAATTCGATATTCAGATCGGATTATTAAAAACACTTTGTGAATATTTCATGCCCCTCAAAATGATGAGGAAAACAATTTATTGCGAATGCGAAATAACCGATTTTTGAATTCTAGTATATTTATTTTTTAATAATTATTATTCATTTTATTTATTTAAGAAAATTGACATGAAATCCGAAAATACTTTCTGTAAACCGGTTTTGGAATTTTACTTAAATAGTTTTTCGAAAACTGGTTTTCAAATTTGATAATTTTATCCAAAAACTTGTTATTAAAAATAGTAAATGTCTATGCTATTCGAGCGGCGAATTTGTTATAGATGTGGTAGGTTGGAGGTGCCATAAAGTAAGGTATAACCAAGGGTGGTTGGTTAGTAGGGGGTGTAAACGTAGACACAGGGTGGTACAGGTTGGTTTGCCGTAAGTGAAATGAATGACGACCACTGAACCGCCAGATATTAAACCCCGACTCCCCACGACCGCACGCCAAATAAAGTACACTTAATGATCCCTTGGGGGGCTTAGCTCGAACTCACCACAATCTATACTACTCAACCAGCAGAAAACAGTTCTACCTCAATTTGCTTACACAAAAATGCAACTGCATCATTATTATGCACCGACACGTCTGCACGAAATTGGGTTGCCTCTCCTGAACCATGCATACATCTATATATAAAGTTTATTTTTTGTATTATTTTGTATTATCATTATTTACGGAGTGTATCTTCAGCGCATCTTCTTTTTCCGAATGTTTATAATGAGATATCGGGGAGCGAAATAAAGGAAAAGATTCAGCGAGGTAAAACAAGATTAAAGGAGATGCTTGGGGTCGACGATAGAATCGGGCGTCATCTGGAGATGCTGCGTTCAGAATGAAAGAAATAATGGGATTCAAAGTCTAACTCGATATCCCCTCTGCACTCGTTTTACTTAAACTTGTAAGACTTCCTGCTTTATTTCAGTTCCACGCAATTTTTATTTTATTTTTCCTGCTTCACTTCCAGCTTGGCATCATGGGGACGCGAAATTTTTACGTAACTTATGCGAATGAAACGTGAAATCTTTGCGTCAAGTGATTTTAATGCGGTGTAAATTGTGATTTACATAGCGGACGTAAAATTGTGGACTCCTTAAGAAATGAAAAAAAGTATATAAAATGTTGGCGAAGTTGTAACTAAGTTATTATTTTATTAGCGTCTGCTTAGCTGCGAGGAGCGACGACAATCTCGAGCCAGATTAACTTTTGCATTTTATATTACTCCACTTTGAATACACTAATTTGTATAAAACAATTTCGAGCGGTTTTATACATCTGTCTCTTACTTTTAATACGACGTAACCCATTACCGGTTGGCAGGACTAAGACAGGAGGACTTAATGCCTCATGGGACGAGCACTCAAAATAATCTAAATAGCTTTTTAATTGAGTGAACTAAGAACTTTCACGGCATCATCGAGGGAGAGGGCTGTGGAGAAGGTGGTGGAGGCGCCGGGACAACTACTAAAGATGACAGCGCACCAACGTTTCCGGTCTGCTTATTCTAATTAATTGACTCTGACTGCATTATCTTCTCACCTAAAGCCGAAACAACAACAATTATTAAAGGCTTCGTGGGAAAAGGCCTTCATTTTCTGCCGAGATATTCCGGCTTCTCGCAGCGTCACGGCCACGTCAAATTATTTTGCCAGATTATGCGATAAGGGTCTTCAGCAAACACTACACACCGGCCAATTCCCTCGGCAAACACTAAACGCTGTTGCATTAGGGCTCGTTATATAGATAGGCACAACTTTAAACAAAACCGAGGAAATAGAATATGTGAGATTTATCATTATTACGAGAGATTACGCAACGTCCCACGGGCGCGACCTCCGTTTCTTTTTTGTCTTCACTCTTCCGAAGCTGCTGTTATCTTCAACTTCTATCGATTTCCACCCTCGCCCCATGCGGAGAATAATACCAAAGGAGCAAAAATTAATATACAACAAAGTCCTTTGTATGCACACAAACGCTCTCAGTTTACCTTTGTAAATACAATTTGAACAGCGACTGTCTGCAATATTTAATAATTATTTGCAAATTCAAGAAAACGTTTTGTTTGTGAATTGTGAAAAGTTTAATTAACACAAGACAATATTTATTCTTTCAGCAGGTCAAGTTTAAACGTCTCGCGGCATCGAAGTCTTCTTTTAAATGAAAGTTTAATTATTCATCCAGCATTGTAATCAAACATATTAAAAGTGAATTAATTAGATATTTAACAAACAATAATTTCAAAACCGAAATAATGAACCAGTTTTAATTTTTAAGGTTGTTATATTATAAAATATATATAAATAGACAATATTTGTTTCAAGAAATAATAATTGAAACGAATTTATTCGTTAAAGACAATATTTTTCAATTATATATAAAATTTGTATTGTTTATTCTGGCCTATAAATTGTAATTTTCATTATTAATTTAAGATTATTTTTTGTTAATTAGCTAAATTAGTAATTATTGATGAACTGTTTCAACGTTTCTTAAAGAAAATATTAACATTTTCAATTGAACAAACATCAATATTAGTTTCAATTTACTTTTCTCGCTGATAAATACATAAAGATGTGAACGGTATCTATAATAAAATCAAATTGAATTTCGCTGGCAAAGAATAAATCAACAAACCTTGGACGTGGATGTGCTTGTATGTGTGTGTTCACGGAAGTGTATATTGCATTTTCTCATTTTGACGTTTGCGAAATAGAACAATGGCAGCAGCGTTCGCAGTCCTGTTTCTCGCAGCGAATCTAAATTTAAATCTATCGGATGTTAAGCAATTTTTATGTCCTAGAAGTGTTTAAAGAAGACAGAATGCAATATGCACTATGAGAAATACATTTTAAAATTCTACAATGAATAAAAAAAATTATAATGTAATATAAATATAATATTTTACTTGACTCGAAGAAATGGAAACTATCAAATCTTGAGATAGTTTTTATATGTCCAAAAAGTTTATACACTGTAGAGAACATTGAGAATATTATAGTAAAAAAAAGCATACAAATATTTTAATTTTGTAAGAATTATATTGCAAATAATGAAATGAATTAAATAAAAAGGATTGAATTTAGTTTTGAAAGTACTTCTTTTAAATCCACGCCTTTTAAATCTATTTTGGTTTGAAACCATTACAGCTAACCCTCTTCGGTTATATGCAATTTGCCTTAAACTCATTTCACGCTAAAACAATGGGATTCGGAGGATTATATTATGCAAGAACGCTGCGAAAGGATTGCAAGCTTTTTTTGTAATCGATTTGATATGTAATGAAAGGGCCATGAACTTTGTGTTGGTATTGAGTTACGGAGGTATACACATTAAGTAAGTTAATTTAGTAACGGAACGCGCGATACCGCCACTGTGAGCAATCGAGCAGTTTTGTAATAAATTCAAATTAGTGTAAGCAAGATATGCGGTGCAGAAGTGCTCCTCGCCTAATGTAAATTGTAGGCAGCTTAATACAGTATGTGCGGTGATTATCTGGGCCTCGAGAGCTGAAAACGAACGTAATCCGTTTACGTAGCGTTACGTTGCGCGAGTATAAGCACCGAACACATGCACCGCGCGAATTGCTAGAAGATGGTGTAGCGTTAATTGCGGAAGTATACGGTGTTATCGCATTAATAAGTTCTTGGATGATTGTTGGGAGCTGAAGAGATATTAGGTCGCACTCGATGTGCACTCGCATGAAGTGCGTCCTACCGAATTTTGGGATACAGTGTGAGTGGGTGTATATGTTTCAAAAGGGGGATGATGATGATACGCGAGCAGGGATGATGGGAAGAGGGATGGAGAGACGGAGATGAGTATGGCATGAATGTATGCATGAGTGCGTGCGAACAGAAGCCGCAACAGCTGCCAAGCTGTACGTGGAAACGATCACCATGAAGGTGGAGATTCCCGTGCATCTTCTAAGGCTATGCCCTCACCCCCCTCACATGCGGTGGTGCTCTTTGCATGTATTTTTGATGAGAATGTGTAAGTATCGAAGGGTGCTCACACATACCTTCGTCCGTTAGTAAAGTGATATTTTGGCAATTGGTGTAAAATCCTACAATAGAAGGCACACATAAGTCTCGTCTTAAAGCCGACTTAAGGTGGCTAGCTTATTTATAGAACAACAACAATTACAGAAATTAATCAAACATCAACTGCAACAAGTAATTAATATGGAATATATCATTAGGTATAAACAAGAAACTGAACTAGCAAACACACGTGCAACAGAAAAAAAAATGTCACTAGTCAACAAACAAACAAATCTCTAACGTAAAGGGAACATCGCGACATTGAAAATATATTAAGCTGCCGAGTAAATGGAAACACGGATGGCGGATGGATGAAAAATTCAGGGATGTCGACATGAAACATTCAACGAATCTCGCACACATTTATATACACACATATACACGCAGCGTTGGTACTAAATTTAGCAAATCCAAAAATATTTGAGACACCCCATCAGCCTCCAATGGATATGTGATTGGCACCAGTCACTTCCATATTTATAACTCTGCTCCTATACCAAATCAAATTATCACCATGCCAGGATCGGGCAACCAAACTATACAAATAAAATCAAATAGAACACACACACACACAAACATACATCAAAGCGTATTGAAACAGTTAATAAGTCGACTTACAAAGTTCAGATCAAAACGTAAGAAAGGGTTGGAAAACTTTACAATACACGACCACCTACAAAGTTTCTTGTTTCATCAAGTTTCAATATCCTTCAGGTAAAGACCACACCAAAAGTATATACCTGTATTAATAAACTGAAGACATATTTTATGTATGATTAAACGCAAACTTAAATAATAATGGTTATTATACTTATGGAACAAACCCACAAAAACCGGGAATTGAAATGGTACGTGAAGTTTTTGAAGACATGCAAACACGACATAGCTTTTCAAATACACATAGCACATCAGTTACAACATTAAATTTGGAACTCGTAACAAAAACTATAGCATTTATACAATAATACTACATATACTTTCAGACATTATGTGTGTGGTGTGTGGTTACACCATTACATTTGGTACTCATAACAAAATGTATAGCATATGCAGAGTAATAATAATAACATATAAATATATATTTTCAAACTTGGTGGTTGCACCAGCAATACGAACATATTTTCAGAATGAAAAACCAATATAATTTGGTACACCTGACAGACATTTATGATGTACAACACACATCTTCATATAATACATGTCCAGTTCAATGGTCAATTGAGATAAAAAGCTCCTAACAAGCAATACTTAACTATTCAGTTAGAGTAAAGCATTCAAAAAGTAATCCTAGCTAGAATTTATGAAGTATTTTTCCAAGAAGTCTAAAGAAAAAGGCAAAAGAAAACAAACACATTGATTGTGTTTTAAAGCTGTTTGTATTTTATTTTTGAGCGTACCCAAAAGATTTTGATATTGGAAAATGCGACAGACGAGGTCTAAGGATAAGCAAACAGTAGGGGTGGTGGCTTATACATATATATTTTTTTACCGAACGTTCACTTCGCACGGCTTTTCCGATACAACCGACGTTTCCCTATTATAATCATTATCATATTTCCACACCGCAAGGCACATTTAATTACATGGAGGGATCTTCTTAGCTTCGTCTACTTATTATTATGAGAATAAATACATAAAATCCTTTATTGATCCTACCTTTAACGAGCAACTAAATTTAAAACTATTGTTTAATTTATAAATGGTAAAAAACGCGGAACATGAAAATAATAAACATGCATTGATGAATAGGTCAGAATCGATGAGGCAAGCAGGAAATGTTATGCATTCAGTGAATTATGTAATTTGCATGGGAACCAATTGATTTTCTGTGAAAGTATTGGATCAATTTTGTAGAACGATGTAATTGAGTAGTAATGACTACGAGCCGTTATTTACTTGATATATACGAGTCCACGTTAAAATCTCTGGTTACCGCCGCCACAAGCATTTCATAATTTTCACACAACTGAATATATTAATTACGAGCGCTGCATGGACGAGCTGAAATTACACATAGACCATAGACCTACATATGCAATCAAGCCCTTCATAATGTATATGTATACTGACACACACGCAAACAGATGGATAGAGCATATATTCAGCCAAACGAACACATAAAATACAATATGGCTGTATAGCTTTATTTAGGAAATTTATACACATGTCTGCACGTGGTGTTTGATATACCTGCGGGTACGGTCGAAATTATTTATTAAGTACGGATGAAATTAAATTTCCAATGTGTTTGGTGCACGCTGCGTTATTTAGGATCATGCTGGTTTTGAAAACCCCGGAGCCGCAGCAACGCAAAAACAACAGTTTAATGAGCCTCGCACGACATACAGTACAAAACCAGAGGGAAACCTACCACACACACATACTGTACCGTGCATACATACCTAACACAATACTTTATCAAATTAAACGTGGATTAATATTCCGAAAGTAATTAAAATTTCATCATAAATTTCCGACACAGAAAAACGGGCAAAACCCCGAAATTTACTTACAGCATTCGCGGTGGTACGCGATAAATAATGGAACTGGACCGTCCGTTTCGGCCATCCACCCCGTACGCAATTCAATTTGAACATGAATGCGCGAAACTTTATCTATTACATAACGCATACCTATAAATTAGCTTATACGTATGTAACGTAATCACTTAAATAGTTCGGTGCAACGTTGAATAAATCAACCGGGTAGATTTACTCGAAAATGGGTCATCTCCAAAACCCACAAACTTTTTTTTGCATAGTTTTATTTTTAGTTTATTTCTGTCCTGAAATGTATAAATATCTTGATAATTACGTAACAAAATTTAAATTATTTGGTATATAAGATAATGCAATTAAATGTATATTGAACAAAAGAAAGCTTCCATTAGAAAATCAAATCCATTTAATGTAAAACTAATTTACTAAATACTCAGATCTTATTACATTATTATCTTTTTTTATAATTAATGTAAATATTTGATGGGCTTAATAAAGATGTTTTTCATTATTTCCCAAATAATTCAATTTCAGATGTTTGTAGCTTTTCTATTTACATTTTTTTTTTCAATTTAAGATGAATAAAAAAAATATAGTTTTTAACCATATATTAAGTTAAAAAAATACATTATATATGTAATAAATGTAAAAATAGAATATAGTGTAAATATATTGTATTTGAAAGAAGTAATTGATTTAATCCGGTAATGTCGGAGGCGATAGCCACTGGAACTGGTGAAATCAATTTTGGTTTATTGAATTTGCGGAGGAAAAGTAATCTCGTGTTTCCTCTGCGACCTGAGGTTGGGTATACGTGTCCTTTTTTCCTTCTCTTTCTCTCTATCTCTCCTTCATTCTATTTTTCCTTCCCCAACGCGCACTGTGTAAGGTCGAAGGACTAAGCATCAGACTGCTGCTCGAACATACACTGTTTATCTTCTTCGTATCTACACAAAGGACAATGTCCTCGGTCCCTATTATCTACCTTCCAGACCAGTGTACTCTTTGCTCTTCCGATTGTTTACCTAGCAAACTTTACATCGTTTTAATTAAGTGTACTCGTACTTTTTTTTTTGTTTCTAATTATGTGTCGCAGTCTGTTGTCTTTTTTTTGTTGTTGTTGTTGCTGCTTGTTTTTGTTTCGTTACGTTTTTATTTTCTTCGTTCTTTTTTCTCAGACTCTTCAAGCGAGATATAATGATGACGTGACAATTCTAAATAAATAACAGTGCGGGAAAGCGATTTAGTAACCTTAAGGTGGATGGAATATTCCGAACACGGCCTTCGACATGCCGCACATTGCATTTTTCATGTCGGTAGAAGTTTGCGATACAACAGTCAGCTATCGAGGAACTGATGTCGTGGAAAATCCGTTCCTATCTGTATTTCATCAATCACATTTATTGTAATAAAAACTGGCGATATACGGGGATAGGTGATTCGGGCATGGTATGACGCCAACCAAGCATACATCCATCCATCCATACGTCCAACTATCTATTCAACCATCATCCATCCTGCTCGAACGCCGCCGGTGTTTTCTATTAATTGAATGGTCCGTGCCTTGCAGATGGAATTAATTTAGTCAATTAGTTAATCTATCCATCCATCAAGTGTATAACACTACCGGTATATATGTGTACGATGTGTCCGTTGCCCGGAGACGGCGTTACGTACGTGTGTATATATGTACAGTACATATACCTGGACGTTACCTCATTAACGCAATAATTACACGTGGAATATTGTCCATTGGCGTCAAAGCTGCCGTAATCTATTGAATCCAACAATAGATTAGGTCGAGGGTAGCGGCAAAATTCAATTCGAAATTCTTTCCACATCGCCAACATATTGCAAGATTATATTCATAATCTGAACCGAGATTGCCTTCCAGAACACACATATATTCAAAGCTCATACAGCATCAAATCCACTTCTTCCCCTGCAGCCGCTTTAATATCAACTCCGAGAATACTATTCCATAAGCGGACGAAGACAGAAAGACCTAACGGCAAGTGAATTAATCCAGCTCGGAACTTATTTTCGAATAACATTGACCCAATTTGCATTCTGCAGCAAACACTCGTCGCACTAAAGAGATTCATACAATGTTGAAATGTTTATATTATATCGTAAAATTTACATTCGCAGAGATAAAATGACGATGGAATTTACTAGCCAATAAATACGAACGAACCGAGTTTTCCATAATGTAATCATTTATCGCGTCGGTGGCGAAAATGCATCGCGCATTTCCTCCGGAAAATGTCTCATCCGGAAACACAAATAAAATAAATCCAATAAAACTATACAAAAAGAAAGTAAACAAATATTTAAACCTCAAACTCTCCTTCTTTATTTTGCACTCAAGGCTGTTTTCTTCCTGCACTATACTATAAGTATAACTATAAGTAAACTTTCTTTTACCATTCTCGATTATTAAGATCTTTGTTTTAGTGAGACGTAAATTGTGGATAAACGTTCATATAGAATTTATTCTATTACAAATTTGTAAAACTTTTTTAAGAATACAGTGGAACCTAGATTAACGAGTGTAATTAGTTCCAAAATTTCCGGATTTTTACTCGTATAGTGAAACATATTCAAAAATACGCATTCCGGAACTTCTCTTCTCATCGTCACTCGTTATGCGAAACGTCGCGAGTCATTTTTCTTAAATTCATTTTGCTCCTTAAGCGGAATTCTCGTTATGCGAGATTCCACTGTACTTAAATCATCGTTTCTCGGTAGGAAACATAAATAAAAAATAATTCAATAAAACTCTACGAACAAAACAATAAGCAACAAAAAATAACAAACAATTGTAATTAAATTGTTTTATTGTTTTTGACCAAGTATTTGTGTATACAACCCCAAACTCACGGATATTATTTTTTTTATTTTGAAAACAAAATTTCCCTCAAAGCTCGAACGTTAAATAAATACGCGAATATTTTGTTTTCATTTATGCAGAGCAAACAAATAATTTACAAAAATAACGATTCAAAATGCATTTCGCTTTTTATATCAATTGAATTGAATCAATTGATTGGTGTATTATTTCAACCAAATATAATTAATTAATTAAGCTTGTATTAATGAAATACACTAAAGGAGTAAAAATATAAACGATCGATTTGTATACATTTATAATACCCAAACAAAATATGCACCCAAATGTTGTAATTTAATTATAATAAATGCTTTTATTTATTAGAAATAATATAAATAAAGAAATATGAAATTTCGAGATAAAATCGACGCGTTGTTCTTGGAATTACTGAGAATGGAATGGACGAAAATGGACGCTGTATCTACAAATTCGTGTAAGTAGGACACTGAATGTGTTACGAAAACTAGTTGTGTTTCGTATAAAAGGCAAGTTCCTTTAAGTGCATCTCTGGAACTTCAATTGTAAGTTGCAGATAAGTAATAAAAGTACGAGGAACAAAAAGATTATAATCGAAGATGAACAATGCAACAGAAGAATAAAGAATATTCGCGTAATGGTTCAGAAATTCTGTTGAAACTGCTGCGATAAGAAAGTCAATGGAGATAGAGATTTTAAAAATATACTGTTGGAATATGTATCAATTCATGTAACAGATAAAATCCATTTTCTATTTGAAACTGAAAAACAAATAACAGTTGCATCTTTGATAGTACGATTATGGTCAGCTACATTCGTATTGCGATTTTTCAAGGTTATGCTCGTCACGTCTTGGTCTGACGACGGTGCGGACCAAGGATATTGCTAAATACGTTTCAGTTCGTGTATTCCTGCAGGGCAGGACAGATCCGTGACGGTACATACCTTCGAAAATCCGCTACGTGCAAGGATTACATTTGTATCTGATTCTTGAAGTAACTAAGAATGATTTGTTTAAACATTTGTTGAGATAGAATGAATGATAAGTTTGCAGGATCTTTTAAAGAGGATACAATGGGCTTGAATAAATAATTCATGTCGGGTGAAGGTCTGGGATAAAATGTTAATATTTAATAACGAGATGATTTGGTTATGTGTGCTGGATATCTGAACGGTAAAGGAAGTGAGTCAGATCGGGAAATCAGTGCTCTGGCACTGGATGTCGTACTAAATGCCGGAACAGGAAACCTAGTCCGGAAATTGGACGGATCCAGGAACGGTTTCGCATACCAATCGCGTCGAGTTGCAGCAGCCGGAGGAGCAACTTTACACGTCCGGAAAAATAAACAGGGGACAGGCGAAGTCTTCAACATATCGCCGCAGGATCGAACCTTACCTTACCTAACCCAAACCTAAACCTAGCCTAAACGAACCGCCCCCAAACCACAGGAACGCGCGTAGACGGATAATTGCTCAGCACTTGGAATTGGGGGTGGTCCGTTTTCTAAATTAATCAATCGGAAGCAGTGGCTGCGGATGGTCGGAGACACTGGGGCCAATCTAGACTAGTTGAATAATCAAATATCCTTTTGTCCGGCGGCGGCTAAATGTTCCCCATTATGTGAATGCTACATTCGACTGATTAAATGAACCAAGTGCAGACCCAGGCAGTGAAATGTTGCACATATCGATCTTGCATTCACCGGCTCTCCACCGCCGCCCTCCCTCCTACCCAACGCATCGCGAGGTAGGTGCACCGATTACGTAACCGACGATTTTACCCCCTGTAGCATCGCACTATGCACGTATGCAGATCGGGAAGGGCGCTAATTAAATAAAATTTATCCCGTTTGGATGCGGACCACGTATCCGTGCACCTTTCAAATACAAGTTATGATATATGGCGTCGCCGGGGGGCGGTCTGCGCGTAATAATACAGTGAAACCTTAGGAGTCGGAGAGTTAGACCGACCGCCCGGGAGCGGCACAATGAATATTCATTACATTTCAAAATACTACTACACACACACAACACTAGTGGTGCTTTCGGGGTCCGCAATTTATTTGTGGAAACCTCTCCTCCGCCCACGCAAAAACAAGAATATATTGCACGGGGGGCGCCTGCTGCAACGACGAAAAGAAACAGAAAAAAAACGCTCCCTATTGATATTTACTATCCTCGGTGAGTAATGGAAAACACCGAAACACTCACTCACCACCGCCTCCACCCTCTCGTCAAGTGTTCAAAATGTATGCGGATTTTGATTTGCGGCATTCGTGGAACGTTCGTCCTAAATAAATACGGCCTATAATTAAGAAGACGTTGAATTCGAAATTTTCTATTTGCATTGCAAAATTGTTAAATAATGACAGACAAACAGACTGAACCCCCAATGAAAGTATGTACTACTAACTACTATATTTTTGAAGCCATACAACTAATTACCCCTTACGACCAATTAAACCACTTAAAATATGGGAAATTTTTCAGTCGTTTCAAGTTGTAAATTGGTTATAGTCTGTTATTAAAAATAATTTAAACAAATTTTATACACTTCATTTTCTGTCTATATTGCATTCTATTATGTATTAAATAAATAATTACTTATTTATTTTTTGTATAGACATGTTTTGACGACTTTAATTGATGTTCTTAAGATCGTTGCAAAAACTGGGATTAAATTAGGAGAATTCATCAAGAGGCTAATGTACAAAGTGAATCAAGTATTGGCTTAATTGAAGCTTTTGAATAAAATCCTGTAATTAACAGAAAGATCTTAAAACCCATTAGTCATTTGAATGTTATTGAAGACTTCTTATAATAATATTTGAATTCAAACATAAGTTTCAAGAACCGTTTCAATGTAGCTTTTTCAGAACCTTTCATTTATGATCGATTAAGATATGCAGAGTTATATAACACATTATCTTACTCAATAAAGTTTTAAGTACAATATATTTAAATGAATGTTTGAAATAAATATTAAGTAAGTATAGATTACCAATAAGAAACAATATTTATTGACTTCACTAACAAAAATGTCTTTACAAAAAGCAAGTATGGTGAATAACACACATAATTGATGATGTAATTACTAAAACAAATAACTAATTATTGGACATAATGTAATTTATTCAATTGCAGAATTTACGTATCGGGATAAATCAATGGGCCATCACGAATATATTAAATTTTGATTGCGGTATAAAAGCGTGTCAATTAGTAAAAGCGTCGAAGGCCGTGACTCTCTCTCTGCTCAGTGTATCCGTTATGCAACAGCGAGTTCCGGTGACAATGCGCTTATGTATTATTAATTTTGCGGTCGGCAGCTTGAACGACAGTTGTCAGGGCTCAAATCCTGAATTGCTTGTTTTCCCTTGAAGAAGGGATGATCAACGGAAGTCAAGGGATTTGCGTAACAAACAATACGTGCCAATCAAAAAAAAGAGAGATATACACACATTGGATATGCGTACCAGCTGATGTACATTCGCATTAGATAATTGAATTTAAATCGGAGTATTTTCGTTTTCCGAACGAGGCACGTATTGTGATGAATGTATTTGCTTGAACTCTTCCGCCGCCAAATGGAGTCTCCCCAATACATATCACATAATGCACGTGAAATATGGGGGTATATCCAGACAACTATAAATAAATCAATTCTCTCTCTTTCTCTCTAACATACATTATCTATCCACCCTACACCATACACACGGTTCATGCGAATACGTGTGTGTGTTTATGTTTAGACTGCGTTTTCGATCCCTGAAACATATTTCTCTGTTTGTCCTTGACAAACAGGAGGAGGAAAGGACGAGGTGGAATCTATTTTTCCAATTCGCTGACTAATAAATAAATGGCTTCGAGAGAGAAAGAGAGAGAGAGAGAGAGAAAGAGAAGAAGAGAGCAAAAGGGGGGATTCTGTCGTTTGCTTAACGAGTGAAGCGCAGACAACGTAGCAGGGTAACAATTGTTGTTAGACAAACTTTTCTCGTATTGATTGAAAGACACACAGGGTATGTGTAGAGAACGAAAGACGCGATGCCAACGAAAATATGAATTGACACATAGAAAGCTTCTGCCGTCGCTTATATAAAAGCAATATACGCCAGCCATCTCCAACAAAACGCAAAACTCCCAACCAACGTTTATTGTTGCTGTTCGTCGTATTAACAACTGTGAGTGAGTGATAGTTCATTCAAAATGTTCAGTTTACATTCCAGAATTATTTAACAATCAAATATAAACATGCACACTACCAACTAGATAATTATATCATTAATATTTCTAATTGCATATAACACTAGTTCACTAACTAAAAGTATATTTTATTTATTTAAATTTCAAGAATGATGTATGAAATTATTTTGCTTCTACTAATCAAATATTTACTATAATTATAATGCTTGTTGTTCATATTCACAACTTAGGTCGATAGTTCATCATTAGTTTTCTGTGCTCTTTCACTCCTTCTCTCCAACTCCAGCATTCTCTAGATGTGCATGTGCAGATTAGATTGGCGAATTTAATTAGCGGACTCCTCCCGTTAGCTGACAAGTTATGCACGAAGAGGTCGATTATATAAGCTGATTTACATGGTGCATTGTACCGATGTGAATGGTACAATTATACGGCTAAGACAGGCCGCTGCGGCCGCGCTTCCGGTTTCCAACGGGCATCCAGCTGCTTCACTTCCGATATACCTACTTAGAATTTAGATTGGCCAGGATAACATTCATTCGCAAGCGGCAAATCCTGTTGTATTTAATAAATACAACTTCCGGCATTTTCACCCTCTCCCTAATTAAATCACAAAGAGTTACGGTTTTTAACCCCCCCAAAAAGTCGTATTGTCTCCAGGGGTAAACATCACGCAATTCACACCACTAACAAACATGAACATTACGTGCAGGAATTTAATTAAAAAATAAGATATATTAGGGTACACGTAAACTATGAGAAATTAGAGGAAAAGCTGCGAAAATATGAATAACTTTGTTTTGATCAAAGTACATACTTTTTCCGTTATAAATTCATAATATTAACAATATTGATTAGCAAAAATATGCAATTACATGAAATATTTTAATAGATTCCAATTTGTATGAGTAATTTATAGATTAAACTGCAAATTTATATTAATTAATGGAATTGCCAATATAAATAATGTTCTAGGCATTACCAATAATTATTTAGAGATAACAATAAAATTGGTAACATATATTGAATCAAAATTACAATAACAATAAACGTGAATGGTAGAAACGGCAATAAGCAACAATCAATAATAATTAGTAGGATTCGATGGGAGGACGACTTCTGCGTCTCTTGTAATTTGTAATTTGCAATTCCCGTTCGTAACAATCTGGGTTTGTCTCTTCACTGCATAACAATGTCTGCATTTCTCCACTGTTTATGTCTGGGATCTCGCAGCTCGAAGACCTTATCTATCAACAGAAATGCGCGAAGTTGCAATGGCGCGCTGGTACCGGCATTAAAGCCGGTATCTTGATGACTCGTAAATTTTAAATTGTTCTTAGTATATCTTCGAATGTGTTTGTTTGTGTCTCGTAACCGCACAAACATCAACAAACATTTAAGTTCAATAAACTTCAGGCAAACGTTTCGACGATCATAAAATTACACACGTGGTTCCACCATTTCAGCAAATAGTTTGATAGTTCATAAATTCATTTAATCAATTCTCACTCGAGATTTTTCCACCATCTTAACGCAACTCCAATAAAGGTCAGTTATTGCATCATCGATAATAAAGTTCGTAATTTGCACGTTAAACTTAGAAAAATAAAGATCATATTACGTATTTTTATTGTATATGTTCCATAATATGAAATTTTTATATAAAATTCGTTATTTTATAAAATAACACATTATTAGATTTTTTTTATAAACCTAATAAGAAATATAAATTTATATTTTATACTGTACTTATTCTTCGGTTTCTTTATATTTTATAATCGATATTGTATATAGACGTTACTTTATAGAATAACTAGTATTAAAGTTAAATATAAACAGATTTACAACAACCTAATAATACATTTCATAAATAATCAATCCGAAATCAATGCTTATAAAGATAATACAAGATGAAAAGTGCAGAAGTAATAGAATAAATACATAAAGATAATCATAACTATAGAAAAGGGTTGACTATATGAAAATAATAAAATTAAACAATTTGCAAATAAGCCGATATCATTGATTGCAAAATCGAATCATTTCGTGCGGTAGTCGAAGTGATGAAGCTTTCTTTTTTTTTGTATATCCGACGGTCTCAAATCCCCTGATTTTTATTCAATATAGAGCCGAAACATTAATTCCATCGGCGACAATGGGCGCTAAATCCTTGCAAAGCCCCCCACGAAATCCACGGCCCAATTACCTAAGCAATTAAAACCAATTGGGCGACCGCCGGCGAAAAAGCCGAAAAGTGCTTTCACATAAACCACACAAAAGGCATTTCTGTCCAGCCATTTATTTCGTGTTGTATTTTTTTTGTATGCTATACATGCCTAAATAGAGATTTCAGACTCAGCTATCATAGAGCAATTTTGATGAATGTTAAACCAAGCTGTAAATTATAGCAGAAAAAAAATGACATAAAGGATGTATTACAAAAGGTATTGATTGACTCTGTCGATATTCATATATCAATTTCTTTCACAGCAAATCATAAAAACTGGTATGAAATCTATGCAATACTTATCACATATTTCGTAATGTATAGTATTTGCGGCATAATTTTTGAATATCTAATAATTTTTTAATCAGTAATTTTTTACCTAATTTTTTATTTATCGTTATATAATATTTAATTAACAAACTCATAGCAAAATTTGTCATAGTTAATTAACTTTATAATATTATATAGTCGCAAATATTGTTATTATTTTAATAACATGTCAATGAAAAATATTATGTACTAAGATTACGTGCATTTATGTGTATATGTTACACAAACTAAGTAAATATTTGGAGCACATAAAAAAAAACTGTAAAATTATGTTTGAAAACTTCGTGTAGCTCTTTGTAAGTAAATGAAACAGACTCTCCGTATTTGTGTTCATCTAGTAATATAAAAGTTGGAGCACCTAGTTTTCGGTGGATTTTTATATGCTCACAGAGGAGGACGTAATTGAATTTCGGACGGTTGCGCGGATTGCGGATGCGCCGGGTTTCTAATAATAATCCAACTGCGAAAACAAATATAAATAAAACTATTTAACGTGAGCGCATGTAATGTAACGTAACGTACCGTCCTGTTTGTCCGTCCGTGCACATAATGCATTATGAATAATTGATGTTCCGTTTGCGACGATGAATAATTAAAATTCCGTGAAGAGTATAATTATATTGTTAATATCTGTCGCTCGCGCTGAAAACAACCCCCCGTCGGCTACGAGGGATGGCTGTTACGTAATCCGGGGGATGTTTCGCGTGTGCACGCGAGATGGGAATTCTATTTGTCTGCGTTGTTTTCCGTCGGCGTTAAGTGTCCGTTACGGGTTTACATACAAGCGGCGTTGCGCTCGTTGACACGGCCTAGGCCCGTGTCCTCCTGTCCTGTCCTCCAATCCTCCTACTCCTCTCCTGCTGCCGCTGCTCGCTACAGGATGCGGCATTTGCTCTCCTCTCTTGCCACGGAACGGCAACGGCCAACAACAAAACAGCATTCATACAACCACTGAAATTTTCTAGTAAATTACCCACAAAACATGATGCCGGTGTATACACACTATATGCCAGGCTATCCCTTTCTGCCTAGTGCACTACAAACACGCCGCAACAAAACCCTTTATTCCCACACACAAAAATAAAATTCACCTTACCTAACAATTGCAACTCGCACAGCAAATATAACTAGACTAACTCTTGAAATGGCCGGCAATAGATTTAAATTTTTTATTACTTACTCGCAATAAACCCGACCACCAAGAGGAATGCGGGTTCGCTGCGAATGAAGTTTCTTATTTCTTATATGGGAAACCCAATTTATTGCACATGTTTCATATAAATTGTAATGTAATTAATAATATATATGTTTGCGCGTTTACTCAACTTCTATTTGCAATATATTTAAAAAATATTTATATCGATACATTTTCAGAAAAATATATTTTACATAGAAATACAGCTATCAACCATCATTTTTCTTGTAACTTAATTATTAAGAATATTATTATATAAATTACATTGTTAAACTTTATAAAACAAACATTATATATTTACAAATTCTAATAAAAATATTTTGTTTCAGTAAATAAAAATAACTATTATAAAAATAGGGGAGTTTCTGGTATTAAAAATATCTTATAAAACAATAATTTTTAAATTTATTATTCTTATATTAAAAAAAACTAAAATTAAAAAAAAAAATATAAAAATGAACTACATATATATTTTTTTTGTTCAGGCAGAAATTCATATTTCTTCTCTTATATATCCATCTACATTTTTTTCTTTCAGGAAGGTCTCGCATACAATTGCTACCTCCGTTTTTATTTTTTCTTGTTTTTCCGGTTTCCCTTTTCTTCCTTTCCTTTCTATACAAAATATCAGTGCGGCTGAATCCACGTGTATATATATATACACAAAGGAGCAGATTTTTTTTTGTATCTGCGCGGCGACTTATTTCTGTTTGAACTGTGAATAAAAACGAGGTGGGAACAGTTTCAACTAGCTATGTAGATGTCATCCCCAGGGCTATCCGTCGAGATCCGACCCTCATTTCTTTGGTGTTACAGCCGGGACAAGGGCTCCCAATCCGAAACCCGGGTCCGCCCCTCTTCATGTTTTGTACTTTAACACGTTATGTCTAAATAATTTGAATAAAACCATCCTTGAATGGTAGAGAATGCGGTCGAGCGAACTTGCTAAGCCATCAATCCGTTCTATGTATTTTAAATATGTGCAGGTCCTGCATCTGTAGTAGATGGTCGGTTCCTTTTTCTTCTCTCTCTCTCTCTCTCTCTCTCTGTCTCTCTAACACAAACACTGTGTGTCTCCTCATTTTTGTTTTATTTGCGGTTCGCTTTGGAGCGCGCAAAGAAAAGGGGGGCCAGCCATGTCAGATTCCGTGAGCATGTTAGGGACACAGTGGCATGGGGAGATTCTCCCTTCTTCAAACCCCCCTTTCTGTTCATTTCATGCACCGTCGACTTGCACTGCACCTCTTCAGCCGCCTCCGGCAAATCCTTCACATCGCTATCTTTCACCGTGATCATCCCCCCATATATTTTTTCGCACTAAATCTCAAAACACACAGACACCATTGAAAAGAAAAAGGAGTCGCTGCACAAAAGCAACAGGAACAATGCAAAATCACATAATGGAGGACAAGCCGGAGCTTTTTAATCTGTACTCATGAAATTTATTTCATGTCGTCGTCTACTTCCAAGTTTATTAAAAAAAAAACAAAATAAACATAAACATAAACAGAAGAACGAAACACAGAATTAGAGAGAGACAGAAAATATCAAAATCACGACGCGATTGTGGCTCAATTTAATTTCAGCGGATTTCATTGAAACTAATTATTTAGAACAACGGAACGCATTTCCATGAAATCATACTAATTTGATTATTATTGACAAATTTCAATGTTGATGGTTTCGCTGTTTGTTCGGCAATAAAAGCTGTACCGAATTTGTTTAATTCGGTTTTTTGCGTGCTCGATTAAGTCACGGATTTTTCGGCTGACAGCGGTAAATGAATTTTATAATATCTACAATGTCGATATATAATATTTATTGATTCGGTTTCAAAATTGAATCAGCATAAAAAACAAGAACGTTCCCAAAACACACAGAAAACATTTACACACAAATATATATTTTTTTTTTTAGATATTATTATTATTAAGTGATATTTCCCAAGTAATGTGCCAAGTACATCTAACAAATACTTGTTATGTATCGTTCAGTGAATAATCGTTTTAATATATAGAACAGGGGTGGCCAAACTGTGACTTGAGAGCATGCAGCTCTTCAAGAGTCTTGTTGTGGCTAGTTGAGAAACAACAAAACACAAAGATTATATATATTTTATATTATGATTGAGATTTTTTTTTAAATATTATACCAAAAAGTTTATGTGCGGCTCTTGCTGCAAAAAGTCTGACCACCCCTGATATAGAATTTTCTAAATGGCATATCCAAAATCATGAAATAAACCTGTTTTTTACATATTTGAAGATGATTATTATTGTTACTTTATTCAATTACTTTATAAATAAAAAAAACTATTCATTCATGATTCGAAAAAGCAGATACATATCATATTTAAAACGTTTTCAATATAAAATTGCATTTTAATAACTTTTTATTTATTTAAATAAATATTGAAAATGAATTATTACGAAAAAAAAACAATTGAAATAAATATGCGTATATTCAGTACTTTGAACCAAAATTGCTAAAAACAATCATGTATACAAACTATGAAATTGGAAACTACATTAAAAAAAGCTTCAGATAATCAAAAGCATACCTTAACGATTTCAAGAAACACTGGTAAAACATTTCTACTATAATATTATTCTATTAGTTAAATCAGTGATTCTCAAACTCTTTGGTTCCTGACCCCTGTATACTTTGAGAATCACTGAGTAAAATAATAAAAATTTATATAAAAAATTCAAGTGGAAAGATGCGAAATATGTTATAGTCGTTAATACGATTCCTTCTTTCATTCTTAATTTAAAAGCAATATTCCAAATTCAGCAGATTCCGTCGAATGATAAGCCGAGATATAAAATGTTATGTGATTTGAATACAATATTGGAAAATATAAAGATTTGATTGTAAAGTAAAACAATGGCCCGGATATGGCTTAGCATGGAAATTGCCGCAGTTCTTATATAACGAGCGAGAGCAGCTCTCAGATCCGCATTAAGCAACACACCGGGAGATGAAGATTCCGGCATCGGTTCTGCATAAACTGCTTCCTGCACGAGGAAGGAAAGCGGAAGCGAAAAAATAAAGAAACCCTAGAATCTCTGAGTAGCATCATCTTGTGTGATTTTTTTGTATAAACCAGTATTTGTCGAGAAATTCGCGCGACGGGAAACAATACGATCTTAAGGGTTTGGAGGTAGACAACGAGAAAGGAAAACTTTTACATTCAGATTATACATTCAGTATGAAACCTCAAGTATACGGTTTACTCGGAGTGCCTAATTACTGTAATGCAATTTCGTTGGATAAGGTAAGAAGTATTCTGCTCACGCGTTATCCTTACAAAGGATGACAAAAACTCGTGGCCTGAAGGAGAGAGGGTTGGGAGAAACGGGAGAGGAGATGGTTGCCTTATTATTGCAAACGTTGCGTGCCTTCAGACCGAGGTCACCTTAATTACGGAATAAAATGCCCACCTTAATTGGTCAAGTTCCGTAATCAATATTAGCAGCAGGTCGCGTGCCCAGCCTGCGCATAAATTAATTTTAATAAATGTCTTCGAGGGTTGGCAAGGTGGATGAATAAAAAAAATACGAAGCAGTATACATCATCCACTCGTGTTGCGAAGCACGAAGAGAGGAGGTGGTATTCGGGTATTCCGAATCTCCGGCCAAAAGGCAGCGACACGAAATTACGGAGCTCTTTATTAGGAGTATTTGCATAAGCGTCTCGCCTTTGTTCTATTTCAATTAAAATTACGGATATCTAGATCTTGATGGCGAACTCGGGACTGGATTAATAAGCGGAACACGAACGCACGGGAAACTTCAAAAATGAAGAGAATTACAAAGATTCTTTTTACAAAGATCAAAATGATCACGTAAGCGCAGTTGATTTTACGTTATGTTGTATAATACAAACCGGTGATGTCTTATAACAATTAGTTGTGATGCAGCTCTAGCAATTAAAGCAAATGTTTGGGCTGCAACGCTACCAGTCCAAAATGCATATAAATAATTCGTTAGTACAACTACATTATACCCATATACTATCATCACTACAAAATTAATTATATAATATATTGTTAAGCCAAATTGTTGTATAATGTAGAAATTAATAGTTTTAATAAACATAATTTTAATAACATCGATAATGAAGCAGTAACTTTAATGTTATGCTGAATGGGCTGAAAACATTAAGAATGAGCAACCACTCTTCTGTTCCTGTTTTGTCTTGGTGTGTTGTTTTCGGTCGTGATTTTGACACGATGTTACACGGACGAATTATGACCGTGCGAAATTATCAAACTTACCGCGCAAAACACCGCGCCGCATTTGCATAATGGCGAATAGACAACGGCCGCCGATTCCGTTGGCATTTGCATAAAATATCGCCTGCTTGAAAAATCACAGCCGGAGCCAGCCGCAATATCCGAGACCTCGAACTATTATTACAGTCTTTAAGGGAAAGACGTTATTTCTTTCAGCCTTTTTTTCATCCTCCCTACTTTCTTCACTCAAGTCTCCACTTTTTTTATGCACTAGGCAATTTCCTTCACATATACACACACACCCAGAGCATTTTTTATAATTAAGTAATCTTATTAAATGAAACACGTCAAGCTCCAGAATATAAAATGTTCTTTTCTAACATGAAGCCTAGAAATCAATACACAATTTTTTTTAAATATAACATATTATTTTTTTGTTATATTTCATAATATATTAAATTCATTTCAAGCAAATTTTTAAAAGAAACTTTATTTGTGTTAATTTCAGGATAATTTATAAGGAACCAAACTCTAATATTGCAAACTTCATTTATTATTGTGTAATTTTTGTTTGCATTTACATAAATATTATATTTCTTAGCCCACACATATATTAATCATTGCTCTTTCGATTGTGACCTTTCTGCTGCTATTCTATAACATAATTTTAAAAATGGTAATAATTCAACGGATATTTTTTGTATAGAAAAGCAAAAGAAAAATCTTATTTTATATATAGATTAATTTCATATTGGTATATGGAATGGATGGAATAAAGCAAAACCGAGAACTGAAAAAGCAATTCAAAGTGCATCGGGATTGTTGAAGTATAATTAATGGTAGTTCTTCTAACCCGAGGCAATTTTCATTTAATCTCTGCTTTTTAATTAAAAACCAACACGTACATAGTGGATAAATAAGCAATAATTGATATAGAACCAATATTTACTTTGTCCGAGCTTTAATTGGGGTCCAATAGTCAATGTTTGTTAAGAACAGTTGAAACATCCATCCATCAGTTGTTCAATGCGTTTTAAAAGCGTTTTGCTGATTCAGTTCAGATACATTAAACAAAAACATATACAGTAAAATACGTATAAATAGATCGATATTCTCTAAAGTATGGACACATTTTTAATTACTGATATCACTTTTACAAATAAAATTGTTTAATTTTACAAAAAATATGTCAAATTCATATATATTAAATTTGTATATTATTTTCAGTTATTAAGCTAAATTGTGACAGTTTATTAACTTTTAAAATTATAAATCAAAATTTCACCAACAATGAAATAACTATATTTATACAAATTATAAAGTAATTAAAGTTATATTAATGCAAAAAAAGGTTGGAAAATAAATTAAAGGGATAAAGGAATTTATATAATTGCACCCTTGCAAAGTGGACGATTTGAATGCAAAATTGTGCAAGTGCCATTATGTGTTACGATTTTCTCTCTCCCTCATCGTGTACAGTGTTTTGCTTTATTTTGGTCGGTTTTTCCGCTCCCCAACATTGGTCTATCGGATGCGGTGTGGTTTTTAGATAAAGCCCATTAACATTTACATTTAAACAGAGAATTATTCGGATTTTATTGCGCACCCTTGGAGCGCGATCGTAATAGCCCTTGAACACATACGCGCGCTCAAGGGTACGAAAATACCGTGAGAAGGGCGGCTGCGATCAGGGCGCAGCAGAGGTGTGGGGCGACTGTGAAGCAAGATTGGCCCCCAATATATTTCCAGCGAAAACATTATTTTGCATTCTTTATTAAACCGCGGCGCGCCTCCTCCGGCTGCGAAATTTTATTAAAGAATATCCAACCCAGAGGTGTCGCAAAGTAAATTATTCTGAAAGGGATTTCTTGTCACATGTCAACGTGCACAGACAGAGTTCACCTTCCATATATATCACCACGAATAATCTTATATCTTTCATCCTTATATTTTTTTCATTCTCATCCAAATACGCCACCCTCCAAACGAACCAAATCGATTCGATTCCTCCTCTTCCAACTGTTCTTTTTATTCTTTTCCGTCCCTATTATTTATTTGTTATTATTACCGCTCGACAGACGGAAATATAATATTATATATCCCAGCTTGTGGAATAATTAGATTTGAGACGAAACAATTTGAGGGATTGAGTTACACGCGACGGAGGAGAAAACGACACGTGCCACATCGCTTTAATTATCGAATTATTTGCACACACACAATCGCTGATTCGACCACAAATAATGGGGGAATTGGAAAAAAATATATAAAAATACATTGACAATAAAAAAATAAATATACTCTGAAATAAATGAGCAAAACTTCTTGCTGCGAGGGAGGACTCGAGATCAATATTTGCAGTGAAAACACATTGAAAAGAGGATATTTGCCTTTGAGAATTTGTCACACGAAATTGTAATTGAATTCCACTCCTCTAGTTGCGTCAAACCCTCACTAATTTTATGGACTCTGCAACAGTGTGGATTTTGCGCTCCCCTAATTTTCATCCTACTTTATTCATATTTTTTTTTTGAAACAATCGATTTCACTTAATTGATGCAGGTAGTATCTGTTTTATGAATGAATATTTTGATTTGAATATAGTTTTTATTTTAATATTTATTAACAAATCATAAATGGAGTTGTTTTGAATAATTTGCAACCATTGATATATTATCGAGAGGAATGCGGTTTATGTAATAGTAAGTGTGCTATTTATTTGTATATAATTATATTTAAATAGTGAACTAAATTTTATAATGGTTATATTATATGTTGAATGCTGAGTATGCTAAATGATTAAATTATAAATGCAATAGTTGTATAAACAGAAAATAATTAATTAATGGTATGTTGTTTGTTTCAGAGTAGAGTTGTAGTGAGTTATTTTAATGGAAACGATATGCTAGGGAAAATATTTGCTAAGCAAAAAGTATGTGCGAAAAGTGTATGAAAAGGCAGTTTTAAAGGCAAAGCGTGAAAGAGAAAGGAAGGAAAGGAACAAAACAATATGTATTATTATTAAAGGCTCCTTTGAGAAGGAAGCAAGAAAGGAATGCAAAGCGAGCACGGAAAAGCCGTTCTTCTCATCTCTGCAGTTTAGTATTTCCATTTCTTTCTTTCTTCCTCCTCCGATTACTAAAGAAATCTTCGCGCATAAATGTTGCATAATTAAAACGAAAACTCTCTGTATAATTACGTCATACACGTTGCATAGTTATTGAAGTGTGTTACAATTTGTAGACTATTCTATTATAGTCTGACACATTTTTCATAATCCAATTGAAATATGCGACTGGTTCGTATATTGCGCGCTACGTGATATGATCAGATAATGTGAGGGGATTAATCAATTTAAAGTAAACTGTGATTCATGGAATGTCAAACTCCGACACCGTCAGTTATTGCGGATCCCATTGACGTGAGCCGTGATTAACAGCGCAGTCAATATTAATTTGTAAGTGCGATGTCAGCTTATTGAACTATTTATCTTGCTTATAATGATGGCGCTAAGTTAATGCTTGTTTATCAAACACTGCCCACCTAGGATGAGAATGAGGATACGCTTCGTAATTGAACCTACGTTAGTTACCATCCCAATTAATCTCCGTGCAGCAGACGTCTCGACCAGAAGTTTTGTATACAAGCTTGGACCGCGGAAGAAGCGGGTGAGGGGAAGATGGAGTACAGAGGGTGGAAAAAAAGAGGACTAGTTCAAGGATGAAAAGTTAAGTTAACTCTCTCTGCGTCGAAAAAAAAATCCACGGGGAGTAACATAACTGTCATTAATCACCGCGGCTTATCTGGCGCTGATGACGCAACGCAGTCCGAGGGATACGGAAGTAGAAGAAGAAGAGAGGATGGCTTTGGCTTTGTGTGCTGCTAGAGGGCGACGAGTGAGTGGACGCCCACCCTCCGCCGTCCGGAGGTGACAGCTCTCTGCTAATAGTGTAATTGGCCACAAAAACGCACATTTGACGCCATTTAGACGGAAAATCTCCCCTCGAGCAATTTTCCACTCTTTATAAGCATTTGGACTATTTCCAACCTTTCAACCATTTCAACGCGAATTTCATCTGCTACTGCGATGATTACATAAGTCTGTCTCTAAACCACTACATCACACCTGCCGCCAGTCCTAGGTGACAAATAATAGAACAGTCTACTCTCTTTGCGCAAATAATATAAAATCTCCATGTGTTTTTGTAATGACACTTGCATATTACAATCCCCAAGATATATAAAACCTAAAAGCTTTACAGATTATACCATATTATGACCTCATTCATCATTCCAATTTTTATATTAGTATATACTTTTTTCTATTAAAACTGAAAATACTTTGTTATTATTACAATTATTATTAATAGTGTATAACTATGTATATGAGACATCCACGAAACCTCTTAGTCGTGACCCCGGTTCGATACACTTTAATATAAACATATTTCTATACCTTTTTGAGTACTCTAAATTCAAGTCCTTTTATAAACAAATAATAATCTTTCCACGTAGAATCGTAATCGATCCTCTTTTTCATATAAACAAATGCAAGGATTTTGACCCTGGCTCATAATAAACAAAACCACCGTATACACCACCACGTATTAATAAGAATTAACTTTGTAAGTAACATAACTATTTAGAATTAGTCTTAGTAAAACCTTAATATGATGAGCATAGTCTCAGATGAATCTTCAATCAATCAAGTAACAAATAAAGTTATGTACAACCAATTATGTAAAGTCAATATTCCACTTTATCCAGAATTCCATCACTGCTTCACCACAACTTTTCAATATTTAAAGAACAATTTAGAATAAATAATAACATAAATGAAAATAAATTTTAAAATATTGCAGCTTCAACGTTATAAAATACACTAATTCATACTATAAATCTCCTTAAATATATTTCCACCATAAAAATAACAGCACAAATTTATTACCATCATACATCATTAACTAAAAAACGGGATGTAGTTTAATTAAGCTTATCATCTTTTATTATACACAAAAGAGTATTTTACCATAAACGTAAATATACATTAAATACAACGATAAACGTTAATTTCTTTTTTTTATTAAGCACGCAAACTATAAAAATCAAATATAATTATTTAAACATATTTAATAGACACAATTTGTGCCAAATGGCTATCAACCGGGGTCTTTCCGGCCAAGTTTAAAAAAATGCATCAAAGGGATATTATTAATCATAGAAACAATTGAACTAAATTAATATGAAACTCAATAGAATTTTTCAAATTATATTTTATGTATTCATTGCGTATTCATATCGTTAAAATCAATAATTTTACAAGATTAATCAATAAAGTATTATTTTTTTAATAAATAATTAAACTAAATTGATCTGTTTTACTATACATATTACCAATGATGTGAAGTCTATTAATTGCTTAGTAAAATATACAGAATAAACAATAACAGTTTACATTCGGATTGAAATATTCAATATGGTTATAACAGTTTCTCTTGAAATATTTGTCTAATATTGAAATTTTATTTTAAACTGTTTACATCTAAAAATGTTGTGATTAAAGTACTAAAACAGATAAAATAAAATAATTCATTCACATAACACTTTTAACTTGTTTAATGTTATTGATGTAGAATTCATACAAGAAATAAACTGTATATTATATGAAAATTATGAAACAACCTTAATTGAATATGTTTTGGTGATTGTCTATTACTGCCATGAATAATCGATGAACCATCAATATTCGATATTCACCTTGAGAAAACAAACGCATTCCTATAATTTCAGGAGCACTTTCGATTTCGATTTCCTTCTCCCTTTAATTTTTACCTTATTTTTTGTTCTTATCTTTCACCCTAGCATTTCGTTTATACGTAATCCCCAAACAAAAAAATAGTTCACTGCTCGGTGCATGGGGTAATTGCGTAATTGGGGTGCTCTAAATTACACGGTCGACAGAATGTGGATTCGCGTTCGTTAAGTGGGTGGAGCGAGCGGAAGAAAAAAGCGGCGCATTAAAAACCTGATAATTTACAGCGAATTATATGGGAATTATATAACGCGGGGGTTGATGGCGGAGGACCGAGGGGCGAACCCTGTGGGGGCGCCGCCGCCCACGGTACGAGCTGCGAGCACGCCAAGCCACCATTATCACTTATCTTAGCCGGAGCGGAGAAAAGGAAACCGGAGGAAAAAGTGGAGTGTATTTCTTCTTTTATTTCTTTCATTTTCTCCCCCGAACGATATTATGCAGATTGATGGTAGATGGCGGACATAAAAAATAAATAATGAAATAAAAATATATCAGGCACATCTAATTACTGTAAGATTCTTGGAGAAGGGAATATGCAAACAGGTTTTATATGTTTGACCGTTGGAAACGATCCGTAATAATATAAATATTTCATATTTGCAAGCCGGGGCTTTTGCATACGGATCAGAATTTCTGAGGGAAATTGTACAATGGTAGAAATCCTCGCGACGTGTTCGGGTTCTTGAAGTGAGCATATCTCATATGCCTCCAGTACAATTGACCCAAAATCCGCTTTAAAAGATTTCACTCCAACACGGAAAGACGCGGCCCTCTTATTTTGTTTCCCGGCTCGACAAGCCAGCAATAGAATAAAAGGATGATACATTGTCCATCAATAGAAACATATATCAACAGTAAGTTCACGTCCACGTTTACAATTTCTACCAATGATGGAAAACTATTTTTCTTCTGCTTTTACCGAGAAGCTACTATCATAATCAATATTGATGAACTGTTTCTAACTGAATCTAATTAACAAAAAATGATATATTAAATAAGAAATTTATATATCTTATACTGTTATCACTAACACTTGCATATAACATAATAGACTCTGAAGGAAAGTTTGTAATTAAATCAAATAAAAAAAACTAACAAAAATGTTATAAATACAAAAAGCACTTTCAAGTAAAAATAATAATTTGAAGTAAATGTCATCGAACAATTAGCTAGGACCTTGTGCCTACATTAATTTCATTTATATATAAATATTTAAGCTCATTTTTTTTGTTTCAGTTGGGAGTGAACTGTGACCTTGTGCGCCACTAATCGTGCATGGCATAGAAAAAAAAATGTGTATGGATTCATGACTACACGCAGCCAGTGAAAAAAAGTCAATACCAGCGCTAAGCTAAAAAAAATGAAGTTGGAAAAGTCAATGTTTGCATTACTCACTATTACCTAATAACATATACTCGTCTACTTTTTTGTATCCTTTCTTGAAAACAAAATAAAATTTAATGATATTTACTTGGAAATATGTGATTTATATCATAGTCATATTTCTTTTCCCAATACAAATAATAAAGTATAAATTACTTCTAGAAGTTTTAATAAAACAGCAGTAAATAACTCGCTTAAGGCAGTATCAAATGAAAGACAAGTTTTCTGTATATTATCTCTATGCACTTATTTATTTATAATAAAATTACACGCTCTCTTTATATAAGAAAATTGGACATAGTAATGTAATGACCAATAATTGACCGAACCTATTTCTACCTAACCTAAAAGTTATTCGGACAAATTGGCTATTACGTAAAGATACGACGATGATAAAAAGAAAAATAATAACAATAATAATGGAGATATCGTGTGAAATTAAATCAAAATTAGATATTTATAAGCCAACACCACAACATGGAAATTACATGTAAACGGCGTTTATTATTTAGTTTACTATGAGATACAATAACCTATTATTATAACGTTCTTCATTTATATACTAGAAAATTGTGGACAAATTATTTAAATAGTTATTATTAATTTTGTATATCATTAATTTTATAAGTAATTTTGCCTTATTTTAAAATTAACAATAATTTATTTATTGTATAAAAGTTATATATTTAATAATAGGACAAAGCAAATAAATAAATATAATTGGCAGAAACCTATCATCCACAACAATAAGTATAATCAATAGCACAACTAACATTATAATAATAACTATGGACAATGAAGTTTCATTTTAAATATATTATGCAACAAATAATTACGTGCTTATCTTGACGTATTAAAATTTCATTCGAAAACGATCCTTTAAAAAAAATCAATTTAGTAATGTTATTAAAGTAATGGAAGGGTAATGACTTCTGCAACAACAATGAATGGCGAGGTCAGGCCAATTGCTGGTTGCTTTGGCCGAGGAAAAATCGATTGTTGGTAAATAATGAATGCGCGGAGAAAATGCATATAAGAAAAGCGGCGTTCCTTAATTGAAAGCAATTTAAATTGGAGAGACTGTTGGAACATCTGGTCGTGGTAAGTAAGGTGAGGTGTCAGGCTGTCTCACCTCCTGTGTCTCTCCGCCTGTTGTCTTCTGGAAAAGAAATAAATCTAGATTTGCGCGCCGCAGCGGTTGATACTTGGGAAAGATCGATGTGTTTAGGTATCGGAGTGTTATTGAGTAACGGCGAGGTCCTTCAGGACTCTGTTCCGGTGGCAAATGGAAAGGAGTTTAGTAGCGGGGTCGCATTTGCATCGGAACGTGTGATGGCCCCCAGGTGCGTGTTAAGTTGGAGTCTATATCGATTGGCCGGCTTTGTTGCGGTCACGCCACCCTACATCCATACACCAAGAAGGGAAGAAACCAAACACAGAAATAAAAAAAAAAACAAAGTAACAACTACCCCTTCAAATGAAACATTACCTCTCCCACCTACATTTTACTGTACCTTACAGTTTTTTTTTTGATAATACAAGATCCACAATAATTATTACAATAACAGCGCCCTGCTTTTTTATATATACACATTTTTTTTTTCTTTGCGTTATGATTATTTCGGTGTCGGTTGCGAACTGCAAGTTCTAGAAGGGTAATGAGTTTGGAACTTTCGAGACCGCGGGGTTTATTAAAAATGCATATCAGATTTTATAGGGGAAATGGGGGGTTGGAGTATACACCCTTCATCCTTTTTCTCTCTCTCACAATCTTTTCAAAGGTCGAGTGAGAGAAACAGAAAGGGCCGCTCGTACAGGCTAAAGTTTTGCTGTAAATTACACGAAGCCCCCCTGCGTTTTATTAAGACCCCCCTCGGTTGTCCCCCCGACCGATCCACTAATTTATTTCTTTTCCGCGCTGCTATTTAATTAAATCGCAAACTTGCACTCCAAAAGATTATGCTTTTTCACATTCGTCATAAGCATCGCAAGTATATCATCGCCTTTTAATTGCATTTCGATGAACTTTCTCAGCATTCCCAAATATCGCAGAGAAATAGGACAACTTTCTTATATATTCTCAATATTTCAGTATAAATAGTCTATGCAGCCATATTTCAATATTTCTCTCTAAAATATTCATTTACAATCATTTGATTTATGCAAAATGAAACTTTTAGTAATTATATATAATTAGTAAACGTTAATTGAATGGAAACAAAAAAAAATCAAGAAACTCCAAGATTATGCTTTATCACATTCATCATAAGCATCGCCTTTTAATTGTATTTCGATTAACTTTTTCAGTATTCCCAAATATCGCAGAAAAATAGTACAACTTTCTTAAATACTCTCAATATTTCAGTATTAATAGTGTAAGTAGCAATATTTCAATATTTTTCTCAAATACATTGAATTTAATAATAATTTGATTTATGTAAAATGTAACTTTTACTAATTATCTATAATTAGTAAACGTCCAATAAGCTATAAAAGAAAAATTAATTGAATGGAAACAAAAAAAATCAAGAGTTAAAATTAAGATTGAACACATAATGTTAAACTATTTGTACCATTGTTTGTAGTTGAGAGTTCGGAAGTCGGGCGAGGCCATTGAAATGCATGCGAACACCTCGGAAATTTCCGCGCCATTGGATCATTGTTCGCCAATTAAACCAATGAAATGAACTGTGAATCGAAATCCACACCCCCGGTTTTTTGTTTTTGTTTCGATTTCCATCCCGATTTTTTTTACGTTTCCGAATTATTATTATTATTTTTTATACTTTTTCACTTTGCAAATGATCCCCCCTACCCTTTAACATCATTCAGTCAGTTATTGGTTTTATTATTAACGCGTATCAACGGTGTTTCGTCAACCAAAATCATTTATCATACATGCACAAACAACGCAAACATCATGCATAAAACATTTATGATTATTAATTTTGTATATGCGCTCAACGCAATCTGTTGAAGGGCAAAACAACATAAACAATACGCGGCTGGGGAAAAACGTGCCTTCATTTTTCACATTTGGGACGACACAAATATATATATTGTATGTGTATATATACGGAATTCAAGAGGGAAGCCGACAAAGATTTCCCAAGAGCGAGTCGCTTGTAAGATTATACGGTGTAATTGGCCAGGCACGAAAACCGTGCAATAAAATTAAAGACCACGTTTTAAGGTAATTTATGAAAAAGGCAATTCGAGTATTTTAATTAGGCCGTGGTTGTATTGCCTCCTGCGGGAAGTTTAAGACTATTGAGAAATAAAGAAATAATAGAGGCATTCGAATGGAAAATGAATGAAACAAAATAGACAAACAAACAAACATGGCTTAATAACCAATTCAATTTAGTTCGATTGAGGGAGACAAGGAAATATCAAACTTACCTAGTTCCACCCCAATCAATTAGTTTAAAATGCTTTCGAATGTGTGTACAGAGGCGCTGCTGTGTCAATATCAATTACTTTAATGATCGTGCCTCAACCATTTGCAGATAGGCCCTGTGCACCAGACGAGAGCGAGAAAGAGAGCGAAGCAGAGTTCGTGAGAGACCAGTGAAATGCCTTTTCACATTTGTGTTTTATTCTGCTCGCATCGCATGTCGCTTTTGTGTGTAACTTTGCACAGAAAGTTTTAAGCAATGAGCGGGTGTTTGGGAGGTGGTTGGTTAGTAGTGCAGAGGGTGGAGGTTTTGCCTTGATTGGGGTGCGGGGCTTGCGAAGCCTCCTTTCCTATAGCCTACACCAATTTCTGGGGTCCTCCTCCTTCTATCCTCAATCTCTGCCGCAGCCGCCCACGGCTCCGAATATTCCGGCGAGTAGTTTCCAATTACAAAACAAATCAAGATTAATGGAAATCGAGGAAATTCGAAACGAAATCAAACACAAATTAAGCGGAGAGGCGCAACTTTTGTTTCAACCGAACAAGGACGATATTAAGTCCCCCTCTCCTCATCAGAGATTTCCTATTCTGTACATCCTCCTCCTTCCGGATTACTTCCTACTTTGTCGTCCGCATTCAATCGTCATTCTAAAAGCACTGACTTCCGTTTCTACATTTCCATTTCAACATTTACAAACCCAAAGAAATGCATCCCAAATAATTATTTCGACACAGCTTAGAATTACAGTATACAATCTTAATTAATTTCAATTTCATTATCTA
The DNA here is from genome assembly GCF_001412225.1 of Nicrophorus vespilloides. NCBI lineage: Eukaryota > Metazoa > Arthropoda > Insecta > Coleoptera > Silphidae > Nicrophorus > Nicrophorus vespilloides. The sequence continues at coordinate 941,961 of NW_017100081.1, read as the reverse complement.
GCATAAGTTATACATATTTTTACTATTATAAATAAGATTTAAAACAAAATTTATTAACTTTCTATTCTATTCGTTAAGAATCAGGCTAATACCTAAGAATACTAATATTTATTAAATTCTATATAACAGAAGTATGCATTATGCTTTGCGTCAAATGTGTTTTGCAGGGTAATTTAATTGGAAACTAGTCTATGTTCATGGACCGCAACACGCCGAAATTGTTCGCATTAAATTTTACGAGGTCCAAATTGGCTTCATTAGAGACACCATTGCACTAAAAGCCAAATTCGCATCATGATTTCCTTACTTGCAATTAACATCCGTCTACTTCACACAGATAATATAAGTACAATGTTACCTGAGGATTAATTTGGAAGTATATAAAACGAAAATGTCTATTCAAAAGCTTGCGAGTAAAACTTTGTGATTGTTATAAGCTTTTGTATGTAAGAAACATTTCTTCCTATAGACTGGAGTTGTTTAATGATTGAAATGAAGTAGCTAGAGTGGATGGAAGCTACATATATATGTGTTTGTTCATTGAAAGGAAAGGAAGAATAAAGATTTCGCATCCTGGAGAAATCAAATCGAAAGCTCCACTCAATAATTCAATTGTTTTCGAACTCTATCTTCGTCCAAAATATCATCCAGAGCCTGGGAAACTGTCTTGTCGAATTGGAATTGCCTTCGAGTAGAAACAATTCGTTTATTCTTCCATTTGATCAGGAGGGCCGGTTCCTAAAGTTATTACACCGCGAAGGAGAAAATTAAATGAAGACAAAAGCATACAAATAAACAAAACAATATATATATGGATCTAAAAACAGTCAGGGGTTGAATGTATAGTTGATTTTTGAAATTGAAATTAAAGGGGCGGCGCTCTTGCAAAGTTTGTTATTAACATTTTACCGGGGGATGGAAGCTCTAATGGAAATGGAAAGCCAACAATTTCGTGTCGGGTCCTAGCGTCGTTCTCAATCGCGAAGTTGTAAACTACGGCTCGTCACGCGACCACGAAAATCTTTTGTCTGAAACCGAATTTCTTCGGTGCTTGCAAACCGCCGCCCCCACGTGAATTATTAATAATAAAAAAAGAAGTGGAGACAAAAAAACACATTCTGTGTTATATTCTCGTAAAAATTAACGCTGTTTTTTTTTTCTTGATAAATTAAATAAAGGGAAATTAGGGAACAATGGTTTCGAAAACAATTGATTTTGGATCTGGGCTAACGCGCATAATGCAACTGGAAGACGGTAATTAGGGCCGAAAACGGTTCGCTCATATTAGCAGGAAAGTATAGTAATTTCAGTCGAAAGCATTAGAATAAGCCCCTTTATGTAATGTTACGTAATGCAAGTTTCTGGTATCGTGTGTGTATTAATATATGAGCATACACGTAAACATATTAAATGTAAGCGCGGAGGTGTTTCTTTGGGCTTAGTTAGGCAGGGCGAGATGATCAGGGCTAAAAGGTGGGAGGTTTGAATACTGTTGGGGGGTGGTGGTTAAATATCAGACTGATCGGTCGACGACACGCAAAAACTAAAAGCTTGTATTAAGGTGGTAGTGTTCCTCCACCTCTGCTATGCAAGTTTTCTCTTTTATTCGCATTAAGCTAATACCTGTTACGAAGTTAGACTACGGTACTGCTTTGCATAATCAATTTATTCTCCATTGCCATGCTTTCGACACGTTTCACTTATTTATTATCTCTCTCGCTAATAGCAGCCGAACCCGGGTCGATATCCTCCTCATCGCTGCATCAATGGAAATTAAATTCGAGTCATTTCAAATCTAATAACATCTTTTCATTCTCGTTTCCCCCTTTTATAGCTTGAATATAATCAGTTTGCATCAAAAACCATAGTACAAGATGGAATGCTAATATTTAAGAACCATACTCATCAAATTTATAGAGACTAATGAATGAATAATTAAAAGTATTGATTATTATTACCTGAGTAAAGCACAGAATATTATTAACCTTCATTTAACCCTGACTGCAAGATTACTACTGGTACGACCACAGGATCAGACTTTTTTTGTAGCAACAATTTTTCGTAATTCCACAAATTTCGTTCTCGTTTTCTACTTTGTAACATTTTCCAAAATTATTTCGCCATTTGTGTTTGCAATTAAATTATATATGTGGTACATTTACTTCACGTGTAACAATACAACGTATGGCCTACAGAGCCCGAAGCTACGGTTCATAATGTTACCAAATATTAACCCTTGGAGGACTATAGACCGGATCCCGATGTGTTGGTTTTCTACTTTATTTTTATTCCCATATTTACAGGAGGCCTTTCATTTATATTTCACTCATACAAACAGAAGTACCCAACACAGACGCACACGCAAACAACGAACAAAAAAAAACTGGTCGGAACGTGTGTTTTTTCCCTTCGCCCGGATGCGTTGAAAGGGTCGATGTATTTTTGTTACGTTCCTTAAATTCAATTGAAAAGGAAGTTAGCGAAATGTACAAGCTATACGAACGTAAAATAAAAACGTCGTATAAAAGTTCTATCGCGAATTGTCTCGAAATATATAGTTTTTATTTTTATATTATTTTGGCCAGAGAAATATCGAACGAACACCAATACCTTTTATTTATTCATTTCAATCACACTGCTTCTTCTATTTTCTTTTCAATTTTTACTATATGTTACGAGATTTTGCTCTTAACTTAATACAGATTACGAGGGATCATTTAGATATATTAAATTATATAAATATAATCAATAAATAAAAAAAATTGATAAGAAAAAAACTTCATATTAATAAATTAGAAAGAAACTCTCCAAATTCAGGAATAACGACAAAAATTTCATGATCTTCAGAGAAAAAAAACGTTAATTAGATTTAATTGCTGAGATTCTATGGTTTATGTGTTATTTTATTATTATAAACTGATAATTTTCAATTAAAAATATTTTTTTTAAACTAAAGAACTCTACAATTTTCAAATTTATTAATTTATTTTATTTCGTGTTTCCTTAGAAAGGTAAAGTTAATTATAATTATTGCTGACAAACGAAAAATAAATATTTGTACGTTTTTGATTTAATTAGATCTACTTTTCTCTGTTATCGCATTTTATTTATTAAGTGGGTCGTATATTTTTCTGAACTTTTTTAAGTGAATCTTTGAGCTGCGCCCAAGGCCTGCAGGATGAAAGGTCTCCCTTTTTTCTTCATTTCCTCTTCCACCTTTCGCCGTGCGTAGATGTGTGTGTGCGATGCGAGGGTTGGGAAAGGTGAAAAGAAAAAGACGACAGAAAGACGAGGTGGAAAATAAACGCTGCCTAAAAGCTAATCGCGTTGAAAAATGGCGCCGACGAATAAACGGAGAATACTATAAATTAACGGTCGTTGCATAATTAATGGTGCACTCAGGCCAAACGATATGTAGGTCGTGGGGGTCGGGTTTGGAAGCTGCGCTTCCTCCGATCTGTTGCCGATGACGAGGAGGTCGGAGGGTTTTAGGTCGGGGACCCAAACGACGGACACCACCTCCTCCTCTCTCTCTCTCTGTCTCCCATCCTCATCCCCCACAACTGACGTTCAGGTCAACTCTCAAATATTTAATATTCCTGAGGTAAACGTCAATCAACGTTTATAAACTGCTTAATAAAACACGGCCGTCAAAGTGCTCTACCGTGTCAGTGCCTAAATATAAAACAAACACCTGACGAAGAATACCATTTTCACTGTTTTAACCAAACGTCGCTTACTATTTATTTAATTAGATATGGCGACGTCCGCATATTATATTCAACGAAACCTACAATAACGATAATGATGAGCTTGAGGTCATAATATAAAAATATAATAGAATTACATAAAACAGAATAATCTGAAATAACGTTTTATCAAAATACATTTCGCACCGAGATTATCATCAATTGATATGGAAATTAAAAGGGTAATTGACGTGCGCAAATAAATTTCATTAATATTATATAATGTGTATATGCGAGAGCAAAAGTTATCCAGAAATTTCAGCGATTACCATGCAATTCCGAAAATGATTTATTGTTATCATAAATTACATCCACTTAAACACAAAAAAAAAACAACCAAATACACCCACAATTTAAACTGTTTGCATTAATAATAACAAATAATTTATATTATTTTATATTAAAAATTAACAACAGATAATTCCAATTTTATTATTTAATTTATGAGAAATTGTAAATGTTCGATTTTTTAATTAAATTTTCATATCATACATTTTCATAAAATATTTATTGTTCACTTAAATCAAAACTGTTTACATCAATTTATTTATCATAAAATATATTCACAAGATCCCTAACAAATGTATATAGAAAATCACTAAAATAATTAAGAAGTTTACGGAAAGAAATTTGTCAAAGACATACAAAGTTAAAAATATAAATCTGCTTAAAATCAAACTTAAAAAAAAATAAATAAATCAATTTATTAACACCACCTATTATTTAATTCACTTAGAAAAATGAACAATAAGCGTTGTATTGCAAATATTAGCAAATAGACTAAATGTTACAATTGATTATATAATTAATTTTGAATTTTTGAATAAATTATGATAAAATATTATTAATAATAATTAGTTTAATTGTATAATATATCTGCAGATATATTAATAATATAAATAATGGAATTATGTAAATTTGTTTGTTAATAATTTACTTTTATTGAAATTATAATGTAAATTAATTAATTATATTTTTTTGGTATACAAATTTTATTAATAAATTAATTTATAATCAAATCAATAGAGACTTTTCACAAAATTGAATTAATTAATTAAGCCGGAAAATAATAATAGCTGAAACAACAAAAAATATTTGTTTTTTATCAGCTGTGTTTGTTTTAATAAACAAAAGTATGAATAAGGTAAAAACATGTAATTTTGTAAAAAAGTTGATTAAAAACTAACACACTATAAAATCTAAAGCTCGCAGAGACAACAAACAGAGAGACAAAAAAAAATGAGTTTACAGCTGCAAAAATCGGGATTGTCCTGTAAAGTATGTATATGTATATATATATACATGTGGGGAAACAGGAACAGGTAGATTTTGTATTCCGTTTGAAATGGGGTGGAGTGAGACAGAGACAGACATGGCTGTCGGGAATACTTCTGCGAATAAACAGGCACGTGCACATATCACAGCCCTTATTCGAGTGGGCCTCGTGCTTTTAATATTAGCCAACATTATTTATGGAGTCGATCTGTCAATTTGCTGCGAAGCCCTGACACTGGATTAATTCTTTCCCGTCCGGCAATGGACGCAGGATTAGTACAAAAAAAAGGAATACGTATTCGGTTTGCTGTAAATACATGTTATATTGCCGACCTAAAATACACTAAATGAATTATTCAATTGGAAAGCTAAAAGGAACGATATAATGGTACAAAATAGTAAAAGTATATCCATTTATTGTCCAATTAATTGAAATCAATTCATAACAAAAAAAAACTATTGTGTCATTTTTATCGAATTAAATTAGTTTGTATAAAGCATAATATTGTAAAATAACAATATTTTAATAAATAATTTAGAATATTTTGCTTTCAGTTATTTATAGCAGATACAAAATTTCATTAAACTTTAGTTTATTGCTACTATTTGCAAAATATTTATACTTTATACAATTTTATATTGGATACTCTGCTGTCACGTATATTTCGCATGTTATTGAATTTTATTGGCATTGTCAATTTCTTATATGGAAATGTGCATCGACATATGAGCAACGGCATGTACCGTCTCGTAATTATATTTCCACTTTTATACTGTAGCGTTCCGTTACACTTATTGGAAATTCGTAAACGTAATTTCTAATATATTTGCATAGTAATTTCATTATAGTTCAAATATTTCTCATTGCATTTATTTCTAAAAAAAATATATAGTGAAACAGATAAAAAAAATATAGAAAATTACATTAAAAAAAGAAGCTATAATTTCAAACGACTTCAAGCACATAAATCTTTGAAAAGTCCATCGAGGTTTGTCAAAGTCTCCTATTCGACTTTTTTCAATCTAGTTAATCCTAATCTTAACTTAGTGTAAAGTAGGTCTTTGTATAGTTCTTTAGTATTTTTGTTAGTATAAAGTAGTAGTATATATTTGTTAGGAGATTTACATCCCATTCCATTAGATTTTGTGTAGTTTTCATTTTTTTTGTTTTTTCAGGAATCAATATGATATATTTTATTTACAAATGTAATGTAACTAATAAATTTAATTGTTATAATAAACAAATACTGAGCAAAAATAATTCAACTACAATTGTTGCATTATTGTAAGTTAATGACATTTTCAGTATTTCAGCTACATATGGAAATTTCATTGGTTTATGCTGTTTTGATATGTGCTACAATTGGAATATACTGGGGTATATTTGCCGCACAGAATACGCAGCAGCGTAACGTATATATGTGTAAGTATTTTTGTATTTATGCGATGTGCTTCGGTGGGTAGGAAAATGCAGAGAAATGTAATGTCTTCTGATGGGAAAGGCAGAGGGAAAAAAATCTGGGTAAACATAATCTAGAAGTGGCGTTCGGCGAGCGCATTATGAAATTCAGAATATATAATATAAGCGCGGCAGTCAAATTTATTCCGGATTTTCGCGTCGCGACGCCGCCCCTTGCCGCCGCCGCACTGTCTGCCAGCTCCTCCATTTCTCCGACGAGCATCGCTTCGGAAAAATATTAAAAGCGAGAAGACTTATTGCGGCCTCTACGCCGCCGCCTCACGCGTACCACCTGCATTTATATTGGACAAAGATTTACATTCGCAAACCATCAGGACATTCGCAATACACTCTACCGTCATTAAAGATCGACTTTTAGTATAACGCTGCCAACTTCTATTACCTAAACGTGTGCAATTGCATCGTGCTCAATGATAACCGCTGGTACGCCTGATAGTCATTTATGTCTCTTGTCAAACAAAGTGCGGATGCAGCATAATACATCAAAAACCACCCTCGAATACAGACACACAATAAAATTTATCGCTCATTTGGCGCGGCGAGGCGAACTTTCACGGGTTTATCTCATCTAGGGGGCAGCGCAACAATATAATACCCATACGAATGTGCACGATTATAATGGGACATATACTAATGGAGTTGTAATTTCGATAATGAACATTACCGGACACATATCAGCCATAGTGCATAATCATTTCAGATGCGAACGCCACATTTAAATCCATTATCAATAATTGTAATAGATCCTGATAGAGACATGCTAAACTGGAACATCGCCGCAACCAGATCGCTCCAGATACGTCTCGGATCTTAATGTCGAACAAATTTGGGCCTCGTCGTCCATCGATTATTCAAATGGTTTAATGTTAGACGTTACACGTTATTAATAACCGAAAACAACTACCACCAATATATCATTTCACCCTGAAGACGAAAATAAACACATTCACGAATACCGAAATAATCACATTTGCTTATCGGTGCTGTACCCATTTATATGTTATAATTAGTCTAAAATGAAGGTTCAAATTAGGGCTAATCGCCTATTTTCCAAAAATTTCTAATTTTAACTTAATTGTGTTAAATTTAAATTAATAATTCATTATTAAAGTTTCAGAGAAAGTTAAATAACATAAGTTCATATAGGTTTAAGAATGGCTTCATGCAGCATTAATTTAATTTATGAGGTTCGCAAGTTTTAATCCACTGAACAGTAGATTTTGCTTTGATCATATTTAAACTTGTTAGGTTAGAGTGAGAAGCTATGAATAATATAGACATATTATAGAAGCCTTTACAGAGTAGAAATTAATTTGAAAATAAGTTCTATTCAGGTATATTAATGTACATAATGGAATATTCATTATGACCATTTCCAATGGGAACATTTCCAATGGGACGTCAATATAGGTATCAATACAACCGATATCGGGATCATCATTTATACGCAGTTATATAATTCAGGTGCTTTAGAAGTTGAGCCAAAGTGTCTTTAAATTAATCACTGGGATCGAAAGATTCGATATTCCGGACGTTGGTATCTTCGATTTACATAATTAAGTTAATGCAATTTAAGCTGATTTGGACTAGGTCAAAACAAGAAACGGCTAGAGACTATCGATTAAGACCCACAGCGAGAAGGGTAAAAGGTAAAATTTAAAATTTTGATCTAATAGAATATGCACATGGAAACAATTTATCCGAAGGTTTTACTCAGGTGAAATTGAACGTGTTGGGTGTAGGGATCGAGACATCAATATCTTGAGTCGGTGGAAGGATGGTGTCGGTGGTCGACGGGGGGCGGCGTATGAGCTGCGGGTGGATAGTTTCGGAATGGCAAGCGACTCGGTTTGTGGCAATTCCGAGCAGCCAAGCCGCCCCCCGTTCAAACGAACTCGATAACTTTGTTTTTGTGTATTTGCTCAGAAAGTAATTCGGCCGAAAGTTCAACGGCCGTATGTTTCCCTTTTCCGAAGGGCGGTTTCAAGGAGAAAGAGAATAAAAAAAACGCAACTACATCGCCGCCTCCGACGCCTCAGCCACCCCCATCTGATCAGAGAGATAGGACCCGAGAGGAGGCTGCGATTGAATGCCAAGATATCTCAATGAATAATAAATATGATTAAGTGCAATTACGAAATAAAAAATGGAAATACGAGAAAGGGGGATGATGAAGAGGCGAGTGGGCGGTGAAAATCAATTTTTCGGTTGGTATATGGCATGTCGTGAATGGGATCTTAAAATAACACTGGCCCCGTGTAGTTTAGCAATCGAAATGTCTAGCCGCCTAGTGTATCGTGTGCCGCACATAATTACCCTTCATCCAATGCAAACTTATACATCCAGCTATATCAATTTAATTATAAAATCGTTACCCCTAATGCATGTACAATTATTCCAGTGTAGTCTGTGTTTCGTGGCTCCATTAATGCAAATATAAATTAGGAAAAACGAAACAAGATTACAAACTACGTTCTATTATTTCTCACTGAAAAAAAACATTTTTAATCCTCTGAAGAAAAAAAACTAAATACTGAAAATATATCTGGCTTGGAATAACATTAGACAATACACATGTTGTATTGTGATCTCTAGAGATAAAGCCAAAATAACACTTATTGCATATGTAGCAAAGTTCAACAGGTTTTCAGTATTTATACTCAGTTAATCTACTTAATATAGTAACAAAACCTCTATAAAATATTATTTTAAATTCAGTCACCAATCAATCAACCAAACAAAATTCAACAGAATTTACTAAAACATGTACAAGCTACTAGAATATAAAAATGATAAAGTCCTTAACTTGAATACAAGAAAAACAAAATTGTTTGTTTCTTCGAAGAATTAAGATGTATTTATATTAAGAAAAAAATTATCAAATTCATGGAAATAGATTCAAATCATTTTTAATTCAGACATTACTTTCACTAATAATAACCATCCATTTATTTCTTTATATACGTATGTTTTGCAAAATTATTGAAAATATTTGTTGGGTAAAAATTGAAAAGAAAAAGGTATTTTCTAATTAAATAGTCAATTAAAAGGATGAGAACAATTAGTGATAAACGCAGATGAAGAGAGACGCGAAAAGGAAAACGAAAAAAATGAAATTGCAAGATTCAAATATAACAATAAACTGTTTATCTGTGAAATCCGATCTGACTGAGAGCATTCGATGAATCCGATAGCTGGCGGCAGTATCGAATTATCGAGTTTGAAGGCGGGTTTGCATCATTAAAGCGATGCTTTATTTAAATAGAAATGGGATTTAGCAGCGAGACGGAAACTGTTAATTGACAGACAATGCGAGAGAGGGGAAAACAGTTTCCATCAAATTGCCACTCGAAAAAATTAGTTCTTTTCAAACTACGAGAGGACAGTAATCAATAGTTGATCATTTCAACTTTACAGTTTCCTTTCAACAACGTTACGCAATTGAATTATTTAATGTTTAATTAAATTAAATATTATATATTGTAACTAATCAAACTAAAGTAAAGAAATAATAAAATAATCATTGAAAATCTGTATGAATAAACTTCATCTGCAATAATAAGTATTATCTAAATTCAAAATATTTTCATAACTTGATACATTTATTCTATAAATTTTAATTGATTTGAATATTATACTAGTATTTGATTGTAAACATAATAACAAATAAATACATCCATATTTTAATGTTATATAATATATTCATTTTGCAGTTTAATATAAAAAAAAACTAAAAATAATAATGATAATTTTCAGTTGTTGTTGTTGTTGGTAATTTTTATAAATAAATGTTGCTATTATTGTTATAATAATCTGTATTACAGAACGTTATAAAAGATAACATTTCCAAGTATTTTAAAGACTGTTATAATTCGCAAATATTACTAATATTGTATAAATCCAGAAAAACTTTTCAAATAGCATTAGCCTACATGATTTTGCAGATGTCGTACACAGATGTTTTTTCTTTGTTATTTCTTTGAAGTTTAGTGCTCGTTGCATTTCATGGATTTTATTTTGAAATTTTCTACAATTGATCCTTTGTGTCAGATGGTTATGGTGTACCTCCCTTATACCTTCTCCAAAGATGGTTTACAAAGGATAGCACAAACAAACCAAAAGTGTTTGCATTTAACCATAAAACTATAAGCTTTTTACCTAATATAAATCTGTAAAATAAACTTCATCCTTCAAAAAATAATGAAAATTTCCTGATTATAAATAGTACAAATATTTAAATAATTTTTGAATATTTAGAAAGACTTTGACACATCACAAAATAACAATCTGTTATATATTTTTGTATTATATTCGTTAAAAGATGAATATATGCTTTATAATATCATACTTCGATTTCGTAAAGTAAATTTTAAAGAGAAATAAATTGAAAATGTATCAATTTGAGTATACTAAATTACAAAAAAAAGAAAGAAAAGGTTAGATATAAAATTTGTAAATGGTTACCAGGTAAAATGCATTTGGGTCAGACTGTATCCAGCTTTATCATTAATTCAATAAAATTTCGGGAGGCGAATTGCATAATATATACACAACATTAATATAACAATAAATAATATCGTGGGAGGCTATTGTTTTAAAAACATACAGGACGGACGGATTACCGATTCCATTTGCGAATGAATTAAAATAAACGCATAATGTGTTTACACGTTGTTATTATTGCGCGAAATAAAATAGAATCATTTCATTTTCCACCCATTGAAAGCGCGAAAACTAAACATCGCGCAAACATAAAACAAGTCTCGTCCATTGTGAAGAGAGAGATGCAAAATAATAAATAATACACAAAAAAAATTATATATAATATGTGTATATGGAAATTCGTCAGTGAATTTACAAAAGGGTGGATCGATTCACATTTTTTTGGGATGGTTATGATCCGCTTTTGTGCAGGACAAGAGTTAACACTTCCAAGTATTTGAATCCTCATCAAGTTTGGTTATAAATCGGTGATTCATGTAATTATTCCATAGACGGTGGTTTGAGGATTTAACAAACAAGGCTTCCCGTGGAAACTATGTACAAATATTTGTTCCATCCGCAATATTTCGAATAAGCAGAGCAACAATACGAAAGGTAAATTTGCGTTTATTAAAATTACGGGGGAAGGAAGTCCGTCGAACTTTCGTTTGGAGTATGCAAATCATTCTGGCGAGGATTGTTAACCTCGAAGCGAAGTGCAGAAATCCGAGACGAAAGAATTGAGTTTTCCACAAAAAAAAAATATGAGCAGAACTCAGAAGTTCAGCGCGAGGGTTGGTTGGTAATAGTACCGTAATAAATATGAGTTTAATTGGCGCCTGGCGTTTATATCTTGAAGTGCATTTAAACGTTATAGACAGGTAACATGCGAGCATGCCGAATATAAGTAAATAAAAATATGAAAATATTGACTCACCACTTGCGAAAACTTGGCCGGTCGCAATCAAAATAAAAAGTGCGGCCAGCAGAGGGGCTCCTGCGCCCTTATGGGGGGGCATCATCATCAACCTGTGTAGGAATAATAAACAAAAATGCATAAGCAAACCCCGTTTTCTCCTCTTCCTCCTCTTCCACAAGAAGCGCCTCTCCGAAGATAGAAAAACAATCTTCAGGCGCTCATCTCGCCAACATCATCATCAAAGGCAAGTCACAACACACCAAAACACATTCATAACTACAACAACTACTTCGAATCACAGGTTTCATACACAATTTTTTAAATGGATTACTATAATATTTTGTTTAAAACAGCGCACCGATCATCTCTTGAAACGATTCAACTATAGATTTACTAACAACATCATTTCTTGCGGTGATTCGACATGAATTTGGTGCTTCTGCTATGCGTCGCATCCATAATTCACACACCGTCATCATAATCATCATCTACGCGACCACATTTTGTTTAGTTTTTTTCTCTTTCTCTTTTAATTCTATTACTTTTTACAAAGTATTATTAGATAATCCTTAATTTATTATTTTTTTATATATTCAGTTATGGAAGCACTAAGAGTACTACTAATAAAAATTATATCACGTGTGCCCTAATCAAAAGGCGTCGCGGTGCGCGCGAGAATCAAGCGACGCCGCGGCGTGACCACTACTAAACTCTGCTCGAAACTCCTGGACGCCCGGCGTCGCGACGCGGCGCCAAACCACCCTTGCGCCGGTCCCGCGATCTTCTTATATTATGTAGATCTACAAAGATTACTATCTCAAGTGGTTCGTATTAGTTCTAGTAAATCAGGCATCGATTCGCACTTCAAAATCTCAACTATTAAAAATAACATGTACCTAGTTTCCAAATGACAATCAAACAGGCCAATGTTCAAATCACATATATTACATCTTCTTGCAAACGTGACTAATGTATTAAAATTCATAAGAGTAAATATATTTTTAGTAATATTGATTTATATTAAAAAAAATAAATTTAGTAAACTAAATTCATTTTTAAATATGAACACTTTTCGAAGATCATCAAGAAAATTCTAAAAGCTTTAACTTGTTACAAGGAGATATACAGTGATGAAAAAATTAACTGTTCAAACAAAAATTGATAATTTCTTTAATAAAATATAATATTTTTGGGAAATATAATGTCTGTTTTGTTGCATTGTCTTTTTTATTGTCTACATTGCAATGTATTTGTAAGTAAGTATTTTGTTTATTTTAATTTTGTGTTCAAATGTATGCAGCAATACGTAATTTAACATACGAACAAATTCGACTTACGAACAACCCTTTGAAATGGAACTAGTTCGTAAGTCGGGGGATATCTGTACTAAATACATTAAAAAATCTAAAAAAGTTTTTTTTACTTTCAAATATAATTAAATTATTGAAAATATGTAATACTTATAGTTAGAATTGAACTATCATATGCAAATTGTTTCCAACTTATTCAATTTAATTTAATATTTAATGCAACATATAAATATTTATCTTTCAAAATATAAAGGCTAATCCATATTGAAATTGTTATTTAGTACCGAAAGCTTCAATATATAATAAAGTTCATTTTATTGATAAAAACTTTCCGAATGAAATATTTAAATTGTATGAAAGCTCAAATGAATATTTATAAACCTATATTCAAAAGCTTATTAATTATCTGAATATACTACTAATAATATTTATAAACACTTATATTTGTTCCACTTTGTTTAGATAATTAAAACGAAGAAATAAGCAATTACTTAGTGAAAATTACATGATTAGATATCAACCTCCATAGAGTATATAACTCAATAAACAGTTAATTTGTGATATTGACTGGACCTTGAGATTTTTCCACGTCTCATGTATATACACGTATATAAAAGTTGTTTGCGAGAGTCTGGAAGAAAACAGCCGACAGTAACTCCTGCTTGTCGTAAAAGGCGACTAAAAGGGAAACTTCCTAACCCAATTTTTCTAACTAATTCAATTTACCCTAACCTAACATATTCTAATTTAGCGTGTCTGCAGAGTTGTCACTTGCTCGTAGACCAATTCGACCGCCCGCATCAAGTAAAACATATCACATCTTTCAAGATTAACTCAATTTACTTTTCATTTCACTTGCTATCGGTATATATTTACTAGAGTAGTCCAGATCTAATTTCAAAATTGAATAAAACAAAATAAATAAATAAACATAAACTTTTTTTTATTTCATAGAAGTAAAGTTCGGGAAATGTAATAAATTAATATTCGCTTTTAATTAGAAATGCAATACACATAAATTATATAATAGTTTCGGATATGAAACTTCACTAATTACACCCATACGAATGATTAATTATTTATTGACGTTAATAATCTACGATCTATGGAAACATAATGAATATGTCATGCACACTTCGTGCACAATATTCAATCAGTGGATGTGTTTTTTTTTCCTGATGAAATGTGGGGAAGAAAGAACGGGCGAAATTTTTAACCGAACTCCAAAGAAATTGCAAACAAATGTAATACATTAAAACTTAAGTAAATGAATTTAAAACTTTAATATAGTTTTATGTTTCCCGCGGAGAGAGGGCACACAGTATGTATGTGCTGGATATAAATATTACTTTTGCAAACTTCTGATTACAATTTTTTTTTCACTCTATTCTTATTTGCTCTTCAAGAACATGAAACAATTTTTTTAATATAATTAAATTTTTGCAATTAATATATAAGAAACTAATTAAATTAAAAAAATCATTTACTAAACGTAAAAAAAACTGTTAATTAAAACTGTTAACAAAATCTTAATCTTATGTATGTATAAAGAAAATTAATACAATTATTTTGAAGTTATTTTATTAGATTCTTTCGTCTGCTTAACTTTCGTTTATTTTGGATGCGAGAAATATCGTGAATTTAATTAATTTCCATTATTTTATTTAATCTAAACCGCAAATTGCATATGTTTAATTTCATTGCCATTTAAACATTGCCATAATTCATAAGGGTTAGTGTTGTATGCGGAGAGGCTAACACGAGTAAATAAGATAAGTTCTGGCAAGACACTACTACAATGGGAACTGTTCAAACCACAAAGTTGGTGCCACAATGTTAGTGGTGGTGAAATAGTTTAATATTACATGGTGCGATGATACACGCATTTAGCGTTTCTACATGAATTAATACATTAAACTTTGCAAAACTGTTATTAAATTTCGTTTAAACTCGTTCCTATTTTTATATATTCTAGTCCATCACGTGCATGCCGTAACCTATCATTATAAACATATTACAAACTAGCATTCATAATAAATGGAAATGTAATCTGCTAATGTGATTTTTGCTAACCCAGATGAATAATAACTTATGTAATACAGTTTTCTTAAAATATCATTAATCCTTTTATCTTCTTAAAGCTTATTATGTAAAGCTGCTTAAACTATTATGATATAGCTTTATGTTTAAGTTTATCGTCTTTAATTTACATATTTATTATTTAATATATTTCACTTTTAACATAAAATTTAAAACTAGAAACGACACATAAAAATATACAATACTTTATAAATATATTTATTTAATCTAAATATTTATATCCAAAAGCCCTTTTTACTTAAAAAAATATATCCAAAATAAACAAATTGCACTGAAAGAAATAATCATTTTTATTCAACGTTCACACATGAACATTTTCGAAAAGTTTTCTATTAATATATTTAATACTGAAATTTAATACTTAGTCTAGATGAACTAATAAAGGTTTGTAAATAAATAATAAATGTAAAGGCTCTAAAGGCGTTATAAAATTATCGAAAATTAAACAACTTGAGAAGCGGAAACTACTTGAATGGTTGAAATATAGTATTCCCATAACGCACTTACAAACTTCGCGGTCAAATTTACATTGAATATAATACTATTATACTTTTTTTCTAAATCAAAATGATTTTTTGTTTGTTTAAATTATTAATTGAAGAGTACTTATGAATATTTTTTTCTTGTATAACAATTGTAATGAATAGGATTAAAAAAAATACATTAATTTTGTGTGCACGAAATAACTACAAGAAATGGAGCAACTGCAATGTGGTGCATACGAAACATACAAAGTACAAATATGACAATGTTGACGTTGATATTAATGGATTCGCCCATAGATTAAACGCTATTATTACACACACACACAAGTGTATTTACGTAACGCGGAGGCAGCATTTAATTAATGCCAGCCGTTCGATGGACGGCAGGACTTTCGTTGTCGTCCTGACTGCTGCGCATACGGCAAATCCACTTTATTCGCTTCGTACTTATTCAACAGTTTCAACGCTTTTAGAGATCTTTTTCTTCTCTATTTGTTTAATTTTTTTTTTGTTATAATATAAATAAGTAAATTTTGTGTAGATTTTTATAAATTAACTCCACTTCAAAAAATAATATATTTACATATTTTTGTATAAATTGAGAATTTTAATTATTGTAGTATTTCTTAATAATTGATGAAAAAAATGTTATCATGAAGTTTTAAAAAACTAAAACTATCATTTACGAACACAAATAAATCAATACGTAAATGTAGACTCCTAAAAATGTGTTTACTTTAGAGATAAATGAATGACTTGAGATAATATAAATAGTGTGAATCAATATATGTGGTGTGGAATTAATAGATGTTGATAAGTAGTTTCCTGTTTGATGAGTTGTTAGGTGGTGGTATTTTGTTGTCGACGATTAAGATAGGGAAACATTAGTGCCATTGGGATGTTCGAGAGTTATGAAGTTGTAAATTTGTCGGCTCGAGATAATCACGTGTGCAGCAACAATCAATGGGACTCTATCAAACGGCGGTACGTCTTCCTATAGTTTCCATATAACTTCGTAATGAATACGTAGCTATAGACATTAAATTTGATGGAAACTACGGCGCCGTGAATATGCATGTTTGCTGTTAAAGTCCGCATTGTGTACACGTAGTGTGTATATATTCATTAATGCGATATAGTACATATGGCGGGATTCGCTCAGATTCACTTACATATATTTTGTCTAGTGCCAGACCCCGAGGGAGTAGTTCCATTAGTGGTTGGCAACTAATGCAAAACGGGGGAGAGGCCCAGATCTGACGTCCCAAACGAACGAACGAACAAACGCACCTCCGATATCTTGCTTGTTCCGGATGAAAGCAAAGGGAGGCGGTAGTCTGTCCATCCATCGTACGTAGGCTGAAGCAGCCCCCGCGCCCAACGAACCCAAACCGTACTATACCAAAACGACCAGCCACCCACCAAACCCCTCAGTTAATTTTCCAATCTGCTACACAACAATCATTCCGAAACAATAAGCTCATCTAACTGTACAACATCACATTAACGACACAATTATTTCCCGGACCAATAATAAAACCGCTCACATACCTTCCAATTAAGGTTAATTAATAATTAACACCTTTGAAAAGTTTATAATCGCCGAAACGTATTCAGGACCCACACGAAATTTAATCCCGCCCCGAAGTATAGACGTGCCTGTGTCAACTCGACAATGATTACGAAATCATTTGAATATGGATTAAGGGCAAACCCTTAAGCATCCTTCAATCGATTACCAAAGCGACCCCAACTAGCTACTCCTTCGTACATTTTTCTCGTCATCTTCTTCCAACAGACTCTCGCCCGTACAATAACCACTCGACGTCAACCACTTGGCGAACTTTAAAAATAGACACATGCAGGAGCAAACTATCTTCAGGGCCCACCCTCAGCATCGCATCGATACTAATTTCCTTTGAGCGGGGGCCGCTAATTGATTTTATGGGAATTAGATTGGGTGGTGGATTAGATATCTGGGCGGATTACGTGATGCATCTTATAAATTACATCCCCGGGCCAGAAAGTTTTAATGACTTCACGCAAAGTTCGCAACCATATTTAGTTCAATCGTGAACTATATATATATATAGGAGACAACAACAAAAAAATAAACATAAACTGCATATGCACCATTAAAATTGTTTAGAAGCAGGTATTTTTGCTACCTTCATTATATTACAGACTGAACATCTTGTGGGGAGGGTGGATGGATTGTTATTTGGAGTGGCGCGCTCTCCCTTGTAATTCTATAAACTCTAATTTACATGAAGGCAAGGAAGTCAAATGCGAATTGTTTCAACCATTCCGACACACAATTTGAATATACTCGATCCTTAATCCTCGAGAAAAAAATCTTAATAGGCGGATCATATTTATGGATCAATATAATTTTCTTGGAAACAATGCTAATTTCGCATGTTTGTAATCAATACAATTCAAATTTAGCATACGATTCGCAAGAATTGTATGTTTCTTATTACAATTCGCATATTAATTCGCTTTATTTTAAATCTAATTTTGGAATGAAACGTTAAACACCACCACGCGTTTTCCTACTATTTAATTAAAATAAATAACGGAAAACATACATTAACGTCAGCTACACGATTTCTCAGGAAATGCGTGTAGCATACTATTTCTGAAAACTTACACCCACACTAGTTGCGAATTTTCAGAATTACGATAATGAAAAACTTGTTAATGAAATCTTTTCAATTCATACATATCCACATACATACTTTAATAATAACATTATAATTCAAATATGGAAAAATGAAAAAAAGTAAGTTTTTAATTCCATATATAAGTTATGTATTTTGAAGAATTTACTTATGTTTTTTCATGCAAATAGTTACTAAGAAATATCTTGTATATACAGGTAAACGTCATTTTACGCCGGAGTTCCGTTCCAACAAAAGCTGTCGCAAATCGAATCGGCGTAAAATGATCCCATATTTACAGTGAGGTAACTATAGCGTTTAGTTCTATATAAGTGTAAAATCAGCAATTAATAAGCGTTATTTCACAGCGGCGTTATTGTGAATCGACGTAAATCAAACAGATGCAAAACGACGTATATAGTTTTTAGGAATTTGATAATTAGATTGAAAATCTAAGATTAGTGATAAAATACTACAAGATTATATTTGTCGATAGACAAATCTGCTGTAATTATAAAGAAATTGAAAGGGATCAACATCTTAACAATATCTGAATGAATAAGGATAACTTCACAAACTTCTTCAAGATAACAATAAGATTAGAACATCCCAAACATCAGTACTTCGCAGATATTCAATTTAGGAATTTAATTGCATTTTGAAAAGACAATGAAGATTATTATATTATTTTATCTATAGGAACTTTTCAGAAGATAAAATCACTTTCCTGTTTGTTAATTTTCATTTCCGTTTCACTATTTGCAAATCTTAATCAACAAAAGCACTTGGTTTTGTCTGTACAAAAAAGAATTAAAAAAGTATAACTCTATTTCAGGTACTACCCCAATTCATGAATTGACTATAGTGTGTATTGATTTCGTTTTAAGAAATATAATAGTTTTCTTTTGAATAAGATATTCGTGTGAAATATTTTTTTTAATTATTTATAATGCAGTCTCCAAGATGAGAAATGCAAAAATAGAGTTAAAGCAATAAAATTTACGTAAAATATGAATTACTGTTTAGTTTTTGTAATTTAAAGTATGTTTATAAAATTGTTAACTGAAAGCTCTTTAAAAGTGCACTTCTTATTATTAATTTTCAATTATTTTCTGTTTCCAGCTTTAATAGCGATTTTCCGTCAAATTAATTCATACATTATTCAACTTGAAAGTTTTCAATCGGGTGCAGGTTAAAAAGAAAATAGAAATTAATCATTCTTTCTTTCTCGCTTAACTCGCTCCACCACTCATCTCCTCTCTTTTTCCCCGACTATATTCATTTCACCAAAGGGAAACTTTTACCGCGAAGTTTAAAAAGTGATGAGAGAGCAGCGGTAACAAAAAAAAACACACACACACAGGAATAACCACCCACTCGGCGCCAATTAATGCAACGATTGTTTTCCAGCCAATTCTTTCAGCTAGACCAGACTAATTATTTCCATGAAACAACGGGTTGCTAAATAGAATACGCAATTGATGCACTTTGATGTACTATCGATCTATTTTCATGGCCGCTTGATTTTCGCATTCAGGCTCTTCACAGGGTAACATAATGAGGAAAGTTCCAATGAACTTCTGTGTCTATGTTTCAAAAGGGAGTGAGGCAGAAGAGAAAAAGGAGGGTTATCAATTAAAATTCCTTGGTAATTAGGTGCGTTCGAACGATTAATTAGAGGTTTTCTGTTGAAATTCCTCTGGCCCTTCGTCACTCGGTAGTAGGATAGTTTTACTATCACCGAAACTGCTGTGATTTCAGCTATTGATCAATTGTATTTCCATCAGCGCACTAAAAAAGATACGAGAGACAAGCGCCTTCCGAGGTGAAGTTAAAACGAACATTCTATTTTCTTCGGTTTAGCAGAAAAACCTAATAAAGTGCCCATAAAGATTACTCTACAACTAAATGGAATAAAAAGGTTTCGGAATAATATTATTCCAGCCGAAAGCTGTCGCTGGGGTTAAAAAAGGGAGCGAGAAGCCTATTAGAAATATTGATGCGAAAGGCCTTAATAAATTTGATCTAATCTGAGTTTATGCAATCAAGTGGATCGAATAGTTTACGCAGAATTGCTACAACATTCGTATTCATGTCGTGTAAATACATTCGCGGACCAAAAAAAAAGAGAGATAGAAATACAAAACAACGGAACGCACGAAGGAATAAAACAGAGGGGGAACGTACACGCAGAACGATCATCGATTGGTCCTTTTTCATTACTCGTTTTGTGATTACTGTAATGAAATGGTCCCGCACGTATAAAACAAAAAAAAAGGCTCACAAAAAGAGCCGACACACAAAAGCACACGCGGTTTACAATCGAACGGTGGAAAAAGTACAACGAATGAAGGTGGAGGAAGCAAAACGAAAAAGGCATAAAAGTAAATAAAACGATCAGAACGCGAATAACCAGCAATTATTTTTTTTTAATTGTCTACTTTTAATTAAACAACTCAACAGTTTGCTCGATTTCCATTTGGTTCTAGTCTAGTTATACACCAGTATAATAGCAATAAGGTTTAAAATTAGAGCAATTAAGGTCCAGTCCTCTACGAGCTAATGTCTTTGTATAAACGTTCAGTTCAGCGTTTACAAATCTAACCCCCTTGGAGTAAGGGATGCTTAAAATAAATTATCTTAAAAATATAAAACCTATTTTTAAAATCAGGTTTTTTTTAGCAGTTAGAAATGTAGAAATAAACTATATCATCTACTGAAATTATTTTTTTTTAAATTATTTTCTTTAACAAGTTTTTACTTAATTCTATTTTTCATAATATCTACCGTTATTTGATATTTTACTTAATAGCAGATTGAATTGACTTTTGACTTGTATTCATGTCTCATTGGCACATAGTGTTAAATCATTATTTTAATATTTTTAAGCTTTTTATCAAAAAAAATTATTAAAAAACATAATTAATGTCCAAATATTCGAATGGCTAAAGCCTAGAAACTAAACTTCAAGAGCAAACAGATTTATTTCAATTCGTATAATCAGATGGCTGAGATTGGAAACAATGGAAACTTTCTGTTATGATGTCTGAACTGTACAATTCAGGATGATGGTGATAATGTTAAAGTTTCGGCGGATTCGACCGAAATATAATGAATAAATTTATAAAGTATACATAGATGTGCGATTGTGTATGTCGAGAACGTGAATCGTTTATTACGCTCTAGTAAAACTGATTATTACAACTTTCAGGAAATTGAATAGTGTATGATAAAATTTATGACACTCGCGAATTTACGATGAACTAGAACTCTAGTCTGTATGTGTGGTAAAGTTGTACAAGTCTGTGAATGCATGTGTGCGCGCAAAACAGAGTTAGAGAGAGTATGCATCATAATAACACAAGAAAATGCAATTATTTCGAGTTGAATTGCCATATTGCGTTATTGCATTTGGCCAGACAAACAGAAAAATACATAAGGATCAAGAAGAAGCAAAAAATTCAAATAAAAAGAAACCTTAGACGAAGTACATCAAAGCAACGGCTGAGTCCTTCGCCGTTGCTGGCAAGTTCAAGAGACACGAACATAAAGGAATGGATATTTAAATTTAGATTTATCCCTAAGAATTGTTGCCATTATTTAAGAACTTTTCAGGCTGGCAACAATAATTCCGTTGTAGAGGGAAATCATGGTAAAAGGAATTAGTTAGAATAAGAATGTAGAACTTTGTTGTACTCGATTAAATCTCTGATGTTATTATGGGATCACTTTGGCAATTAGACGGTTTCTGCTTTTATAAGTCGGTTAGTTACAAAGGGCACGGATTCTAATAAAGGTATTTACCCAGGACCATGCAAATCCTAAACCAGAAAAGAGGAATTGCTCTTCCTCTCCCTGTGTGCAGGTGAATACGTTACGAATTCGCGGTATGTCATTACGGGCGGAGATCAGAAGCCCAGGATTTCTGTTTGCACAAGTTGCATAGTTTTCTCCCTTCGCATATTCCGACGCCCACAAAGGGCCGGCAAACGGGGGAGATAAAACTCAGACATTCCTATTTGTTTTAATCCGCCGTCCGAATCTCTTTTAATAGAGACACGTTTTATAATTGAGTCGAAGCTTTCACCCAAAAGCAAAGAACAGGTCTTCGCAACGAAGCTGCGCATTTAATCCCCGCGAAAAGCGTCACGTACCGCAAAAATGTCAAAAGATAATTGAAATGTATAGTATTTCCGTGTGCGCAGATAATACAAATCGAATCGTCTGTAAGCCGGACTATAAATTAATTGTTTGTGGGACTCACCGTGTTAATTTAATCTTTAAATCCATCGATACATAACCAACAAAAAAAAATACACAACAACTAGCAAAACCTACGCACAAGCTAACACGAGCACCATTCCACCCCGACTAACGTCACATAACTGACCTAACAGCACCCAAGAGCAGGTATAAAAAAATGTAAACAGAAGAGTGGGCCTCCCGTGATAAGGATCGTTCTTCGTCTCTCACTGTCTCTACCCTTGGATGGAATATTCTGAGTTTCCGGTAAATGTGGACTTTTATTGTGACCATTCCAGGGTTGTAAACATTTCTGAAGAGATTATTCCAGAGCCTTTAAGCGCTTGGAGAAGAAGGGAGAAGATCATCGTAAAATATTCCCGCACTCCCCCCGATAATTTATAACTGACTCAAAGCATGTCAATGTAACATATGGTTTCCCTTCAAATTGAGACAAGCTGCGTCCACGAATAACGAGAAAAGTACAAAAAAAAGGAAAATCTGTCGAATTTAATACACACAAATGCCCATCGTTTACCGTCAAATATTTTTCGTTGTCACAAACTTATTGCATTTTTTTTTCCCTCCTTTACTCATATATTTCATTTCGTTATTATTAAATATATTTCAATTCACATTTACTTTAAAAACAACAATGAAATGAACACTCAATTGAAATAAGATATTTATAATAGTAGTTTAATTAATAACAATTATTTATAATAACTAATAGCGCTTTTTTACGGTTTTGTGTTCCTTGCAGTAAATATAATAATTATTAATAGTCACCAACATAAATTTGTCTTTTATCCAATTGAAAAATTTTCTATTATTACCATTAAGTTATTAAGTTAAAACTATAAATTAGTATAATGATATCAATAATAAAGAACTAAAATGATGATTTGATTAAATAATTGACTTTCACTCACTAAGGAATATTTTATTTAATTGTACACATTTGAATTTGGATGTAACTGAATTAGATTTGGAAATTATACATGTGTTATAATCTTCTTCTCGAACTTACTTAAAAATAAGTTTTGAACTCAGAACTAAGGAAGGCAAATCTTAAACGGTGCCAAAATTAGAAGCGAATTGAATTAGGTGCGGGAAAGTATAGAAGCTAATGACGATCCGAGGTTGCCTGTGATGTAACAGCAATATGCAATTAATCAGCCTTATGGGCGAAGTGGATTCGGCAAATATTACGCAATGCATCGCAAATACGAGCAGGTATTAGGTGTAATTCCGAGTGCGCCACTCTGGGGGTGGCTGAAGTGCACTTCCAGATTGTGTTAGGTTCTGGCGACGGGCGTTATAGGACAAATGGAGGTGAATTGCGGGGGCCGTGAGGTGGTCGGAGAGTTTCTGCTAAGGCAGGAGGTGGTGGTCCTGTTGACGATGTCCTTTACTCTCGCCCTAATTGCGTATAGTTTCATGTGGATGCCGTATGAATGGATTGTAGATTAACGCCGTGAGGACGTCGTATTATATCCAGGGCCACTTGAAAACGGCCGCAATTTGCGCGTAAACAAAAATCCTCGTCCAACATTTTTTTTTGCTTCTGCAAGGCTATATATAGCTGCACTTTTTTTTTTCAATGGAGCATCCTGCGTCCACGGTCGCAATTGTTTGCTCGCACTTCATTAGCTTCCATTTTAAATATTACCTGCTGTAACGTATCTCTCCAATCTACTTCTGCTTCTTCTCCGGTTTTCATTTGTTTTTTATCCCTCCATCATCTGCTTTGCATTTCTATAGGCCTTTCAAATACAAAACAAACATGCATACAATCCCATACCAAACTTTTATATTTTCATTAATACCCCTACATGCATTGTTAATTTAAGTGGATTACGGGCTAGTTCTGCTTCGGATCAAATATTATTATAAATGGGTTTTAAACGTAATAGCTGCAGCCTCCCTGTTTACCAACAGATAGTAATCACAATAATAGCGATAATCACTAAATAGCATTTTCGCCTGATTGAATATCATTTAAATTATTTTAGTATAAACACATAATTACATAATTAGTATCTGGTATGCCATTTAATATCTTTACTTTCCAAATCATTTCTGCCTTCGAGTATAAGTATAATAAAACTAACATATATTTTATATACTTAAAATTAAATGCAACAAACTTTAATGAATTGATTCATTCAGAGAAAACATGTAGTATTCAACAATTATTTATGTTCAATTCCCATTGAGGAAGTGCAACTAGTATCATGAATAATAATGAGAAATGTTTATGCAAATTATATATTAAAATAAAGTTTTCAACATTAGGTAATTCATGTGAAATTGATCTATATACTTTATAAAACTGTAAACAATTGTAGATATAAAATAAAATATATTATATAATATATTTTTAGAAAATGCTTATTCTAGTGTTTTTCAGATTTATAAAAGTTAACTCTGCAAAACTGCTTCTTAAATATTTATTTCTTTTTAACTAATTAACACTCGTATTTATATTATTTTCTAGTCTATACTAGTTATTTGTAACAGATTTTTTTTTATTAAATTTCTACTAAAACAAGCTAAGTGATGTATATAATAATTTGATATATATTTATTATTATTCTTCAAATTTTATACAAACTTATTAAAATCTTCAATTTTCTTCACTTTTGAAGTTTTTAATATACCATGTTTCGCATCCACTATTGAGAAAGGTCTTGAAATACATTAAAAGTTTCAATAAGTTTTTATATATAAAATAACAGAAAAAGGTAATAGTAGCAGCAAATGTTTTAAATATTAAAAATAATTTAATTTCATATTAATTTTGAATCTTCAAATGTTGCATATTTCTTGTAACTGTCAGTAAGTATAAAGTAACAATAGTTGCAATGGAAATTTGTACATAAAATTGAGAAATTTTTTAGTGGAAGGAAATTAGACGAAGAATAAGATAAATTATATTACAGCAACAAAATTGATTTAAAAATCACTTCTTTATGGCGGTAAAAAAGAGATTACTGTGCATTTCTTACTTCTTCAAAAGCTCGCAATCAGTCCCCTAATATGCCGAATCCAGAGTCCGTATTGCGTTTTTATGACTTAATTTCGCGGAACTGCAATTTCAAATTGAAAGTTTTCGTCGTTAGGTATATACTCCTTGTTGTGCATACATTCGACTCCCTCCGGGGCTTTCCTTTTGCCTTTCTTTATTCAGTCAGATGTTAGATAGCGGTTGTAGCAAACGCTAATTACGGTGTATATGCAGTAGTTCCATAAGCGCACGAAACAATTTGAAATGTTATTGTTTCTTGGCAAGTTCGCATTCGCGCGTTGGGAGTTAGGGGCGAGGGGTGTCTGTGTGTTTATGTGTATACAAACGTATACATGTAAGAGGGTTGAGAAATGAAAGTTCCTTACGACAAGGGCGGGGGGTGAAGGCATGAGAAGGGGGATCGTTCCAATTGTATTTTTTTGTTTTAAAGCTGCCGGATCGCTTTAGAGACATTAAGGCCGCTTATTATGGCATGCTGCTTAATGATATGCGAGAAATAATAAAATCCTGCATGCGTCACGTAACCCCCTTTCGTTCATATAGGAAAAAGAACTGAAGTTTCCTGATGTTGCGTGTCTGATACTCTACTTTTATGGAGGCTCTCTGTGTATACACTTCTTACAGGTTAGGCAGAAAACACCGGTGCGTTCATACCTTCAACAGGACTTCTCCATTCAACAATCATTAATTCAATACCAACGCTGTTGATCCTCTCACCTTACACTGAACCCTTCACGAGGCCATGAACAGTTTCAATTTTCATCCGTCTTCGCGAATTTCATTTCATTTCATTCCGCGGATTGCGTCCCGGGAATAAATTCTGAGGAAAAGAATTCCTCGAATACTAATTGCGGTTTCATTGTAATTTTCCTTATCTAAATGAGCATTTATTTCCCGCTCATGTGTCATTCATACTGCGCGCACTATTTTATGGCTTTAATTAAGCTTATTGCAACTTTAGTTAATGAATAAAACGAAATTATATACCGAGTGTTTCGACACACATACCCATCTCATCTGCACTAATGCACCTTTAAATTAATTATCACGGGAATTTTCACACTAAGCAGAATACTGCTGTGACTCATTTGCAAAACTTTATAAAATTTCTGCTTGCAAGAAACAACTATAAAAAAAATGTTTTCGCACATGCATTGCAGTTGTTGCTGCAGACGTTAAGACCCACTTTTACGGACACTCTAATTAGGGACTTTCAATTACTTCCGTTTTCTCTGGAGATGTATTGTATACTGTAATTGCCACATTTAAACTAAAAAACTTATTATTTATACATGTTAGTACTGTGCATAGCGCTAAATTATAGTAGTCTGAAAAATATGCATTACTTGCTTACTTTTACGAAATTCAAAAACGATGACGTCAAGTATACGTCATGATTACGTTACAATGACGTCTATTAACAATGATGACGTTAGGTAACGTCACGATGACGTCGATCAACGTTTTTTTTGACAACTTTGTATTGAAGAAGTATAAATCAATCGATGGATGTTTTCTATAAATGGTCACTGGATATCAAAAAGTACCTATTTGGATAAGTTTTATAAACTCTATGATTCAATACTAGAATTCTTAAAAAATAAACATACTGCTACTATTTGCTACTTGATTGATTGTTATCAAAACATATGAAGTTTAGAATTCAGTCAAGTTAAAAATCATCAGTAAAAGACATGATTATATTGAAACATGTTTATTCTCAGCACTTTTGAAGTAAAAAAAAATATCCAAAATTATTGATAAAAGTATCAACAAATGTGGAATTAACATTCAAGTTTTGGCTACAAAAAATAGAGTATTAGTTTCTACTCTATTTTTGATTTTAGATAGAAATAAGCGAATTATTTTCAATCTTGCTATTTTTTTTATTAAATATTATTTATAGTAATATTAATGATCTGTGTGAATCTTTATAAATTTTTTATTTCAAGCTTCTAAATATCTTATTATAAATTTTCATTGCTATGTTGTGACGTAACTATAATCAAAGCTAGTATTAAAGTATATAAAAATATTATATAAATAAATAACAAATTTTATATTGCTTAATGAAACTCAAAATTGACAAATTTGATGCAGACCAATAGAGGAGAAACGACGATAAACCAAAATTATATAAAATTAAAAGGGCCAGTTGGGAACCTGTCCGAACATGACAGGGTGTAATTTGTTTTCGATTTTTTTGGTTGTTGTTGTATTCGTATCCCCGTTCGAAAATGCAAACAACAACAGGAAATAAAAAAAATATATATGCAGAATGCATTAGGGGAGGAAAAATATGTTGATTTATTTGTACCGTTTTGCGGGCTTATCACGGTGCGCGCTGCCTGCTATCGCCGCGGGGATGTTACGTAATTAAATATTTCATAGCTGTCACGCGCGCACGGGGAGAGAGAGGACATTACTCATTATTGCGATCTTTAATAAACGTGTCCGACATTAGATCCGACGGCGATGTTAACTGTGCTTTCCGTGGTGGATGGTCTTTACTTTGATTGCTGCAGGTAGACACATAGTCCTACCTCCTGGACATGTGATATCCTTCCTCTCTCCTGTATTCCGCGAACGAACGCAGCAGGACCGCCGCCCCGCAGGGGGAAAATTTCATATGATATTCTGGAGGGGCCAAGCCACATAAGTCCCTGGCTTTTTTCCGCGATATTACTTTTAAGCTTCTTCGTCCCTACTTCTCCCTTTCACAGCCATCGACCCCTTTCCACCCATGCCTTCGTTTCTTTCCCTTTCCTTCCAACCCTCAAGCTTTCGGTGGCTCCCTTTTATTTATATTACTGTAATTTTATACCACTGTGTCTAAACTCTGTTTGTAAACAACAAAAGAAAAGAAAAAGAGAGGAGCAGAAGAGATGAAGACTTTCGAAGGAGGAGAAACTGGAAGGCCTGAATTTTTATACTGGATGTATAATTTAACGAAACGGCTTCAAACTTTTCCCCAACAACTCCAGACCGAAATCATAACGTTTCACATTGTGTATTACTTAACATCCACCATGAGCTGAGACGCCAGATTTAATAAAATCTTTGCCATTTACAATTCTTGAAATGCTGCACACCGTACCTAATATTATTCGCTTTTTTTCTATAGTTATTGCCGCATATTGTAGATCAAAAAAAAAAAAAAACCATCCATAGGTCTCTAAGTATCACACGCAGTTATTTTAAGCAACCATATAAATCTGTTCAAATTGAATCTGAAGCTTTACGACCCAAAGTAAGCTGGTAAGAATCATTGTTGGGATAAATCATGGATGTCATTATAAAGAACATTGAATACTTCTGAGGAAGTATATATAACAAAATCAAGTTTTTTCAGGATTTATTTTATTACAAGAGTTATGGTTAGCTTCGATTTACCCAACTCGTGCTTTACCTTTACTTTTTCAATTATAATATGTTGGAAGATTAATACTTTAATGGGATAAACTTTTTTGCAATTTCTGATCATGTTTGAATACTCCACACTACAAATTGTAATGTCAACTAAATCTATACCAGTGATGACGAACATTTTGGGATCGGTTAAAATACGTTAAAATACGAAAAATGTATCTATTTATATATTTATCTATAAATTACATAATAAACATAAGCTATATTATGTTGACTTACGATGCGATGTAACATGAAACTTTACAAAAACAATAATAAATCATACCTAGTTCCTCTAAATACAAAGTTTTCTGACTCTAATTTGAAGTCCAATCAGTATCAAATAAAGAGATTTATCAATGAATTCTTGAAAAAAATATATGGAATTGAATTAAATTAAAATAAATATTTTGTTATTAAACATTATTTGTTGAAAATACTAGTGGATACGTAATATGGAATAAGTAGAAAGTATATTGCATAAAATTCAATAAAATATTGTTCTATATTATAGTCCATAACAGAGGTTCCCGCCACGAAAATCGAAGAAAAACTACTATTAACATAAAGTTCGAGATAGACCAATGTTTTGACTTGGTGCGCCGCGAAAAAAATGTCATTTATTAAGGGCATTGAGTTAATTTGTAAAATCATAATTTCCTTGTATTTTAGACTAATACTTCTAAGCGAATGAACAGAAAGGATGGTTTAAGGAAATTTGAATAGAAACACCTGACACCTTTGGGACACGCGTACTATGATGATGATGATGCATCTTACGGAATCCGATCGGGTCACAGCAGTCTAAAGTTTCATATGGGGTGGTGCGTCCTTTCTGGGATGTCCCAAAACGGTCGAGAGGGGTGGTATCCTTGTACACCTTTGCTTTATTGAAACTTGACAGTGTTTGTTTGTGCGAGAGTTGAATGTGCGAAAAGGGAACGGCGCCCTTTTATATTGGCCATCGAAACAGCATTCCAACACACTCACATATTACATACCTCTCCGCTCTTCCGTTTTCGCTTTACTCTTACAAAACAATTAATACCGGACTGCAGAGAACAACTTGGTTTTCGGGGTTAAATTGCCATGGCCATTAATCCTGCACCTTCTCCCTCTCTCTCTCTCTCTCTCACTCTTCCTCCTCCTATTCCGAACCCAAAACGCCGCGCTATCAAATTGCTCTTCTGCACCGAATTCCGTTTAAAGCGTGAAAAATATGGGATAGAGAAATCCACGATGGGCGGAGGGGAATTATTCATAGAATTTAAATGCCCTAACTGTTTCGATAATTCGCGTTTCGGGAATATTGCTGCGCTCCATATTTGCTTTAGATAAATGATGAGCGAGCTATACGTGTGTGCATTCTGTTTGGGGATACCGTCTCTCTTTGTATACACGTCTATGCATATGTGTGCGTACATGTATTCGTTAACGTATATGTGTATGTGTGCGCGCGAAAATCCCGCTTAATCATCTTATACCTGGTTTGTTTGTACAACTCCACGTTTGTACGTGGATTACAGTTGAAATCGCTAATTAACATTTTAACAGGGTTATTACATTTTCATCATCCAACTATAAATCTGCAATGCTCTGGTGAAATAAGAAGAGCGGCTAAACCTGATACTGAATATGTATATAAAAGAGAAGAGTTTGCCTTTGCAGTCCTTTTAATAATGCAAATGGACATCAAAAGTTAGTTGTCAGAGACAGGAAACTGTATAACAAAAATAGCTATCGCGACCGAGCTTAATAACTGACGTTTAATTAATTAAATACGATGCCACACAGAGACAAAACAGATTTGCTTCGTCGACAATTACTTTTTTTTTCATGTCATAAATTTTCTGCAGATGGAATTACCGTATTATGATGCCTAATAAAATCCGTTACTGTTTTTTCTCTACTCAAATATAATATCAATTAAAGTAAAGTAGCTTTTGATGATATACATTTACAGATAAATGTTTAGAATCTAATCTTGTTAGACGATATACATCTTACAAAAAATGATATAAACTTCTCAAAAAAACCTATAAATAAAGAAAACTTATTTACTACAAAAAAAGTAGGAAATGTGCAAAAATAGAAAACTTCGTGAAATATTTATATCAGTTATTAATTAAATTATTTATTTATTTACACATTTTTATTGGCCTTAATTTGGACCATAGGAATATCAACCAATAATTATCAATAATTAATATAATTAATAGAAAATAATAGATTGCCAACATTTTTAAACTGGTAAATCATAAATCAAATAAGAACTTTAGCATATCAACCATTATTAGAACATGATAAATAGCTAACAAGAAATAAGTTAAATTATACTAAATATATTAGTCTCCATACACTAACTTGACTGACATGAGCATTAAACTAACGCTAAGTAACGCACATTATATATACCAGTACTAAGTACCTGATTTACGCGTCGGAAGTTATTAAATTTCTACAAAGCTAAATATAACTGCACAATATAAACTAAGTATCTTTATTTATTTTAATTTTAAAGCCTTATTTAAATAATCCCCTTACGCTTAATTCTTGAATTTTATCCTTGAATAACACGATTAATTTGTTCCGTGATATTCAAAACTCTACACACATATAAAAATAGACAATATATTCCAGATTTTTCCTTTAAAAAGATGTTTCCAACTGTACAAAATTAACGCAATTGCAAAAAATGATGCTTTTAAAAATTGCGAAAAAGTATATTTCAGTGCAATTGAATTACTGTGTTATCAGAGATTTGTCTATATATAAATATGAGTTTGATTGATGTAAAAATATATTTAAACCAATAAAATATAAATTTCAAATATCATGTTATTTAAAGCTTACCTGTATATAGAAATATATTGTTCTACACTATCATTAAACCAATTAAATTGAATTCACACAAAATATTTATTTTTTAAATTGATTATGTGTGAGATCTATTAAAACTTATTTTAATCCAGTTAAATTTGTTTAATTTTATCAATAATAAACTTAATTATATTCATATTCATATATATTTCACATTGGAAGAAAAAATCGGGATTCTCAATTATTATTCTATTAACAGTATTTTTTTTTGGTTGAAAAGTTCTGTAAATTAGTGATGGACGTGGATGGGTAGAATGAAAAGCGTATGTACATTCATTATCACATTGGAAATTCCAGTGAGGATTGATATTTATTTAGTAATAGACCGAGGGTTAATGTAGCGGAGTTTGGGTACAGACAGAGAGCACTAGGGGCATGCTATGATCACGGATCATAAATAATCGAAGTGCACTTTCGCAACGAAATTTCAAATCAATCAAATGGGGTTTCGGTAACTTTGATATCTGCCGGCTTTAATGCACTGTCGGTGCCCGCAAAGTTGTAATTTGATGGTTTTCCTATATACAGGGTGGCCATATAAATTTAATAATATCCCAATCCCACATAACGCGTTTAGTGGTCGCCCATTCACGTATACAAGGTTAATTACATTCGGTTCTTCCGTGTCACGACAGGACGAAATGCGTGGCAAGGAGTCAACGGGACTTCCACACTGTGGAAATTAGTCACAAGGATCACAGGGAATCCTTTAGCGCGGATCCTTTGTAATCTTCCCCTCCCCGACAAGTGTGAAATAATTACGTAACACCACACTAAGCGATTCCGTTTCGGATACGCCGACGCAAAATGCATCGCCGACTTTTCAATAACCTCGTGATGATAATAATAATAAAAACATACGTGATTATACGGATCCACGAGACTCTTAAACAACCCATTTTCCTCCCCACAAATCCGCGTTATATAATATCGTAAGACTAATGCGAAAAGTAATGTACTCTTTATAAAGTTCGTTTACGTACGGGAGGTTTGTTTATGTAATAACGCAGTTTTCATTACCCCCGTGCGCCATATAAACTAAGTGTGCATTTATGCCGCACATAGTTCCCCATTAAATTATGCAAATATTTTCGAGGAAATATTTGTTGCAAAATTTTACTGCTTTCTCGATAATTTCATCACATATTTTCTGCCCTACCCGCACATACCGGGGCGCAAAACCCACCCAAATGTCGACAGGTCTTGTTATTAAAACACCGGGCTGAGTGTGTTTTGGCGTGAACTTGCTTATTAATAATACGGGTCGTATTTTAAAATTAAAATATAAAACGCTTACTTATTAGTTCACATTCTTAAAACTAATTAGT
Organism: Nicrophorus vespilloides; assembly: GCF_001412225.1. NCBI lineage: Eukaryota > Metazoa > Arthropoda > Insecta > Coleoptera > Silphidae > Nicrophorus > Nicrophorus vespilloides. The sequence goes on along the minus strand of NW_017100081.1, from coordinate 908,609 downwards.
TGGCTCAGTTTCTTTAGAGAGATATTACTTTCGTAATATTTTAAAATTACGTTTAAATTTTCCTTCAAAGTTCATCTGAAGATATGAAAAAAATAATTCAATTAATTTATATAACAATCAGAAGCATTTTAAATAATTATAATATTTTTTTTTTATTTTTTCAACTTTTCACTGCAATACCGCGAGCAATTGGTTTCACTTGTTTGAAACCGGACTTATCGAGGAACTAAAAATAATAATGTAAGCATAAAAAATAATTCTGTGTATTTTTAAGAAATTCTTTTTGCTCAATAAAAATTTAGTTATATTTGACATTTTCAAACCGGTTTTAAGAAATATATTTAAAAGCAATTAAATAAACTCCAAAATACATATGAATGTTGTAAAGAAAAAATTTAGAAACTTTTCGATTCAAATTTAAAGAAATTTATATTAATAAACTTCAAAAATAACAACTGATAAAAACGGAAATAAAGTGAAATAATTGGTTTGTCTTTGAATTACTTATATCACTTAAAAATAACGGCTCAATTATTAATAAACATTGAGAACAATGTCATCCTACATAGACTATGGATAGTATCAATATTGTAACATGTTACATTTAATGTGGTGAATCAAATGCAGAGAATCAATACGAATGCCCTGTGGACTATTGTATATACATAGTTATACATGTGCTTCGGACACTATTCAAGAATAGATACTAGAACAGGACATATAGAAACGGAGAAAATTAAAATTATATATCAATTATAATAATGATTATTTAATAATCAAGAAGTTGAGATTGTCACAAAGTAAACCTCATAATACAATTAAACTGTCGCAAATATTAAACAACGCAATCATGTAATTGTTTAACGAGGTACTTGCATAATTTGGTTTCGGGAGCGCTCGAAATTATGGATCATAATATTGATAATACGAGAAGATTCATAATGTATAAATTTACGCAAACGTGATAATGTTATCGTTCTGGATACGGCCGACTGAAAATTATGTTTAGTGGAACTGTACGTAATGCACACTCCGACCGAAATTAATACACATTATTAGGGCATATGCAAGCACGACCATTTAATTAGTACACGAAGCAAAAAAGAAAATCATAAATCTATGTAACAAGTGGTTCAAAAATAATATAAAGAGAAAATTATGTAGCTGGTAGTAATCATGTGTCTATGATTATAGATTTCAAAGAGAAATAATTAGCTTTGACATTTGAATTCGGATGGTGAGCACCGCCTTTGACTGACAACGCAGTATACAAATGTTAATTACAGGATTTATCTTGATTCCATTTTAAGCATCAAATGTCAGCAGGATAATTCCAGCAAGTCTTCCTTCCTACCCTTGTGCCTTGTCTGCGAACAATACGCTTCGAAATGAAAGTCAGGTGGTATGAGTATACTTAAGGAGTGAACGCAGAGGGTGCCAAAGGGGTGGCACGGCCGCAGGTGGAATAAATTGTAATTCAATAGATTATTAGAATTAGTCCTGCATATGCGGAAAGTCGCTGATTTATGGTGGGCAATAATTTATGGAAAAACTCTTAGAGGACGACAAGTTTCGGCCGAATAGAGAGGACCTATATTTCAGGCGCTTATTGAGAGTTATGATCAATGAAATTTAATGCATATAGTATCGATTTCGCCACCTCCCGTCGTTTCCCTTTCTCCACCATCCCCCATCGTCGGGTGTCTCGATACCGATGCGCGCTTTCCGTCCTCCATCCCCCACCTCGTGCGAGTATGTGTATATTTCCATTACGATCAAATATTTAAATAAGGGCTGCAGGTGGCACGATGTGCTCTCTCGACTTCGAAATAAAATATTTATATTCGAGGTATAAATAGCATCCATAATATCTTCTAATTTTTTCTAATTGAAAACCTACTCGATCGAACTAACCTAAATGCATATAACCTGCAAAATTACGCATCCTCTCTTAAATATGTACGAATAGTTTAATTAATGCATCAGCTTAGTTTGGAACATATTCATCATCTCAACCTAGATCTATTCTACCTTCCCTAATATTTCCACTTCAATTTTTCCCATAACTTAGTTTCATCTGTCTGATAATATACTTAATGAAAGACTATTAAGTTATTACAAAATCAGTTGAACATTTGATAATTGTCTCACATTTGTGTATATGGATACAAGTCGTTACTGGCACTGTATATTTGAACCTCTGATTACGAACATAAATGACTTAAAACGACTCGGTTTTGTAACATACTTTCTGTTTCTCAACATAGATACTGGCACTAATACAAATATTTATTTAATCTGAAAATCCATTCATATTTATTTTTTGTTAAATTCTTGTATTTAGTGTAATTACTATATAGATAAATCAATTTTAGATATTTATTGCAAATAATTGAAACGTTCGAAAACACACGTTAAAATCAATAAATCTCCGTTCTTCCTTCAGTAAAACTTTGAAGACGCGGGCACTTATTGAACAAGTCTTATATTGATACGTATCACTCCAACTAATTGAAAAAATAAACAGATAATTCCTCAAAATCAACAATTTTGTTTGTTCAATACACACATTAATTATAATTATTTCAATTAAATAAATATTTACCTTTCCAATCATTCTCTTGCATCAGCAATTAAATTGAATAATATATGAAATTTTAATGAAAATTCATACATTATTTATTTACGTTAAAAAAAAAATACGCAATTAAAAAAAACTAGTTATGAATATCAATAATATATAAAATTTTATTGAAAATTCATACATTATTTATTAGCCTTATATAAAAAAAATATGAAATAAAATAGGTCAATAGCCAAATTTTATTTTTGTTATTGTAATAAGTTTTTTTTTTATTATTGTAATTTATTGTTGCAATAATTATTATTATTATAATACACAGTTTTAATGTCTAAATTTTAATTTTAAGGGTTGAAAAGATGCAAAGTTTTCGTACATATCTTTATGCAAAGCGAGCGCGCAATATATTAGGGCACTCTTTGAATTGGTAATTGAATTTACCTACCTGTATCTTCACTCAATATGCAAATTATTTCATTTTCTAAGTGGCAACGAGTTAGTTATAAATTTCTGCACCGCAGTAAATCCATGCATAAAATTGAATATTATCATCGACATTATATGACACACGCAGTCAAAATAGAAGAACAAAATCATCGTTTCTCCGATGAAATAAAACGATATCATCACACTAGTAGACTTGTTCAAATATTGCAAAGAATACAATTTATATTTATAGTTAAAACTTCTTGTTTTATCTAATTTTGTATTTTTTTAGTTTATTAAATTAATAATAATATTTATTGAAACAATAACAATTACAAAATAAAAAAACTCAATACAATAATATAAACATCATAAATCAAAAAAGAGAACTGCTTCAAAGGGACTATAGGTCTTTCTGCCCATTATTAAATTATTATTAATACTTTTTTAAATATATTTTCTTTAATTTAAAATTATTTATTTTTTGTCCTAATTATATTTGCCAGGAAAATTTAAAAAACTATATTTATCTAAATACTAAATCTTCTGCATCCACAAAAAAATTTTCTTAAATAAATAAACAATAAATGAATCCAAAACGTGTATTTACTTAAATTAACGATTACAAAAATCTATGAAACATTTTAAACTTAATTTTATCTTAAATATTGGATTATTAATCTACTTTTAAAGTACTTAAGGATACGCAATTAATAGAATATTCATCTTTTTATTAAGCACGAAATAATTAACTTAATGTTTATGTACACTTCAATATGAAGTTTTATAACATTACAAATTTTACTTTTTTTTTCATAATAATACTTTATAGAGAATTTAATTTATATAGCCTTATATAGCCTTTGTTAAAAGTTAGTTTAAACTTTATTTCTGTCTGTACTGTATAAATAATACAATAAACATTGTTAATATACTTACACGAAAATTAGTTTTGTACTTGTAAATTAGCAAGTACATTATGCAATTTAAATTGTTTACTGTTTAATTAGGATGTTGTTAGTTTCGAGTTAATTAAGGTAAAATAATTATAATTTAAATAACGAAATTTTGTAGATTCGTTTTGTGAAAGAAAATAAGTATATTTTTTTTTGTACAATTTATTTTTGGTAATAAAACTGTAGACGTATATGAGTTGCGTTTGAGCGATTTAACCGTTCTGGTGATTATTTAACCCGAGGGTTGAATATCAAAGATATTGCGATATGTATGTTTAACGTAACATGTAGTAAGCGTAAAGTAGATGGAGAGTGCGGGATTTTGGTGAAAGCGGGAATTGCTCGAAAGTTCTGCGCTTCTAGTTCTATCATAAATTTAAAGACCGCCTCTTCCGTGTTTGAAGTAATATATAAACATTTATTAGTCGAATCTAGTGCAGATCGACCGCCGTATTTAATCTACCGCCTTTGCATATAGGCAATGTTTAATTAAGCCCTCACATCGCGAATTATTTGCTAACGATAATTGCTTCTACGAAATTTTAAACGGATCTTCGCATCTACCAGCATCCATTACATTGTTACCTCATTAAACACCAATACAAGACTGATTGTTTTATCTTAGTTAATTACACTTAATTCTTATATAATCTCTTCTTAATCATTATTTAATAAATACTACCAAAAAAAATCTTTTTATAAACATTTACGAAATTTTACCGATTTTTCAAATTAAATTAAAAAAAATATATAAAGTAAAAAATACTAAAAAAAAATCACAATAGATATTTTATATACTTATTTCGAAAAAAAAAGCAAAGTTATCAATTTTGATACTTTAGGCACTAAGTTGATAAATATGTCGCACTAACTGTTAATGTACTTAGGTATCAAATTTGAATCTTCGGGCATTTAAGGGTTAAGATTATAAAACTGGTCATGTCTCTTTATTGAACAATTCGGAACTCGAACAGCTAAAAAATTAAAAGAATTCGGTTGGGTTCTCCAATATGTAAACAACGTGTAATTCATTTAATCTGCAAAATGCATTTTATTCTTTCAAAATTAACATTAAAAAGTTTGAAATAATATATGTAATTTTATTATTCTTTTTTTAAATGGCTCCGGAGCCGCGGAATGCCGACCACTATTCTAACACAAAAAATATATCTCGAATGATTCCATGTTCCACTTGCACTACTTTTGAATTCTGTTTAAATTAAGAATAATTTTGAAACTATTTTGATTATTAAAGGCTTGATCAATACAAATAATAAATAAATGAATTGTATATTAACAAGTAAATATGAATTTGTCTTTCCTAATTAATTTTTAATCCATTATTTGCCTTGACTTTAAATGGAAGAAAAATGATTTCTTATTTTTAGTTAATTGGAAATTACTAATTATTATTACCTCAATATTAACTTCTATTTCCAATATTTATTAGTTTTTTTTACACGTCTGTAGATGAATAATTATAAATTGAATATACACCAAAGTTATGTATACAAAACTATGATCTATATTTAGACTAGATATTATATAGTAAACAAATTAGAATAACAGTATATGATATGCATAAATAAATGATTGACATAGCTTATAAAATATTATATAATCAAAACTAACGGGAAGAGAATTACGCGAAACTGTACAGGTTTATCGTTGGTATTCATATAAAATTCATTGAGCAAATAAAGTGAATTAAATAAAAGCTCAATGGTGAAAATACATGGAACTTCAATTAGACGTGATTTAATATGTATGTTTTTCTCTCTCTCTCTGTGTGTCTCTCTATTCACTTGTTTGTTTTCAATATAAAAGAAAATACCTGAAATAATAGAAATCAATTATGAATCCTTGTTCAATTTGTATAATGCAAATATTACGTGACGGCAACTCGCGCCGCAATAACATATGCAAATGGGAGCGCAGCTCGGTGTTGAAAATATTTAACCTACCATAATTTATTAATGGTGTCAAAATCGAATGCTCCAACCATCAACATTCCATAATTCAAAATTCAAAAAGAATATACATATACAAATGACTATTGACCATATTTCAAATTTATTAAAAATATAAAATATTAGAAATTGATGAGCTGTGAAAAATCTAATTTAAATAATGTACGGAAAAATAAAATAGAAAATGAATTATATAAAATATTGTTATAGAGTATTAATGTAAATTTAATGAAGTAACTTTTTGAAGTAAGTCAACAAAATAAAAATGACTTTTAAAAGTATACATATTAAAAAAATTGATCAAAAATATTTTATTGTAATTACAAAAGATATGAATATATTTTTAAAAAGTAATTTCGATTGTGACGATATACAGCAGTATCTCGCATAGTCCTGATAATCCGTTTATTCAGACTTTTAAAATTCGGACTAATAGATGACTTTAAAATCATATAAATATAAACCGCACAAAAAGGGTTTTTTTCGTTTATAGGTAAAAATCCGATCAGTTATGAATAATAAAGTAGAAATACTTAGGTTAGCCTTTGGTTCAAATTAGGGCTAATACAAATGTGTAAATAAAATATGAATAATAATTTTGTGCGCTATTTTTTTAGAAGTCATTATTATTTAGTCCTGATAATCGGTTCCACCAAACTGTTAAAACCGGACTAATCGAGGACTATAAAATCGTAAAAATATAAAACGCACAAAAGGAACTTTTCTGTTATAGGTAAAAATCCGATCATTTATGAATAATATAATAGAAAGACTTAGGTTAGCCTTTGGTACAAATTAGGGCTGATAAAAATCTGTAAAATTTAGTTTGCTTTGAAATTTTCAAACCAAACTATATAGTCAGTCAGGTCTGATAGAATCCGGATTATACAAGGTATAGCAATCGAAAAAAAAAATCATTCCATAAGATTGTTTTTAATTAAATCGCGATTTCTTTAAAAAATATGAAATAATAAATTAAGAATAGTTTTGTAGGAAAAAAGTTTATGAAAGATTGCTTTTTATATATAGATAATACATATTTCATGAGGCTCATTTTAATTAATTCACGACTGTGATTTCCTTTAGCAATATCCTGCGAAGAAAATATGAAAGTGAGAAAAAAAAGACGTAGGAGCATAAAAAAAGCTGTAGAAATGTAAATAAAATAGCTCGAGTATGGAGAGAAAACTAAAACCTGAGATGATGAAAAAAAAAATAAACGAGGCACGGTGAAAATGAAATATACGCGATAACTTCCACGAGGTGTGTTTCTGTTTATAAATCGCTGTCGGTAATGGGAGGGTGAAAAAAAAGAAGGAATATATAGGACGAAGTCTCGTCCTTCTCATCCTGGCCGGGTTTGTATTTCCACGGTTTTGAAAAGGGACTCGCTTCCTCTCGTGTACATATAAAACAAACTCCTGGAAAGGGGAGAGGGAGATCGTACGAAATGCCTCTCGGAAGGAGCTTACGCTGCGCATCGCGGCGCAATTTGAAAGGGACATTCCGATTCTGGACTTTTGATGTCTATTGGCTTGAAACATCGTGGACATCCAGGCCCTATTCACCGATCGTCCCTTCTCGTCCCACCGCTTCTCCTCTGAGACGGATCTCTCAGATGAAACTTCTCCCTTTACTTGGATATAAGGAAGAGAAAAATGACAACCGCGGATACATTTCCAATTCATGCATTTAAAAGATTTTTATATGCGACCGCACTATGTTTTCCTTTCGTCGGATTCAGCTTATTGTGGATGCGCCAGGTATATCAAATAATATTTAAAAAAAAAAACAAAATGTTTTGTTTATTTAGAAATCATATTAGACCCCATTTCAGCCAAAGTATTTCTGTTCTAAACAGAATATTAATATAAATTATACATTTAGTTCATCAAAAAATCAACAACAACAAACATTTAAATTTGCTTGTACTCTGATGTTTTCTTTTAGAGAAATATGTATACGTTAGAACCTTGCTTAACGAGTTCAATCCATTCCAAAATTTACGGATTTTTACTTGTATAGTGAAACATATTCAAAAATTCACATAATACAAGTTTTAAAAATGATGTAGCGAGCGCGTAATTCAGGATTTCTCTTCTCATCGTCACTCGATATGCAAAACATCGCTAGTTAATCGAGACATTTTTCTTACATTTCAGTTTGCTAGTTAAGCGAAATGCTCGTTATGTGAGGTGCTCATTAAGCGAGGTTCCACTATATACGGAAAATAATTTATATTTAAATTATTTTTTACTTCACATTTTTTCTTATATTATAAAAAAATATATAAAATTTATAAGAGAAATATGCTATTAAAAGTTTTGTTATGTATTAATGGAACCAGTATAGAATAATTATTGAAACTATTGATTTATTATTATAATCCATAACACAAAAAATAGTAATAATTATTACTAATGACAAAAAAAATAATGAAAATGTAGTATTTTATACGTTATTAATTTAATATACATTTAAAATATGTATTCAATAATAAATGTATATATATATAATTGCTTTATGCATCCGTGTATAAAATTTTAATGAATCACACTTGAATTTTCCATAAAACGAAAAGGTTGCAGATTTGATTTAATTAAGATGGTATACGTAAATTGCGAGTGAATTTGCTTTATTTTATTTCTGCGAGCAGAAGCAATCGTTTCATTTTGTATAGTCTTAATGACGAGAAGCATGCAAAGCGAGAATGAAAAATAATACATAATTTCTTTATTCATAGTAATATGCAATTAAGGAATTTTATATTATATAATTTAAAAATCATTAAATTCAAGTCAGTAAATTGGAATATTTAGTTTTTTATTAGTTATTAGTAAAAAAATACTTTCAGTTACAGTAACTATTCCCTTTTCCAATAGTATTTTATTTGAATTTAATTACAAAATTATTTTATTCACCATTTAACAATTTAAAAAAAAATATTTATTACTTTATTTTTGTCGTTTATTTTTTAATAAGAAAATTTAATTTATTGAAATCTTAATAATAAATAATGTATTTAAAATTAGTGGATGCATCGGGTAAATATAATTAAATAATTAACTTTTCTAATATTAAGATAGTAAAAAAATATAATATCAGCATACTTCGAAGGTTGTGAAAACACCTGATCATTTTTATAGCTGAGATAAAAGAAAAGTTTCCGTTCGTCCGCTTATCGCTATTAATTTTGCAGGTTTAGTATTTTCTGTGTTCTTTCGATCGAAACCAATAAGATGCTATTTTTATAAGGTCAGAAAGTCTGGAAACACATATTCTTGGAACTTATAATATCCATATTGATTTTGTAAAAATGTATGGTATTACATTAGTTCAAATATTATATAATACAATATTTCGTACCTTGTCAATCATAAATTATGTAATTTTAGAGCACCTTTGTATTTTTATTTCGCTCTTTTACTGTATATAATTATATAAAAGTTCTAAAAAAAAATGTAATTTTATATCATATATTTTTCTTCTTCAAGGCAGCGACCTAAGTTCATTAGCCTTTTCAATGAGGTAAATAATTATTTATTATTAAAATTGAAATGAAATACAAAATTATCTCACAAACTATTGAGTTTCTAATATTAGTAATAAATACATTTTATACGATTGTGCGATTTTCATACATGATTACAGAACGACATATTTTGTTTTGATAAACCAATTATGAAGGGTATATGATATATGAATAAAGATAGTTGAATACTTGATGTCCCTTAAACTTTATTAAATCAAATATTAGAATATGTTCACGTCTTCAGTTGAGGTAAAACTAAGAGGGTTGAAATTTAAAGCGTGGCGTCTGGGTCGTCTGCTGGCATCACCAAACAGGTTTTCATTGTCATGTAGATATGGTTTAATTTAAATTCAGTATAAATATCACAATGGGAGATAATCATCGGCGTTGATGGCATTCCGCGATGCCAAACTTTCGGATCCCGTCTGCCCGTTAAGTCGTGCGATAAATTTGAATGTCTGGTTATAAACAACGAAGGGCTACAGAACAAAGCTCAACCAAATCAAATTAACGGTGTTCAAGAAAAAAAAACAAGCCCGACAACGAGAAAAAAATCGAATCGAATGTGCAATAATGAAGGAAAATTCGCAGTTTGGAATGAATAAGGGAACGTGTCTAAACGCCGAATGTCGTTTGGAAACGTTTCCTCTTAGCCTAATTGCCCGAGTCAATCACAGGAGATGGCTGCTCCTGCTTGCATACACCCTTTCTTTTATTTTTTTCCCATTTTCGTTATTCTTGCTCCTTCATCTGTTCTCTGCTCCTTCTTTTACACTTCTTGCTCTTTTCGTTCGCTTCCACTTCAGAAAGGGGTCCGCGACATCCATTTCCGTTATTACTGGAGAGGCGCCGTTCTGGGCTTTTTCTGTTTTATTTCCCGGTCACTTTTACGATCCGAACGGGGCCCATGAAATATACTTTTTCCTACACAACCCGCCCTTTTCTCCCCTCTTCGTTCCCTTCATCCCATGCACGACGCTGCCTCTGTTTTTCAACGAACGATTTTAAACTGTTCCTTTTTTTCCTTCTGGAAAGACCTCTACCATATTGTGACTCTGCTCCCCTTTCTTTTTTTTTATATTCATTTTGGTTTCAATGCCGTGTAGTCGTCAAGTGGTTTCATTGCTGATAAACCTGAGACAGATTTGGGGGTTCCCCCAAATTGAATCTGTTTTCATTGTGGTTGATTGACGGCAGAAAAGGGATACATATACAGAGCAAAAAAATCTTGACGGAATGGGAGATTTTATGGATTCTATTTACGTCACCGTCCACGCCTGGGATTTATATCGCAATTGGTTATTTCGTTGATTATCTTGTGTAGCATCCCTGTGTTTTTTAGCAATTGACTTATTTATGGATAAAGGATAATTTGTTGTCCCATTGGAACGACGTCGAAGCTCACGTGCATATAAAGTAGATTATAGGTACAATACGAGCCCATTCGTCCTGGAATAACAATGTACGAAAATATTCACATCGCCGTAAATAGATCTCGTTTTTAATACATTTTTGCCCCCATGCACCAAATTACATCAACAATAGTTCAATACAAACAACGGTCATTGATTAACGGTCAAATTAAATAATTATCTCCTTCCATAATAATACCAAATATAGCAAAAACTGGTTAGTCTTACAAACATTCTTGTGTAATAAGAAACTTCAATCTCTATTAAGTATTGATATGCCTCTTATGTCACACGTTCATGTATTAAATATGAATATAGATCACAGATACATGATATGAATAATTTCCTTAGATCATTCATGTTCAATACTAAACATCATATGTGTTTATATTAGAGTAAATTAATAATCATTAAAAATGATCTTAAATTGGAAATGATACCATTTTATTACAAATATTTGGAAGTAAAAATATATTTGTACATTGGTAAGACATTAAAATACCATAGGTTGATAGTACTATGATTTAAAAAATAACAGACACTTATAGATAAATGAAAAGGTTTTGCATGTGATTCGAAGTAGTTGTTGAGATCTTAAGAGATCCAATATTTAGCATGTAACAAAAATGTACTTACGTTTTATGACGTTGCCCCCTGAATTCGCGAATGCTGTATCTGAAAGCAGAAAAAAGAAACAGAATTAATAGTGAGAACGTTACGATAAGGCGAAAATATCGATGTCCATTTGTAAAGTTTACAAAAATATAAACATAATTTTCAGCTGAAATGTTTTTAGTTATTCCGTCACGTCCGGCGTTGATTGCCTCACGTGTATGCAAGCATTCATGTGTATTGTGAGGCCGCTGAAAACCATCCCCTCTGAAGAGGTGAAAGATGGGGTAGGCATTATTTTTTTTTGTACTGAAAACCATGAGCTTCACCTACGTGTATTCAAAGCGTTCAATTCTCGCGCATGTGAAAGAATAATCAACACAACCGCCATCCATCTACTATCCACCATCCCCCCAACCAACCCCTATCCACGTTGAAAAATAAGAACGGCTATTTATTATTCTGGATTAACGGCGGCGGCGGGATTCTTAATTAAAACAGCGCATGATGTATCCAAGCCGTTTAATAAAAGAGAGTAGAGAAAAAATAAATAGTGAAGAAGAAAATAATAATAATAATGGAAGTTAGTTTTTCAAGCCCGTTTGAGCGCGTTGTTATGCTTCATCTTCGTTGCTTCTCTCCTGCGAGTCTCAAAGGAAAAGTTGCGAAGGTCGGCGACTTTACCAAGTTGGGAGTCAACTAAGCCAGGATTATATTTAAAGCCTAGTTTAGGACCACTAAATGTCATCCATAAGCTAAACCGATAGCGCAGATATGCATCTGGAGGTACCGAGCTATGAAGATAAAGTCGTGTCCTGGGACCCTCTTGCGAACGCCACTCCAACACATAACCTTAGCTTAGCGAGAAATACTGCATATTAATGCACAAACTAAAACAGATCATAGTTCCGCAGGCCCTTCTTCCTAGCTCTATCTCACTTGCTCTTCCTTTCTCCTCTGTCTCTCTCTCTTAGGGAACATACAAAACGCACCAAAAGCAACAACATCGCATCAGATGGTAAAGCATCTTTATATTCGGGCGAATTCCCAAAAGCTCGATGAAATTATGGCGAAATAAAAACGGAATACTCGCTTTCGGGGGTTGAGCTTTTAAACGCGCGATAACACAAACAATGCCTGTTGAACGCAATTTAATATTACATCACTTTTATGATCGCTCCATGCACTATTTGACCTACAAATGCTTTATGGACGGATGAATTATTTAAAAAAAATATGGTTCAACAATATTTTTACAGTCCCTATATACATGGAAATATACGCTTTAAATATTTTGACTACTCCACACAGAGTAATAATGAAATATGAAAATGATATAAAAATAGTAACAAATATTACTAAACCTTTTATAAAAAAAAATCATCAATAATGATAAAAATGTTTATTAATAAAAAGAAAGTAAGCAAAAATAAAATAATCAAATCATGAAACTAACAAAAGCAAGAAATTAACAAAACAATTTAATAATTCAAAGTAAAAACCTTGTAATAATCACATAAACTACAATTTATTATAAAAATCAATAAACAATTTATATGAAAATTGTTTATTAATTTGGGTCATAAATTGCAACTGTGAAGCAGTAAGTTGGACCGGCACAATCCAGATCTGTTTAATAATGCTACATTCAATGATTGAATGATGTAGGTGAAAGGTGACAATGGGGCCATAGCGCCTCGCCGTTATGAATTATGCAAGGAATAAGCTATACTAATCTGCTGCGGGCTCTCAGCTCTGCAGTTTACTGCTCCCCGAGGATTCCCGGAGGACGTGTCCTCACAACGGTGATGAAGTTACTTTCAAATCCTTTCCAGTAAGAAAAGAATGCTCGCACACATACATACAGATGCATATACATATACAAAGGTACAGATACTTTCAGACGTACACATAAATACGCATCCACCCACGCCTTGGCCTTGTTAAACTTAATTACATACAGCAGGACGTGCACGTATGTTTCCGTTATTTTCCTCCTCCTACTTCTCTGCAACCTCTATACGCTTCGCTTCCTTTCCTGCATGTTTCACTCCCTCTGTCTCATCATCATTCTTTGCTCCAGAAAAGCTGGCGTCAAGCTGTCAGGCAGCAGGTGCTCAGGACTCCGTGCCAAGATATGCGGTAAAAGCATCGTTACTAAATAATGAGCGCTCTATGTTATTTACATTTACTTAATGAACTTGTATATCTTCTTTCACTACAGTTATACCCAAAAAGGTCACCTAATCGTTTATTTATAAGGAGAGGAGGGATAACGGCAAATTGAAATCATTAATTTAAATTAGAATGCCAGTAAATCATTTAGGTCGTCCACTTTTGGTTCGGTGCACGCATTTATTTATTTTTTTTAACTGCACTAGATCATGATTTGCACCTAGATAGGGAGTATCTGTGTGTATACTATACATGCATATGTGAGTGTGTAAGGGGGGGCGATGTTCGAAAGAGAGAGATATGGCACGGGGGGAAGCATTTCCCGCCATTTCCATGCATACATGTATCCATAATGTAAACATTTATATACATAATTCATGAATAATATGTAGTTTTACGATTCCTGAGTACGTGTATAAGTCGATTCCGAAAGCCACTCGAACCAGAATCACATTATATGGGGCGGCGGTGGCTGTATTCGTAATAATTTCTCGGATGATTTAACTTTAGCCAACGGATGACATAATGTATAAATATATGGGCCGGTTCTGAGCTGATTCGAACGGTCCTCTCTTCTCTGTGTGGGAGTATAAACGTACACGTTTGAATGGTCACAGGAGGAATGCTGCTTGCTTGCTGCGACTGCGACTTCCTCATCCAACGGTTTTACTAATTAGTTACCTAGTTCTAGTTGTTAGCGGGTCGGGCTCTGACCCGTCGTCTCTCCAAATCCCCGTCGGCTTCATCCAACAGGGATTTAATTATACATGTATTTACTATTTACCTTGTCAACGTTCTATTAAAACTGACACATTTTATTACGATTAAATTTGATTGAACTTTCACAACTTATAATTAACTTACCTATCGTTATATATATAAGCTACATTTCATAATTTATTTACTTATTTATTATGAACCCATATTAAAGTTAATTATGAAAGTTTAATGTAAATTTATAATACAAGCATTTAAAAGCTACTTAATTAATTAGATATGATCAGAGTTGATATGATCACTTGAAACTAAATCAGAATACATTACAAAACTAAATCACTATTTATTCAAAAATAATTAAATATGAATAAAATTTTACAAATTAATCAATAAACTGAACTAAATTAATAACTTTCGACATGTCTTTAATAAATAAGGAAGCTATGTAATAACTCCTCCTCGTGCTACTTTCAAATTTACATTAAAAATTCTAATCATATTGAATGGATATATGGTAATTCTTCACATAGCTCCGATTAGTCCGGTTTGAAAATTTAAAACAAAACTTCAGCAAAATAAATATAAATTCTAAAAAAATGCAACCCAATTATTTGTATACATAAATCATCGTATTTTTTCTCGATATAAAGTCTAGTCTATTGTATTTTTTTGTATGTTCCTCGATTAGTCCGGTTTCAAACAGTCCGAACTATGGGTGGAACCAATTAACCAGACTATTAATTTATATGTTTAATAATATATATTTTTTAACAATTTCAAATAAATTAGTACAAAGTTTGAAACAAGAAGTTGTCTTTTCTCTGGTGAAATGATTCGTAAAGGCATTTAGTAGTAAATGATCGAATAGGAAGTAGTTTCAGATGCATCTTCAACTTTCTCACGATTATCTATTTCTAAAAGTTCTTCCATTTGTGCAACAAAGTTATACGTATCAGTTACAAACGTATTAAGTTCCAATCTGCTGCAAAGGGTAACGATCGCTTTTGTGGAAATTGAAGCTCTTCAAATGTCAAATAAGAAAAGTTGGTAATTCCGTAATATTTGTTCGGAATAACAATCTATATCATAATAACATGCTTTTCAATTATTGTTATAAGAATATACTGAAATATATGACTAATAAGCATACATAAAAAAACAAGTGTATTATGTAAAGTGGTTCAACAAAAAGGTCCAGACATAAAGTAAACGTAAAAATTCTTAGTCAGAAAGTTTGGAAAACGTACGTTACTTATTTTACGATCTTGTGAAAACCTAAACTTATGAGCGAAGTAAGTTTCTAAAAAATAAAATCAAACATTATATATTCAAACAAGATCAAAGTCTTGTACATTTCATACTATAAAATATGTGAAATATCTATAGAATTTGATTCTAAACAATTAATTCAACTATTACAATGTTCGTATTGAATAACATCCCCCATTGGTCACACGATTGTCTTTTTCTGCCAGAAATTAATATCGACTCCTCGAACAGGGTGTATAGAACTTCAAAGGAGTCAGAGGACCGAGAATTAATCGCGATGCCGGCCAATCAGAGATTGATCGAGTAATCCAATTACAAGGTTTGCCCATTGCAGCTTACTAAATATTTGACCCCACACGCCGAAGCCCTAATTTAACCTAACTGAAATGAAAATTATTAAGCTCAATTTAATTTTAGAGCAGTTCCTCATCTCTTCGCATAATGAAACACGAAATTAATTAAATTCAGATGTCTAATGGAGCAACAAACACATCTTTCAATCTAAAAGCTCATCTGAGATATTTTTCAATTTAATACAGTATAAATACATTAATATCCAAGGGATGCAAATACGCATTCCGAATGAAATTAGCATTTTTAATAAATACTACACTTTTTCTCGAACATCTCTCGACGAATTCATATTTTATTGCGGATTCATGCAAATCATGGCTCTAATGGATTACTCAAAATATCATGCTGTTTACAATGTTGTATAAATGCTGATACTATAATAACTGTTGTCAAAGAGGAAATGTGCATGTAGCTAGATTGATATTGCATGCGTATAAGAAATATGCGATATATAATTTCCTGTATGATTAATGAACGTATACATATTTAATTACATGTGTTTACAAACAGTTTTAATTAATTTACTCAATGATGTGAGCAATTAGGAGTTGCGAATAAAAATTGTAATAGTTTTTAGTATAAAATAACATAGATTCGAACCCGTGTACAAATCTACCTAGAAGCTTACAAGCAGCTATAAGCTCTGTATAAACTAAGGATTAAATATCCTGAAACAGTTTTACGAATCTAAGCTCTGCGTGAGCGTAGCTTACATCCTGTTTTATTTACTGCATTTATGTTAGAAACTTCCAACAGGATTGATTTACCGACCGACAAATAATTTATATTGTGGCTCATAAATACTAAAAGGGAATTTGCAAATGCTGTTGAAGAAAAAAAAACAGATTTTAAATTACAAATGAAAATGTCTGAATCTAACAAAAGAACGGAACAAAATTCAAATCCGGTTTTAATGTTTCTTTTTTGCAAATCCAACAAATAAGAGTGTATCCTTGCAAGCTGTAATCAATTAGAAAGTTTAGTGGGGCATTAAATTTTGGCAAGAGGACCACGCCCAGGCTAAAAGTGCTCCAATGGTCCTTCTTCCTCTTTTTTTTCTCTCTCTATTTTCTCTCCCTTTTTAAAAGCTCTTCGGAATTTGAACTGTTTGGCAATAAAATAGCGAAATCTGCAGTGCCTCCCTTTTTTTTTCGCTCAGTTTATATATATAAAACATGATATTGCCTACTATCTCCTTTCAGAGTGAATGATTTACGTAGCTAACTGAGTATATGGTTTTATGGTAATTCCAGGTAATATTTTTTCCGGGGGGTGGTATATCGGTCGTAAAATTCTCCATACGCATCGAATCAATTGGCCACAAATCTTTGATAGAAAAAAATATAGCACCCAAATGCAGGAACGCGAGATACAACAAATTTGAATACTAACAAGCGGATGAAAGCACAATAAGTATTTGTATAAAAATATGTGAAATTGTTAATGCTAAATTAAGTATTTGAAAATGGAAAATATGTATTTTAACGAGATCGTTAATGATTGATGAAATCTTATCTTATTTTTTTTTTGGCAAGGGGTGTGGATAGGAAGGAATCGCCGAGTGTAAATATTTCCTTAAAACTGGAGGCGGTTTCTCTTTCATATTGAAAAATTCCCTCTCGCGCATTCTGTACGTGTTAAGGATATGTATCAAATTTTCCATTTGAGAAGGATAAATTACGTGGGTGCTAACGACGATAAAAGTGTGCGTGTATACGCGAAATATGAAAACTCCTCGCGACGATATTGTGCCGTTACTTCATCCCTTCCTTCCTTCGGTGTAGCAAAAATCTCCTGCACAAAAGCACCCTCCGTCATTCCGCTTGTTGCCGGCTAATCATAATAATAATAATAATAAATATATACGTATATTTGTACATGCAAACGCGTGAACGACAAACGAGGCTTTAAGTAATTACTTTTTCCGCGACGCGAATATAAAAAATGATGCACATCCCCCTCGCATTTATTATGCATGCTGCATGTTTGTGATGCTTGTTGCTTATTACATTTTACGGTATGTCTATTTGATATGAAGATTAATTTTGATATTAAGATAAGTACAATAATGAAATGTTCATTCTGAAATACCAGTCTTCTTATTCATTTTATTTCAATAATAATAATTGTATATTCCCGGTGTTTAAATATTTCCCAAAAGATCGTCCGAAGATAGACCAATGTTTTAACTTGGGGCGCTGCGGAAAAATTCCAATATGTTAATCCAATATAGTATATTAAATCAAGATTTTAATGTGTAAAAGTAATTGTCCATTCAATTTATATAATTTGGAATTGATTGACCAGGCGCATTAAACTTAAGGGCGCCAATAACACAAATAATAGGAATAATTAGCCCTTTGGCCAGCCTATTAGTATATATATTTTTATTATATGTTAAAATTTATTTATGTATAAATTGATTTTTTTTTTCTCTTCTTCTTATGTATCGATGTTTGGCCAATAAATTATTATAATTTTTTTTTTTAGGAATAATATTATTATTTTTAGGGGAAGGAAGCTCAAATTAAACTTTTGGCACTTGTGATTTCTTCACACGAGGGCGTAAATTATATACTTGGCTCCAGGCGCAACATGTCCTAATATTGTTTCTTACAGGGCCGCACTGTAAGAAACAATATAATAAAATGTGAGATTAATTAAGTGTATAATTTTTTTTATATATATAAAGTCCGCTTAATTGGGAAATCAGTTATTCGGGACAGCCGCAAATCCTAAAAAACGAAATCAAAACGAAGGAAATAACACAAATTTCGTTTAATCGGGACAGTAATCGTTTGTGAACCCGGTGGCGCATACATTCACATGTTGTGTATGCAATGCATATAAGTGCCCCATGCGCATGGATGCTGTACTTGAGCCGCATCCATGTACTGACCGCCTGATAAATACATATTTATTGTTTCAGAATTTATATTATTTTCTATTATGTAGTACGTATACAATTTTTTTATTTTGTATACCATTTTATATCATATACTTGTTTTGCTTAGTGCAATTTATTAAATAAATTTTTAAAAACACTAATCCTGTAATTTTTGTGGAACTTCGGATAATTGGGCCAGCAGTTTAACTTACTAGTCCCGATGTGTCCTGATTATGCGGAATCGACTGTATTGCATAGTTGGAAATGATAAATAGTGGTGCGTACACACTATTAGTCATTATGTAAGTAACGTTCAATACTCCCCGTAAATGTACAAGATTTTTTGGACTGTACGCACATTATTAATATAACAAAAAGTTGTAGTTATTCTTGGATTACTAAATCTTCTGAAATTTCCAGACATGTGAGATTGTGATTAAAGATTACAGATAGCAGCAAAAAAAGTAATAAATTGAAAGTAAGGATAATTGCAAAGACATCGGAGCTCGTGGATATAGCAGACGAAGGGAAAACATTTGATTTAATAATTGGAAAACATCTGTTGTGTGAAAATTTCCTGGGAAAGTGGCAAAATATTTGCTGTCAACACAACCGAGGGAGAAAATTTCTTTCGACACCTTTCGTCTCTGGTATACACTATGTGTGTCAGTGTATTGGCGATGACAACACACACCCCCAAATAGCGTGGGTGGAGTTGATAATAATGAGTGGTGAACTATTATCCAACCGTCTAGCGCCGAGATTATTGCACTTATCGGGAGAGAATCTTTGTTAACTCGCGCGGCACAACTTCGTGAGGGGCAACTTATTTCGCCCAAGTTGTTGTAATTGGATTCTGCAATGCGGGAATTTCTATATAATAAGTACAACGCCGAAACAACCCTCAACCAGCATCTCCAACCAACACCACCCCCCGCGCGGTACACTCGCTTCTTCTGCTTCAAATCCTACAACTACCACGCAGATCGATCTGTTGTCGTAGACTCATTATGCAACCCGAACGGAAGACAAACCCCTGACGCGATTAAGTAATCTCGATGAACTCAATCGTACTGTTGTTTTCGGCACGTAATCAACACATGTAGTCCCGTCAATCTATCGCCTCCAAGGAATAGAGCCATATACATTTATATATTATTAATGCTCCTTTAACCGCGGCTCCTTTCGAAAACACATCAATATTTACGCTTCCATTACAACTAAATATTACTCCAAGCATGTCATTTCAATTAACTTAACTGAAATCATTAGTTAAAATGTTGTTTGGCAAGAGCGAGTTAGATTGAGAAAGCGGATGGCAGTCGGCTTTCGACGCAAAACAAATTTCCTATCAAAACTCCACCTTCCATCCACCGTAATTCAATTTGTAAGCAAAAAAATAATTAATTAAGTAAATAATTGATCAAAAGCTCTAAAACTGGAGAAAACTCATTCTCTTATTAAATTAACGTTTCACTACATCGTTTTTATTACGTGCAAAGATCTTTTCAAGCAACAATTCATAACATCAAATGCTTTTCAAATTACGTAATGTATTTGTATACAGTATTTATGCAGCCATTACATTAATTAGAACTCCGGTATTGTTGACTATATAAATAGATGTAGTTTTAACTGAATATAATTCCAGTAAATTAGCAAATTAATCGAAATTTGACTTTACTCATGATGTTCTTATAATTACCAAAGTTATTATAAAATTAGACAAAAACAAGTAATTTAACTAATTGTCAATATTAATTAATTTCTAAAAAAATTTAAAAGATCTTTTGAAAAATGTTAGCTTAAAAACAATGATTATGTTACTAATACTGTTAGAGATAAATGATTTTGTCACTTTTGAAAATATTTTAAAATTGTAAAAGTAATTTTAAATTACAAAATTATATTATATTAAATAAATAAATCTATTTAAATTAATATAAACAAATTAATTACTTAAATAAGCTATATTTTTTTCTTGTCAAATGAACACTACATTAGTAAATATTTAAATGGAAATAAAAATATTCCTTATTATTACGTGATGCAAAGAGGACATTAATGAAATATTGAATTTATTGTTAAGATGCGTTCCAGAAAAACATGATTCAGATATTTTCCTTCTCCGGTTCCATTTTATTCTCATCGAATCCCTTCTTCCGCATTACAATTTATTATTCTCTTGTTGTTTGCGTACATCCTTTTATTTTTGTTGTTGTACGATTCCTGTTGTCAGTCGCGGAAATTCAATTAAAAAAAGGAAATAATATTTTGAAGATTAACGTTTCTCAGCGACTTTCTCTTCTCCCCTCTTTAGCCGTAGCACCAAGTTTCCGGTTTTGGGTGGTTAATTGAATCCCGCGAAATTTGATTTGAATACAATCTTTTATTTATGACTGTCGGATTAAAAAGTAATTTTAATATAAAGCGGTTAATTATTTTCGTGCACCTAACCAACCAACCCTCACCGACGCCGCAAAAGCCAAATCTATTCTGGCAGAGTGGGTTGAAATGCAAGGCGAAGGGTGCCACAGAGAAAGGGAGGTTTCGAGGCAGGAAGCCGAAGACGCGAACATCCGAAAAGTTTTTTCATTATTACCTCACTTCTCGCGCGCGCAGAAGCCGCAATGTTGATATTGCATTTAAATTCCTTGCTTATATATTTTTTTTTTCGTTCTCTTTTTAATTTTATTATTAATCTTTTTTTGAATTTTTATTATAAACGTGCTTTTTGATCCTCTTTTATTCTTCCTTTCAGCCTATTAAAAGAAAGACGGACGAGAGAAAAACGTATCTTTCCAATCTTCGGCACTAAACTTTTCTTGTTATCTTTCGGATAATTTCTTGTTATCTCTTTTAATTGTATTTTCTCCGAAGGGTAATAATTTTATAATTAATATTCATCGTTCTACATATTGCTGCTACTTTTTCCTTTTTGTTCCATCATTTTTTCTTAATTGCACAGGTTACAGTATACTAATTAATTATGCAATTATAAAATGTCCAACAATAAAATAGGTTTTATAGCATTCGATATATTTTCAAGTCCTCGAGCATATTTTTCTTTGTAATTTCGAATTTACAATTCAGTATTTATAAGAAAAACCTCGTTTAGCGCTGCCTCAATATAACATAGTATACTCAAAGCTTTAAATTTACTTATTTACTATTAGTTAATGTGACTTCGTTTAATGTTGTTTCGTTTAGCGCTCTAGCTTTTTTTCGTTTAAGTATTTTTTAATATTTCACGTTTCGCCTCTAGAAACGCATGAAGTTTTGTTCTTATTGTTATTTAAGTGTATAACATTGTTTTGGACAATTAAATAACCTGCTTGTTTGATTCGTAACTGTGTTGAGTCTGTAAATGGGAGCAGCGCTAATGAATTAGATTATAATATGTTTGAAGATGAACGTAGATGTCGTGAGCTAGATCAAGTTATCAAATGTTTCGTTTTGATTTTAATTAAATTGGAGTGATATTAAATTATAAAGTTTTACGAGTCACGGTATTGCCTGTTGGATCCCATATTGTGTGTGTGTGTGCTTGGATGTTTCTCAGTGTATGTACGTATATGTATATGGAAGGGCGAGGAGCTCAGATAATAAACGTGGACCGAGTGGCTTCTCTATATACGGCGAAGTAAAAAGGTGGTCCCAGGATAAAGTAATTGCGAATCCTTGTTTTATATTTTCGGCTTTTCCTTCAGAAGGTATTGCCGCCTCCAATATATAATCACAACCAGAAGAAACAACAAATACAACTGAAAACAATGTACAATGGTAATAATTAAGGAAGAAGTTATAACAATTCTAATTACCTTAAAGTTTTTCAATAATCATGAAAAAAAGCAAAATTTATATTTTCAGATTGTCCGATTCTTCACGAAAATTAAAAATCAAAACTTTTATCTATATATACATAATTTTTTTATTATGTATGCACCGCACCATCTCTATAAACCTTTCTTCATCTTTCATGCAACTTAAAAATTAAATCCTCTCAGAATTTATTAGGTTTATCGTCAAAAAAACTTCTTCAGGTATTTTTTTATGTGGACTAAAAATTAATAGTTCTTGCAGTTAAGAGAATTTTGAAAATACTAAAATTTGTAGAAATCGGAAAGTGCATTATACAAATACAACTCTGTACGACTCCAACATTTTTTGTAGAGTAGTAAAAGAAATGTCCAGGTTTCAAAAATGTTCGTCGATAGTTCTTTTTGATATCTCTGCTCATTCACTTGTTGTATAGTGCGGATTATTCTCGAAAAATGTCTTGATTTCATCATTATTACTAGCAGAACTTTAATGCTGAAATCATCAGAAATTTAGAGAATTATGTTTCAAAAGTTCATTTAGCTAAAGCAACGTCTCTGTAGTCAGAATATGGCTTTACAGTAATAGAAAAGTATCAAAGTCTCAAATGCATATTATTTTCTTCCATCTTCAAAAGGGTACTAAACTGACAACAAACATTTCAGAATATGTACACAAATTAATTGTTTTTAACAATCCTGATATATTTCGGCATCGATAATTTTACTTAACGAAAAACGGCACGAATTTTCCGAACAACCCAATATTGTAATCACAACCAAAACTGAAAAAATGTACAATGGAAATAATGAAGGAGGAAAAAGTTTCTTTCATGTCTTATTACCTTAAGGTTTTCCAATAACCATGAAAAATAAATCAGAACCATTAGCAAGGTACTACCACTAAAACTAATGGTGTTTATACTGTGGAGAATCGATTGCCATTTCACTGCGACAGGGTAATCACTTAAACAATAGAAATTTTTAAAAGGTGCGCTGCTTGTTTTGTCGCTGAGTGTGTGTATGTGTCGATATCGATATTGAGTAGGGTAAAACACAGCACATATAAATGGCACTTGTCGGGTTCGTATCGTTTCAAATAAATTACAGAAAATACACGCCCTTTCCGCATAATACAGCAACGCCTGGCAACGTTTTCGAGAAATATAGGCTTTCATGTGGAATTACCCCGGCGGATCCCAAGCTCGCATTTCTACGTGTGTAGATAATTACACAAATATAAATGTATAAGTTTACACAGAACCTGAAACGAAAGTGTGTCTTCTCCATTCCGAACAGCGTAAACCTCTCAACTGCCTCTGATTCAATTTATTCATCGTAGTCTAGGTCAGAATGAACAGTTTGTATTGAATTAATACCTTTAAGCTTTTAGAATTTTGCTTTATATAAAGTATAATAAAATCAATAATTATGTAACAACATATACAGGATTTACTATAATCCGATTTAATTATATTAGATTATTACCACCTTTTAAACATTACTATAATTTTCTAGTAAATGTCCAGGAGAGAAGAATTATCCTTTAATTTAATAGATACAAAGGATGAATCTTGATAGTCTATACCAGGATTTCCAAAACTATGTTCCGCGAAACACTTGTGAAAAATTGGTAAGAATAATTACTAAATAAACAATGAATGTTTTTTCACAGATTCTAAAATGTTATTGCAAATAAACCACACAAATTAGACAAGGTGTTCCGTGAAAATTTCAGGATTTACGAAGTGTTTCATTGCTGTAAAAATTTGGGAAACCCTGGTCTATACCATCCAATGTTGATTCAGTTGATGTAGTTGTATGATTCAGAAATGTGTTGGGTCTAGAAATTTCGAAATTTCTAGCCTCTCAAAGAGTTAAACAACAAGACTCTTTTTGTGTTGTTTTAAAGTCCTCGATTAGTCCGGTTTCAAACTATTGCGAAACCAGTTATCCGCACTATGTTAGGTCTTGTTGTAAAACTAATTATTAAATAAATTCACTATCCTTACTAACGTAAAGAAATTTAATTCGTTTTATTTTTTTTTTTATCTGGAACTTGGACTAATCAATTTATCATTTCAGAGGGTGTCCTGATATTTAAAACTTTTGCAACGCCCGCTGAAAATTTAATAATAGTATGAAAATCCCTTAATTACGGGCAAGAAGGGTGGACGACGGCCCCCTGTTTATTTCAACATTTTTCTCCCACTTCTGTTTTTCTTTTCTGCTGCCGGTACTTCGGAATACCGAAACAAAGTTTTAAAAGTTTCCGGAGAAGCCCCTCCTCCATCAAGCTACAGACCGACTGACTCTACCCGGCAAAACCACATGTAAAATTCTTTTCCACAGTTTGAAGCACGAAACCACAAGATGCTGCTGCTATTTGCCGCTATATTTTATAACGTTTAAGCGCAGCTTTCGCTGCATGAAATTCACATCGAAGAGGAAAAACTCATACACGCATAGTCAAAATTCCGAAGGCAATAATCGTAACACTAAATTTTCGTTAACTCCAAGCTATGCAAACGGAGGAAGGAATACCGAGTAACCGACGCCCTCCTTCCGCAATGTTTCAATATTACATGTTTCAAAATATGCTATACATAACATCAAATGTTTTTTTTCTTTTTATTGTTCTTTCACAAAAAGTTGGTGATTTGTTTTTATGATGTTACAAGCAAGAAGAAAACAGTATATAGAAAATTAATGATAACTGATAAATGAACATTTATTACGTAATATCTGCGAATCCTAAGTTAGCTCATGATAATATTTCAATTTATGGTAATAAATAAATAGATGTAGTATAATTCTCTGATAAAACTTTGGACAACTTTTTCTAAAAGAATTTTCTTCTGAAATTCAATTTACATAGGAAACTTTAGAAGGAAAGCCTGAAATTATATTATAAAAAAAATCATCAAACTGTGATAAATCAAGGTGACTCTTATCATTTTAACACCTTTTAGGAGATAAGTTATGTATATATGTGATGAAGTAAATAAAAAATATATTTTAAAACGCATTTCAATTAATTCAAATTGAAATTCAAGTTATAAACCAAATATCAAGAAATGTTTATGCACATTAATCTAAATCAATTTAACTCGAAACAACATTCATATAAATTCAACGATTTATATTTGATATTAACCAAGAATTCATTTTAAAGGACAGAAAGACCTATGGTTAATAGCCCTTTTGCAGCAGTTGACTAGTTATTTTTTAATTTATTGTTACAATAAATATTATTTTTAAAACTTTTATAATACAGTGTGGAACCTCGCCTAAAAGTTCCAAAATTTCCGGATTTTTACTCGTATAGTGAAACATAGTTGCAACGTGGAGCGCACTTGCAGCGTTGTCGATTTTACCACGTTACAGTATTATTAATGAAATATACCATGATCAAATCAAGATTATAGTAATAAAATAAACTGTACACATTGAAAACAGGCGTATCGACATTTTAAGCTTTCGTTTAAAAACAATAATGTTATTTACAAATTAAAACTGTCTATATTATTTGTTTTTTTTGCTTTAGTTACGGCAAGCAATAATTAAAAATACATAACTTTAAATTTAATGTGTACATAAAACATACACCGTAAAATGCAAATTCGAAAAGCATAAAAACGAACGTATATGAAAAACGCCATAGTCCTGTTTGCAAATTATAATATTGCAATAAAATAAATTGTGAAATGGAAAAAAAGAGAAAAATGAAATATTTTTTCATACTTTGTTAAAATATTGTATTGATTAAGGTTTAATTATTCTTCAATCATATTTGAAATTTATGTAAAACGTTGTGTTTTAATAACAATAATAGAATTATTGTAACTGTACGAAAAATTATGAAACTAGGCTTGATTTAGTATATAATTATAGTACCAACTAAAATGTACATAAGGAAGCATTGTGAGATATTGCAGCTGTCAGTTCAATGCAAACTAAATATGGAAAATAAATTAAATTTACTCGATTTCCATAATTTTTATAAATTAAGTTGAAACATTTGATTATTAATAATCCGACATTAATTTACAAAATATTTAATCTTATATTCAATATAGTAAAAACAATACAAAATTTAATATCCAAATATTAATCAATATAATTTGCATATAAATAATTACAAAAAAAGTGCTTACTAGACGTGTTCAAATATTGGTCCTTTATACGGTTTATATACTGAATCAATCTATAGAAAAATATATAATTTATGATCCACAAGAGGTAACGTAGCTTTTGGCTTCACTAAATAAACTGAAATGCCTAAAATCTCCTTATATATTATTATTATTATGTAACGGCGAGGGCGATAAGCCGATCTGTATTTACACAAAACGCGTCTGCTCATTTTTATCGCTATACATTCAAAATACAGAGTAACAAACATATACAATTTTCATTTTCTCAATTCACCTGCATAAATTCGCTGTGCGAATAGGAGTCAAATGAAAGTAGTATACAGTTTGTTTTGGGTGCCAGTAGATGTATCGTACATCCTGTGGAAGGAAATTGCGAGAGGCGAAAGAGAGGAAGCCGAGCGTAATAAAAAGGAAAAAAGGAAAAATAATGTACGTTAGTAAAGAAAAAATAAATAAAGGGAATAAAATAAAACAAAAAAAGGCGGAAGAAAAAAAAGTGTGTCCTGATTCGGTAGTGCAAGGAAGTCGGGAGTTTCATTTAGCCTCATAATATATTCCGGGCCGACGACAAGCGTTTCACCCTCTGGTTATAATGTTCGCATCTCGAGTGTATTAAGAAACCACTCACGGACTGGCTGAGGATAACACATGTATAATGATTAGTGCATAAATGTTAATTAAGCTTTGACAAGAACCGAGGAACGCCCGCAGCCGATCCGCACTAACGATAGGATTGTTTATGGGCCAACCCCACCAAAAACGTATCAGCTCTTTGCGCGGAAAACTCCTTATTAATTAAATCCATTAAGTCCTTGGTTGGGTGTGGAAGATGATGGAGGTGTAGGTAGTGGAGGAATGGTGTATGGGAGCGTTGCTGTAACGCTTCGAAGTGCCATTGTTACTTTGCGTGCTTCCATTTACTTTATGCCCGGGCAAGTGTTTCTTTTTCCTTCCTTCTTCTTTTATGGTAATGTGGCTTGTAAAAATGTGCAGCACTTAGGTGTTATTATTTAGGTGGGAAAGTTTGCGGTTCTTGAAGGGGGAATAACAGGAGGATACACCTCGCCGTCGAAGTTCGGAACAAGGCTCCAAGGAAGTGCCTATTAGACATATGCAAAGTGGAGGAGAGGAGCTCGTCTCCACGGCCTAAATTGCTTTGAAAACCAAATGACAAGCCACCTGGTTAATTGAAGGCCCAAACGCTCGACAATTTATGGCATCGGATATTATTATTGCAAAGGGCTGCAACAGCAATTATTCACGAGATAAGGACAAGAACCGATGCAAAGGGCCAACACCTTGTTCCGTCTTTTTTCTTCTGTTTGTTGCTATATAATTTATTAGGCTTATAGAGTGTCCTCTGCGTTAGATAAATTGAACTTTATGGCGTAAGTTTAACTTTTTACTCTTATTTTTATTACGACCGTAACTTATAACATGCCTCGCCTTATGAAAGTATTAATATTTAATTAAAAATGAATCAAAAAAAGAAGAAGCCAAGCAATATACGTACGTAGAATATTCCCGACGGATGGAAACAAAAACAGTTTACTTTTACAAAGGCCTCAAAAGTTCGAAAAAAAAAACTTCAAACTTTTCGTTTTAGAAAAATAAGTGAGATCATAAATATTTTTGGCTGCTTTAGGAAAAATAAATTATATAGTCCTATATACTGTTTGACCAACGAACACAACTTCTACTTTCTTTACAATACTTAGTTATAATTTTTTTTATAAATATTTAATTTTAAAGAATATTTTACCTATATTTTTTATATTTACTAGTGACATAACTAAGGCCTTTCTTCCCAACTTAATATTATATTTAAGAGTAATTAGAGAAAAAAAACTTTCATCAAGAAATTCAATACACAAATAAACATGTTAAAAATATAAATATATTATTTGAAATATTATATAATAAAATATCTTCAATATAAAATAATTTCATAAATACAAATCTGTAAATTACATAAAAAAATATCTTTAATTTAAAATTAGTAATTAAGAAGAAAAGAGAATGCTAAATTTCTACATAGATTGCTAAATGTAATAGATTTTAAATTACACATACAAAAAAGGCTAAAGTAGCAGCAATTAAATTATATGACATTTTACCAAGACATTTTAAACTTTCGGATACGGTCGCATTTTCGTAACGGCGCTTTTTTTTAAATTCGCCCGAAGTAGTTTTAAGTGCAAATTAATTAGTGAAATTCTACAACGACCCTCGACAGTGGCCAGATTGTTCCCAAAGTACGCGATACTCTTCCACTTTTATATGTTTTTTTTTTTGCAGGACGTCTAAAAGTTATTAAAATGTACGCACACAAGAGTACAAAAAAAAATGTACAATATTGCGGTATATTTCGCTGAGTCGAAAAGGCATTATACTGAAATGTCCATATGCTTTCAGTTGATGATATTTTCATTATAGTAAAAAAGCACTAAAATTTTAAAATTTTAATTTAATAAACTAAAATAAATACTTATTTACAATTCCAAAAATAATAATTATAGTAAGTACTTATAAAATTATAAAAGTGAGTGTAATTTGAATATCAAGGAAATTACTAATGAATGCATAGTAATTTTTTATTATAGAATTGATTCTTTTATATAATCAAATGATGAAGCGATAATCATTTTGTTATGAATATACATGTAAATATAACCAATGTTTTCAAAATATGCCTTAATTATATGTTTTAAAACTTTTTAATTGGAGTAAAACATTTCTAGGATGTAACATGCAGTTGTTTATGGGAAAAGTGAAAATTTGTAAAATTTTCGCAAATACACACAAGCTGACCTCTCGCACAGACGAAGCTAACATATTTTACTCTTTAATGAAGCCATATAATCCAAACTACAAGAACAATGCGTTCCCAGAGGAATGTTCATGTCCACGTACAAACAAACACACACAGATACGAATGGTGGGACTTTCGCTTCTTTTATTTGGAAAAGTATTGGCACCCCGGGGAGTCTGGACGCATTCAGTCACGGAAAGCCAGTGGTGTCATACGAAACATAATAGAAAGAAGAAAAAAAGCAGACACACACAAGCAAAGTAAGGCGACAAATTAAATTACATTATCCGTTCACATCCTGTTACATACAGTTTCGTCTTTTGGTTCTCCTGAAAGTATGTTTTCGTGTAGGGTAACCAAATTTGGGTCCACAGTACAAGGCCATCATATTGATTCATTTAATGGATATCCAAACCACTTAGTGCAGCGACGTCGACGCTTTGATCCTTCTTTATTTATGAAGAGGAAAAATATGTATCGCGCTTTTGGAACTGCTAATAAATTCAAAGACCACACCTACGCGTAATTAAAACTTCCAACGGGGGTTACGAAAAAGATGATTTGGTGCGCCACGACGGAAAGTATTAGATGAATGTGACCGTAAATTTAATTAAATTGCGTAATGCAAGGTGGAGAAACCAACACCGGTAACAGCAACGGCGCACACGAGAAAAAATGGAGGAAGAAGTGTATGCAAAATGACTGAGGATTTTAGCAAGGATTTATAATGCATGTATATGAAATGCGCCGTTGTTGGATTAAAAGGGAAAGCTCGCGAAAAATAAGGCGACTTCGTTCTGCATTATCCTGGATATGCGGAGTGTGTTGTAATATTATATAGCTGCTGCAAAAAAATGGACAATAAGTCTTTTTTTTCATTCACATCCTGAATACAGCGAAAAACACGAAATCATGTGCTAAACAATGTAAAATTCAATACTTTAAAAGCATATTCTTTACATCAACCTGATGAAAAATTTTCATATAATATAACATCCTATTAAATTGAATTTAATCGTATGCAAATTGGTCATGTTTTTAACTGATTCAATTATTTTGGTAATAACAAATCCTGTGTACATACTCAATATGAAAAAGATTTTTTTATATTGTCATAAATATACATTTAATATTTTATTTATGTTTAACTGATCAATAAATATTATGTAAATTTCAATAAATTTGTCTACTTAAAATATAAAAATATGTATATGAACGTAAGAAAATGTTCATGCATGTCATTTTTTATTGATTTAGCCCGAATAAATTGTGACATTACTTAACAAAACTACCAGATGTCGTTCGTCAAATCATATATAATGTATGTAATAATGCAACGTATTTGAAAAATACATAGTTTATGACTAAACATCATAGTAGATGCAATAATATACCCCCTTGAGACATCCATAATGACTACTATGTACACAAAACTTTCGTTATCCTTATAAACATGTTCATCATCATTGTAGTACAAATATGCATTTACTGGTTAATTTTTATTTATAAAAAAAAGGTTTTTATTCATCATCATTTCATCACATCGCATAGTGCAGCTTCGATCACTTCGATTTACTAAAAATGTTTATTCAGAAAAAGAAAAATAAATTAGTACACAAAATTATTTTATATTACTTTTAAATGATCGTTTTTATTTGCCTTTGTAGTCAAGTCTTTCTTTATACCATTTTTTTAGTGGTTTTAAAGTCCTTGATTAGTCCGGTTTCAAATAGTGCGGGCTAATGGAGAAATAGATTACAATATTTCAATTAATTAACTTTGTACACTATATGGAATGATAGTAATTTCATCCACAAATTCATAAGTTTTTAAAAATATTTTTAAATCCACATATTGTGTATAATATTTGATAAATTTGTATAAGTATAAATATTTCTATCTATTCAATAATCTAAGATTTAGTAAAATTAAGGGTGGATTAGTGCAATTACAGTGCAGAAAAACCTATGGTAAATAGCCCTTTGTAGCAGTTGACTTTTTGTTTCATTATTATTGTATGGATTTTTTTTTCTAAAATTTGTTTTATTCAAATCTTTATAAAAGCACTTCTTTAATAATAAAAAACATTGGTAAAGTCTGTTAAAAATACATCTAGCTTCAACACACATTTGCTGCTGGCAACAGTCTGAATCGTCGAAAGACAAAATTGAATTTAAAATTAATGATTCCATTTGGAATCACTGGCAGGAAAGGGTTATTATTATTATTAGTTTTACATTTAATTAATAAAATTTACTAAAGTTAACAAATGTATACAGATTTTTGTTTTTGCATGTGGTTCTCAATACTTGAATGTAAAAAATTGTTTTACACACATACAGAATAGGGGGTAAAATAACAGAAATGTGGCGGCAGAGGAAAAGGATGTAATTAATATAACAAAAAAAATCCGGCTAATCGCGTAGCGAAAATGGGGGGCAGACAGAATTTTATCGTCCATAAAACTGTGCGCCGAGGATATTGTAATGACTACCCGCTTTTGTATGGAGCGCTCGTGTATGGATGTGTGTATAGTTGGCCGGCGGTTAATAATGACGTATAAAGCGGGGCGACGGCCTCCTATAAGACGTTATAAATTACACACGGTACGAGGAAAATGGATGCTTCTGAATTTCACCTCTGACCCGGCATAGCGGGCCCGATTTACCACTCTATTCAATTCTTTGCCCAAGGAAAGGAAACCCAACAGCCAATATTTACAGAGCGGAAACAACACTCGCAACCCTCAAGTGGTGGTAAAACTGCAGAAAACCATCCTTGTTTTACTTTCCAGAAGACTATAATTAATTACTATAATAAACTCATCGCAAAATGTATTTTTGTTTCTCTACCTTAAACCTATGGTTTTTTTTTACATCCACAACATGTAATATCTTTGCACGTTCATCTTATTCTGACATTTATTTGCAAGTAATATATTCATCTTTTCTATCAATTTGTCTTCATTTTTACTCACATACATCATATTTTATTATTATTTATATATTTTGAAAAAATATTTATTTTAATTTTGTGTCTTATAATTTTATTCACAATCTGTTCATCAATGTGAACATTGAGTAAATTTAAGATAATTTGATTTTAATTTGTTGGTTGGCTGTCGTCTTGTAGGTTAACTTCAGTAGTATATTGATGTTCTGCGATTCCACTATTTCCTATGACTGTGAATCTGCTGCTATCCTTAACACTGTCATTGTCCATAGACTTGGCTAAAGGTCCATATGCTGAACCTCATTCATTTCACTGTCCATATGTGATGTACGATGGCCCTATTGCTGCAAGCACCGAGAGGGCCCACAAAGGCTTGAACAGAATTCGAACCGGCGCCCACGAAATCGTGGATAGGGCGACTTAACCCTTCGGTTATTAGTCGCCCTGAAAAAATATAAACATATAAGTATCAAAATTACATAAACATTATTATAATTTTATATTAAACAATACAAAAAACTAGAAAAATATTGAAAGGCATTAAAATATTATTTTGAATTAGTTAGGTTATGGAAAATTCATGAAAATTCGCAAGGTGTTGAAAGATGAAAGAGCCTATGATCATATTTTTTAATCGATAAAAGAACTATGTATTAAAACTATATTGCATCCAGACAGTAATGTATAAGAAGCAAAATAAATTGTAAAAAATGAGTACAGAATTTTATTATGTGGTCTCTATTTATGCAGATTTGTTTAACATATATTTAGTTCCTGGATTAGTCCGGTATCAAACAGTCAGGCATATTGACAGAACCGGACTATGCGAATTATTGTTATATTTTTAGGCATATTTATTGTTTAGTATAAGTGAAACGATCTAATAATTTCAAATACAAATTTTCAAATGCACAAAGTTTTTTTTAATATATATATATTTAATATGGCTTAAAATGAAAGCGGCTATTAACTTTTAATTAAATTTACTTGAACAATGATACAATTTATATACAATGTACGAAATACACTGATTCGAGCTAGGGTGCAGAAGTGCAAAAAAAAAAGGGTTGAGAGACGTTTTAAACGAGAGTATCGGGGGTGGGCTTGTTTATAATATTTTTGTTATTGGGGATTTAAGTGTTTACAGCTGCGGTTGTGTAACAGTTGTTCGGAATTGCGACGTGTATAAACGTGCCTTACAAGCCAACCGTCCCGTCCTCTGCTTTCGCCGTTCCCACACAAAAATACGGAAAAATCAACGGGAAATATATAAAGCGGATTTAACGTTTCGGGCCATTGTCGTTCGCCCTCCGTGCAATATTTCTCTGAGCGTTGCATAATTGCAATTTTACGGTGAGGCTGTTCTAAGCTTTGATTGGAATTTCCGACGTAGCTTTACTTTAATGCCCGTCGCCTCCGCCACCGCAACACCCGTTCTGCCAGACTTGTTGCACCTTTGTGCTTCTTTATGAGCACCAGGTTATAAGTTCACGTTTACATACATTCCTTGATTTCGTATTCCTTTTGATGCACACGGTTTTTGTTTCCTGCTTACAACACATATATGTAGAAAATTTAATATATCGCAGAGAGCTTATTCCGTTTTCTGTGCAATTCAGCCTCTCCGAATACAAGTGACGCTCTAACACGAGTCGTGAATTGAGGAAACCCCGTACAAGACGGAATTATATAAACACGCTTTCAATTCGGAATCAATAAGGAATCCTTGGACAACATTTCCAAATCATCATTTTGACTTAAGCTTACGCAATTCGAGAATTGAGAAAATAGCTCTAATGCAGGAATTGGTGGTCGTGAATATGCAGAATTGTAATTGTTGAACTTCCTCATCACCCGAAGAACTCATTTTTACCCCTTTTTTGTATGAAGAATTAGTAATTTCATATGTTACAAAAAAAGTACTATTACTGTGTAATACTTACTAATCAATTATTTATATTTTAATTGTAAAATGAAAGGTTTTTTTTATTTTCAAAAATCTACCTCTATTTTCAGTACTGGTTATTTGTTTCCTCAAAGTCAAATTCGTATAACACGTTTTTTCTTTTAAACCTAACCTGTTATACCAACACGTGTAGACCGGAACGTAACAAGCGAAGTAAAAAAAAAAGAATGGAAAATCGTGGGTGGCTCGAGGAATGGAAAATATTATCTTTGCAGGATAGAGAGAAAGTCGTTTCATTTTCTTGAGCCTAATCCCGGAGCCTCGGTGGAAGTGGCGTCGCCATCTTCTACCCAGCCTCATTGTTCCACCACGATCTACTTATATTACGAATCCTTTACCCGAGCGGATAAGCCATTGTTCCTCACAATTACTGTATTAAATCCCGCCGTTTCGTTCCACGTAACTTTACACCGCGACAATTCAAACGTTACATAAATAGCAAGTGTTACACGGCGCGCGTTTCGTTCAATCCGGGAATTACAGCTTGCTTTTTAGTGCCTACGTTTTCACGGACACAATTGCATCTCGCACAGTCTGTGTCTCCGTGATTACATCCATTTCGCATTAACTCATTCAACCTAGCTGAAAGCATTACTAAATTAGAAAATTTTAAATGAAGTCAGTAAAATTATTTTATAGTTATAGAACACGCACATATAATTTTTATGTACATAATTCCTTCACTGACAAATCGTACATCAATATTTCAATCGTTACAACGGATACGACACTTTGCCGTATCGATAATTTATTTTCATATTGTAACAAAATTATGTAACGATTCTAGTATTGATATAAAAACTTGCTACACGCTACAATTTATACCTTTTTGTTGCACAGAATTTTTGTCTGACCATACTTTATGAAATTAATAAATATTTCTGTAAGGCTACATTAGAATTATGGAAATTTTAATATAATTTCTTTACTTTCCTAAAAAAAATCCTTCTTTCCATAAAACTACTCATGGTAATGATGTTTTATGTAGTATATTTGTAAGAAAAATATATACATTTTAGAGATTTTAAAAGGGTATTTCGAAAAGTAATTGAAATTACGTAACTAGTCAATGTTTGGTAATAGTATACGAAAACAAGGAAAAAAAGATGTTGATTAATTGAGAATAATTCGTTTAGTCCTGTTTTTTTTTAATCCTGTTTGGGTGCCGGTTCGTTAATTGAAAATTGTACCGGAAGAAGAGAATCGGTTTTTATTTAAATCGAGGGGAATGGGTTTAGCAAAAAGATAATTAGTAAAACAAATTGTTCGGATTTTCTGGGGGAAAGAGACAGAGAAACGCAAACAAAACAAGGTGAAACAACAAAAAAAAAATTGAAGGGTAGAAAACCAGACACAATGATGGGCCATCCCCCCTCGGTGCCATCAATTAAACTAAGCTAATTATCCGCACTGCCGCCGCGACAGTTGGAAGCTGTTAGTGCGGCTGCCCCAGGTGATGCAGTGGTGCGTCTGATCTGGATAAACACGGAATGGCAATGGTAATTAGATCGCTAATCAATTTACAGCCGGTGCATTTGTCAAGGCGTCGCGACGCCGCGACTGCCATCCGTTACGCGTGCAACGCAGCACGAATGCGAGGGTGGCGGAGGCGGTAGCGGCCGCGGCGACGGCGTAAACTGTTGAACGCCCAGTGCAAATATGAGAACGCGCGGGGGCGGCAACGGCTGAGGTGCAAAGGTGGCGGTGGCGGCGTTGGAGACGGCGCGCATACATCAAACGCGAAACATTGGAATCGAAACCGGTGCAATATATGGACGCGATTAAAACTATTAATGATCGTAAACATTGGGGGTGGCTGCACCACAGCGAGGAGTCCATCCGTAGCCCAGATCCATCGACAACTATGAAGAGAGAGAGATAGAGAGCGGATGCAAAATTAATGAACCCTAATGGAACGCACTCTTTCGTATACTGCGGCTGACGAAAACAAAACAAAAACAAAACAAGGATAAAAAAAGAGAAGGCTCTGGTGGATGGTTGAATAAAAAAAAGAGGAACTAACGTTGCCTACAATGGAAGTATGAAAGTATTTTGGACGTGAAGCCATTTGTCTGTCGGTCAATTCATACCGTCATGCGACATTAATATCCGGGCCATTCCGTAATTTCGACCGCCACCGTTTTTCATCCGTTCGCACATTTTTAACTTCATAGCGCGCATCAAGGACTGATTTTCACGAGAGCTTAATCATAGCAATTAGTCAAAACCTAATTGGCTACCCATGAGAGTTGTTTCAGCATCATTTATTTTTTTAACGGAAACATGTTAAGTGCATATCAAAATGACATTAACTTAAATCAACTGTCTATGGTAACATTCATAATAATTTGTGGTGAAATATTTTCAGTCGTCGGAAGAGAATACATTTTGAAATGAAAAGGATCAATATTTTCATCATTTTAAAAGGTATGAACAATTTTTATTTAAAGTTTTCTCAATATTTTTGTAGTTAATCCTAGTTTTAAATATATATTATATACTATATTGACAACGCATCGAATAAATCAATGATTGTCACAAGTATACTTACTGTAAACATGTAGTATCGATTTAATTAGTTTGAGTATAAGTCAAGTTATTACAGAAAATTTGTATGTACATGCTATTTAACTTATTTTCAAGATTGGTATCTAAATAGAATTTATGAAAGAAAGTAATAAAATTAATGGAAAGATATATCTCGCATGCAACTAAAATCAACAATAGCGTGGATGAGCACGATGAGTTTCTTGTTAATACAAATAATCGTATTAATTACAAATCGATCTAGCTATAATGAAAAGAGCTCAAAGGCTAAAAAAAGTTTTTTTGTGTAATTAAGTTTTACAATTGATCCTAACAGATCAAATAAATTGAAGTTACTTTCTCTTGTATGCGATTGTTGTCGGTATTTTATTTATTTTTTTATGTTGACTTTTTATTAGGAAACGCTTGTACATTCTTGTCGTTGTCGTTGATGTTGATGTTTTTTTTTGTATTGTACCACGACAGAGGGAATCGTAATAACACATGACATATTTATGTTTAACATGGGAATAAAGGTTTGGAAATTGGAGGTAGGTGTGGGTCGCATATAGTGCGGACATACAATGGCTTGGTCACAACAATAGGTTCGATGTCGGACCGTTGAACGGACGGCAACCGCCGGATTAAATAATGGCAGTCTGGGGTATTATATTAGGTGACCGCAGGCCGTTGAAAACAACGAATACCCTTGATATACTGCCTCAGGTTAAGGAAGCCCCGTGCAGTCGAAATATTAAAGCTAGTACCTAGGTTACAGCAACCCCCTTTCGCCACCATTTAACTAATACTTTCATCAAGATGTATTCATTCAAGATCGTAACCATTAACAAGGCAAGAATGGAAATTCATTGAAATATATTAAAAAGATTGTGAATTGTAAAGCATTTAACTTATATTGTTTCAAGTGAGACAAGTAATTATTTTCACAACAATATTCATATTGAAACTCAACAGACTTGATAACACCAATTAACAAAACAATTATGATTTAAATAAAAAAATATCAAACATAATAAATGTTAAGAAAAGCAAGAATGTATTGTAGTAAATCGAACCCATTATGCAATTATTTTCTTTATTATATGGATATTGAAACCCATCAGACATGATAACACTAATTAATAAAACAATTATTAATGGTTTCAAAGTAAAATAATTTAAAACAAATACATAACATCATTATTCATATACAAAATCAATCAATCAGTCTGGATTATTATATTCATACTGTACTTCATTTTTAGTCTTTCCTTAGTATCTACAAACACAAACCTCATTTTTATTTCATTTCCCAAACGCACAATAAGTTACTCACTACATATTCACCCCAATACTTAGTATTTTAGCCAAATGTATGTTAATAACTTATACAATTCCAAAGATCATTAGTCTAATGATTGCATTATTGATCTTACCTAATCATGATCTTTAAAGGATATACTTGAATATAAACGTGATATAGGCAACCAACATAACGCTCAGCCGCTAAAATTATTTAATTATATACCAAATTTCAGTAAATTACAAGAAATTTATTTGACAATCGTTAAAGGTTATTTAATATTTATAATTATAAATTAATTCAATCAACAGAATATTTCTACATTTTCATTTGACGATTAATTCCTAATTCATTTAACTTTTGTACAAACTAATAATAACCAATTATTAACCAAGTGACGTTTCGATAATGACCTCCATATATTGCATTTATATAAAACAAATTAATAGGTAATCCACATCACTACTAACTACTAGTTGTTATCATGATGTCACTAAAACCATACTTGAATTTGAAGTTGTATAAATTGATGTACTATGTATATTAAAATTGTAAAACTTGATTGACATATCTGTGTTATCCTAAACATAGGATCACTAATTAAACATTATTATTTTTTTTAGGAAATTTTTAGTAACAGCAAAAATAATGAATAAATACACATAAGAGTCGGAACTGCACATTTTTTATATAAATTGAATAATTGCAACAAATCACAGGTGTCATATTTATGTAATAGGTATAATCACATAAAAGATCAATCAACATGATGTGTATCGATGACACGTTGGTAACCTGAAATCAATACGTAATCCATATATTGGATGGATGGATTTTTACGGTGACTTGTAATCACGTTCGAGCCATTAACATTTTATGAGGAGCTGTTGTACTTTATCAAAATGCAATATTCTAACCACCAATATATTGGCCATTAAAAACGCATGAAAATGAACATCGGGCCGTAGTAAAAGCATTCGCAATATATTAAATGTTGCAACAGTCTGATTTATTATGGCCGATCCAAATTCGCAGCGAACGCCCACCGATATTTATTGGCCTTTGTTTCCTATAACAACTATAAACAGTTCCTAATGATTACACGGTTTTGAAACAACATCGCTCTATGTTCGAACAACAACAAATTGGAAAGTCGGAAAATAACATAGGCGCAAAAAAAAGCAAACTGCATGGAGGATGGGTTGATGCTACGTGTAATTAGGGAAGTCGAAAGAGGCCTAATTTTATTACGGAAAATATTTGGATGGGAATCCGGTCGTTCGGAGTTAGGGGAATGCCATTACGGATGCAAATTTAGATCTTTAAGGATAAGGACTGAATTATGGCCCCAATCTAACTGCCGCCGCCGTCTCATACTTCCAGGACGAAGAGGAGGAAGGCAAGTTTCCCTTCCTCACTCTTAGCCGTATAATTAACCAACTCGACAGTTATCCCCCATTATTAATCGTATTCAATTTGTTACTCGGAATAAGAAAAAAATACGAGGTACGACATAACAGACATTCTTATTTTATCCAATTATCCAATTTCACATTCTTTGAAATTAAATGGTAATTGGTACACACTCCGTTTTATTTGATTACCAGCCTCATTAAACTCATTAAAATTACAAAGACTATATACATAAACATAATTGCTGTTACTGATAAATTATGATAAATAATATGTAGTTTATAAACACATTATTTGCTATGCAATATTATTATAATAATAATATTTATTGTAACAGTCACATATAAACAATATTATTAGATCATAAGTGACCGTAAGTCTTTCTGCCCTATGAATATACAGTGGAACTTCGCTTAACGAGCATTTCGTTTAACGAGCACAATAAATTCTAAGAAAAATTACTAAAAAATGGAACGCATTATCGTATATTACATTAGGTTATATGGTGAAAATTGTTTCACTATACGAGTAAAAATCCGGAAATTTTGGAACGGATTATGCTTGTTAAGCGAGGTGTATATGTAAAAAATATAATTTAATGTAATTTCTAAAAATACACTAAAACTAAATTAAAATGAAAATGCGACAAGTAATTTAAATCATATAAAAATGTGTAGGTCATACAATTTAAATTTGCCAATATTAGTTCTGTTAAACTTCGGTTAACAGACGATATTATAAAATTACAGTAATCATCATATACTATATTAAAGTTCTACAGTCTACATTTTCTATCTTTAAAAGATGTCCA
The DNA here is from genome assembly GCF_001412225.1 of Nicrophorus vespilloides. Lineage (NCBI taxonomy): Eukaryota > Metazoa > Arthropoda > Insecta > Coleoptera > Silphidae > Nicrophorus > Nicrophorus vespilloides. Next base: position 867,960 of record NW_017100081.1, on the reverse strand, counting down.
TTAATATTTTTGTAGAATAATGAAGACTATAACCTGTTATTATTTCAATAATGAGAATAAGGCAGATACAATTGTAAAATATTATTTTAGGTTATAAATAAATACTCGAAAGCAAATTTTAATACTCATATTTAATTTATTTTAATTATACAACAATTTCTTTTATAAATACAGAATGTCGAGTAGTTTGGAATTTAATTTATTAGGGAAGCATTGATAATTGAATAGATTCCATCAAAAAAGAAGATGTTATGCGACACAAATAATGTTAGGTCATACAATATTAATATACATTAATTAATTAAATCAAAATTACCTTTAATTTGGGACTCTAAGATCTAATTAAATGATTAATATAGAATTCCAGCATAATTAATTAGAACTAAAATTACATGTCTGAAAATAGATTATCTGTGAATAATATATTTTTGTTGGATAATTGCTGAAAAATAACAATGATAATAATATGTATTGTAACAATTATACAATTAGATAATTAAACAAAAAAAAAATGAACAATAATATTTATTGCAATAATAATAATCTTTATTAGTCACAATTGTAACCAAAGGGATGTCAACCTAAGTTATTGCAATAAATTACCGAAATATAAACTTAAAACAATAACTAAATTAAACAGCTGCAAAAACATATTTTTTTAATAATTTTATTGCGTTCAAGTTGTTATTTAATATTTTTTTATTTAAAAAATATTTCATTACTATGAAATAATGATAATAATTTATGTATAATAACAATTATTATTATCTAATCATTTGATTATAATAAATATAATGTGAAAATACTGTAAAAACTATAGTGTATGTAACCAAAGCGAACTCAGCAATAAATAAATCGTGATTTTTATAATAATTGCTGTAAAAGAGAAGCTTAGGATTTGGTAAATATGTCTCGGGGGATTAACTAAACGAATGTTATCGAAGGTGCGATTCAGGCAGTATTTTCAACGGTAATGTTGGGAAAGGAAATCTTCGGGTAGTGGTGTATTCGGTGGCGCTTAAGTCCTCGATGTGCCGTTGTTTCCGGTCACTAATGTGGCACTTGGAATTCGCGTGCAGTTGCCCGATAACACGCAGCCCCCATACATACGTACAAACACATGCACACGCCCACACACGTGCACCTATACATAGATACATATACACCCACACGAGCACAAGGTCCGAAAGCGGGGAGTTGGGATGGCGGCAGGATATGTCTTTGTTCGGAGGCGAGGGTGGTCGGCGAAGGGTTTGGGAGGGGTGGCGCGCACAACCACCCTTCGGCATGGTCCGCATGCGGTTTATTACCTGGCCACAAAGACCGCGGGATTTGCGCTTGGCCCAGGTGATATGGCCTGGCTGATAAGCCTGATTTAATTTTGCGGCGATCGTTGCCGGACGTTGCCGCTTGATCTTGTTTTACACTGTTGTTTGTTGCCGGTATAATGTATATGTATGGCCGCAACAGCGGTTACTGTTATTGGTTCTACTCCCTGCAACTGTGCGACCATTTTCATTAATCTGATTTGCGCCAATATCACCCGGTACCTCCACAAAACACTATCACAATCATCCCCGTGTCGCATTAGCAGCAGATTCAGACCGTTCTTCCTCCCACGCATAACCTCTCACAAACATATACTAGCTTCTCTTTCACTTTCCTTTCGTGTCAACTACAGGACACACACACCAAATGAGACAATTACGCAGATGAAAAAGAAACAGGAAACCTTCACAATACAGGATGTTCCTTTACCCATTTTTGCCCACTGTACAAACAAGACCAGCAGCATTTATTGAATTTTCGGCAATCTCGTAAGAAGTAAAACTAATCTGGACTTGATGAAATCTCTGACCAAAAAGGGCTTTAGGGCAACAACAGCCTTTAGAGATAATAGAATGTCGAAGTGTCCGTCACAATCGTCAAAGATATTATCAAAATAACTACATTTGATTTTCAATTTGATAAAATCAATGATATACTTGTTGGGCGTTCAAAAATTATAACAAAAAAATGAGAAAAGTTGATCTAAGGGACTTATTGTAAAACTATTCATGGCAAGAAATTATGGTGGGTACTTTGTATCTATATGTTGGACATAACTATGAAGAACGCATTAAAACAGTAGCAACTATCTATAAGTGCCATAATGTTATGCCGAAATACCGTATAAATAGAGGTATAGGTGTAATGTATAATGAAGTGAAATTCATATGTTTTGATTAATATGTTATTATTAATATTAGTAAATTACAGTCCTAATTTTGTTTCAATTTAGAACACACAAGAATTTCGAATAATACAAATTATTAAAGAAATATTGCTATTGTTTTATTAATCTAAATAAAAAAAATGTGAATTTATTTTTAACTTTGAGATAACTGTGTAACAAGATGGTAATATCATTTAGAACTGGAAGCCAATAACAAAAGAAAAATATAACTATAAAGTGTCAGTAAAGAAACAAACATTAAAAAGCAGATTAAAGAAACTACAAGGAGAAGTAGCGCTCCAACAAAAAGTAGCTTCGATATGAGCATTTAAAGACTGTCAAAGGAACTGCAGTAGTTGAGAAAGTCGAGGCAACGAGTATAATTGTAAATACAATTCACATGTAAATGTAAGGTACTTTAAATTTTAATTAAAAATAACATCGGATGTTAAGTTACAAAAGTATTATTGTAGTTAAATAAAGTTTTAAAAAGTTAATTAATAGATGCAAGAAATATACATATTTTTTAATTTACTAATTTTTATTGGTCCTTTTCAATCAAAATACAAAAAAATAATTTAATTAATTATTAATGATTATATTACGAAACAATATATTTTAGAAAAAAATGCAAAAGCATGATGTAATAACAATAAACTTCTTTATATGATTGAATTGAACTATTGTGATAGCACTAGAAAAATCACAATCTAAAGTGGTTTTATTCGAAATAGAAACATAACATTGTTGGTTTTGATTTCGAGTAGGATTTCCGGCGGAGCGATCAAAATAAATAATTCCTTACATCAACTTTACACAATAATGTTATATTACACATGTATGCGGCAAAGAAATGACGAAACAATATAAAAGTTTTGCGCGCGGAAACTTCAACGTTTTCCCGGAGAAAAGGAAATATTTGCATTTAATTTTGGTATAAGCCGACCTCCACTACCTCCTCACCAACCATTCGACCAGTTTCCAAATAACATCTGCGCGGAAATGTTTACAACTCGGCTGGTTGATGGTCTCTCCTCTCGAAGGACCAGCCGCCCGGGGGCGCTAGTTGCATTGCAGAACCTCCAAACGAGGGTATTTCCTCGTCGCCGAATTTCGAAGAGCACTTCCTAGGTTCTATTTGGGTGCAGTGACCGTATATTCAGACTCTGCCCAATTTCACCACTCTCATATACACACTATATACGTATAAAAGGATTAACATATGATATTAAATAACTTTAACTAGAATCGCAATTCGCATATTAAAACGTTCAGCTTAATATTAAAAATTGATCAGCTTTGAAATATGAAATAGTTTCCATTACTTAAATAAAAATATAACTTATTTCTTATGTTTTAATAAAATGTACAATACTTCGCATAATCCGACTTTTACCCATCTATGATATTGGCGGAACCGATTACCCGGACAATGCGAGGTATAGCTATATCGAGAAAAACACGCACAATTTGTACTAAATTTAGATTGTAAAATATCTACTATCTCCATTTCATTTCATCAGAAATTTTGGAATTCAATCAAGCTTGCGCATTGTACACGTATAGATTTTATAGTAATGATTAGAAATTACTGAAACGTACAAGTAATATTTGTTGAAATGTATGAAGTAAATATTTGAAGTACATGGTGATATATATTGTGTAATGACTTGCCGTGCAGTTACAATAATTTTCTATGTACTTGGTCGACATTAAATGTAAAATAATTTATTATTAATTATTATACCATTTAGAGTTGAAAATGATGTATGCAACTGGTTATGTAATTCCAATGCAGCAGATATCAAATTTAATCAATAGAGCGCAATAATAAAATGAGCCAATATATTGGCTATTGTAATTAACATGATATATGAGTTGAATGAAAACTGCTTATACATGAAATCATACGTTATAGTAACGCATCTATTTAATACTATAGTATTAAACTAATCACTATTTGACAAACAAAATAGTATTTTTCTGTAAACTATTATACAGCATCACCTCGCAAAGTACCGGTAATCTGTTCCGTCAATATCCAGGACTATTTGAAACCGGACTAATGTAGGAACTGAAAACATACAAAAATAAACTGCACAAAATATAAAAAGAAAAAAACATATCTTGTACTATTTTTTAATTAAAATGGTCGGCATAAATTATTCTGCGTAATTTGTAATTGACCTTGAAAAATCTCAATTGTGAATGATTAAGTTATGTTATTAAAGTAAATCAATTCAGTTTCACTAAATCGTACTAAATTGATTCATTAATAAAATATTAATCAAACATAATGAATGAAGTAATAAATATGAAACACATTTATTGAATTGGAATGTATTTGATACAAAACGCTGGAATAAGCAATATGTGTGCATTTCCAATTGTTTAAGTAATAAAATAAATCGTCTGGATAAAATCACCGACCTACAAAATCCAATCCAGCAGCAGTGACTTCCTTTTGAAATCGTACACGTACACAAACACACAGGACGTTGCGTCGTGCACAAGAAGTTCTTTATTATCGCCAACATTCGTGGAAACTTTGGCGCGCGAAGTTTGTTTGCCGCAATCATGTCGACTTTACAAAACTTTATTTTATATAAGTCAGTTATAAAAATATACTGTACTTTAAAGTGAAGCGCTGTCTGCATAGCTCCATAAGTAGCGACTTTAATTATTGTAAAACAGAATCTACCGTCGAAAAACAATTTATTTCTTTTCTGTAAGTAAAAGTCCAAGGCTTTTAGTGAAAATGATGATATATTATCTTATAAAAAAAAACGGGGGATAATACTAACTAAAGTTTACTGTCGATCTTGCTTTTTTATATAGAGATACAATTTGCAACTTATAAGACATAATTCAATTTATTAATAATTAAACGTTAAAACAGTTATTAACGTAAAGTTATATAACTGTTTGAGTTTTTGTAAAACATAGTTTGAAACTAGTTTTCTGGTATTTAGTTAAGGAAAAAATCAATACTAAAATGTAAAACATAAATAGCATTTTGCTTATTGAGCAAAATAAATTATAAGAAAAATGACTCCGAAATGGAAAGCATTATCGTTTATAGATATCCCCCGACTTACAAACAAAATTTAAAAGTTCTAACTTGTTACAAGGAGATATATAAAAATTGATAATTACTGTAATAAAATATAATATATTTTGAAGATATACTATCTGTTTTGTTGCATTTGCTTCTTATGTCGTTTTTTATTAAATAATTGTGATGTATACATTGAAAAGTATTTGTTAGCAAAATATTTATGTTTATTTAAATGTATTTTTTCAAATTTATACAGTCAATAATACGGAATTTATCATATATAAAAGTAAAAACAATGATAAAGTGGGGTAAGATAAGTTTATTTTGAAATTTTAAAAATTCCCGCGACTTACGAACAACCCTTTGGAACGGAACTAGTTTGTAATTCGGGGGATACATGTATTACATTAGTTTATATGGGGAAAATTGTTTCACTGTACGAGTAAAAATCCGAAAAATTTGGAACGGATTATGGAAGCGATGTTCCACTGTATTTGGTTATATTATATAATTATAAAAAACTACTTTTTATATATTTTATTAGATATTTTTAAAGTAATTAAATAATCAATTACAATTGAAAGAGTTTTTATTGTTGAATTTTTTTACATATATTGAATGGTAAATTGCTTATTTCCAATTACTATGGAAACACGGATCGGTTAAAATCACATAGGTGCAACAAGTGTAAAACAACATTGCTGTTTAGTTACAATTCAAAATAAATAAACAAACTACTGTTTATCCCAAGTTATATACAAGTGATTATATAACTAGTAATTTCCAATAACAAAAATTCAAAACATAATGTATGTATATATTTATACAAGTATATTATAATGAGAATTGTAAAGTCTTGCATATAATTGCGAAAAATGTAGATCGAAGATTTAATATAAGGTTATTGGATTAAAATGTAGATTACAAGTGATTTTATAATATAAAATGAAGAAATATTTATTATTTTAATATATTATTCTAATAATTATGTATAATAGAAGATAAAGTTATTTTTTTTATTAAAACGTTGGCTTAGCTAAAAAATATTTGTGGTGTAGTGTGTATGATTTATACATTAACCATTACAGATTACTTGTACTTGTGTAAATACAATGAGGCAAATATTTGAAAACGAGTAAATTTATTACAAATAGACTCACAATGAGATAAGAAATTATTTGACAAGTTCTAAATGAAAGAAGTATTATTAAAAATGCTAATTTTATTTTATATAAATTAATTAAATATTTCTTTATATAATTTGATTAATCAGATAATCGAGTGAATGCCACCAATAGGTTCACATTTTATTTATAGAAAGATCATTGACATTTATTGGAGGAAGCCAATACTGCAAAGTGGCAGCAGCATTGCGACCTTTACCGGTGACAAACTGTGTTTCGTACCAGCAATGTCAAAGATCGTCAAAATTACCGATGATTTATGATGGCATGGCATGGCACACCACACCACGCCAAAACCAAACACAGAACGAAACCTTTTCCACAAATGAATAGAGAGACACGGGCCACAGAGGACCATGAATCGCAAATAAGAATCGTATTTTCCGTTCTCGTCCGGAATTAGCTTAATGAAAACTAATTCAATTTGCAGCATTAGCAAATGATTTCATCACATTAATTACGAAATCGTATGCGCGCGTGGGACTATAACATTTTGCGGCCAATGGACGTAATTATATGTTCGCCGTCTGATGTTTATATGTATGTGTCTGGGCGCGAGTGTATGTTTGTATGGGGTAGAAGGTGGTTTTGTGTGGGAGGGTGGTTTGACTGTGGGGGGTTGTTCGGAGCCAAAGGGTTTATTAGGCATTCCGGGCATTTGTTCCGGCGCATTGTTCGCGCCATTGTGGGGAAATGCGCGTCGCGACGCGTTCTGCACACATACACATATATCTCTCTATAAACACACATACACACCAATACGTGAACATCGGGATGCACTGGCCGCGATCCCCAACTATGGGGGTAGACTAAAGGGGGTTGGTATGACGATGCGGGGGTGGTCGGTCGGTCCCGTCTGACCCGAGGGCCTGAATCGAAATCGTCACAGGTGCATACGTAATGATTGTATTAATTAACTCCGTTCCGGATATCAACGTTTGAACGCTTTGTACCCGGGCATTATTGTTTTCAATTTGACAAAAACATATTTCAATTGGGGGCGGTCGGTCCGGTGCATAAAACAAACGACAACTGATTTAATTAGTTATTGTTGACCGCACAATAACACACAACCGAAACCTACAGTCCACCCATTAACATTATAATTAATCATTTCATCATCCGCACAGACAGATGCACGCAATCGGACCGCATACTCCAAACCACCCCCAAAACCCTTTCCGGCATTGACTTTATTCCCTGTTAAGTGGTTTTTGATGAAGTGCCATTCGATTATTATGTCAATGCTCGCATTTAAATGCAACCCCTCTGGTATCGAAGAATCGGTAATTTGCGGTTTGATGATATCCTAGTATCACCCCTAACGAGATTGATCTTCCATTGAAGAATAAAGGGGGATGCTATGTGGGATCAATACAATTGGGGTGTTTGGCTTCTTCACGATGAATCAGGTCAACTGATCGACGATGGTGTCAGGTGAACTACAACAATAATCAGTTTGGATACAAGATATCCCAAATTGAAAATCAACCCTCTAGAGGTTGAAAACCCCAACACTTAAACAAGAAACCCATTTGGATCTTCAATACATTTATATCAAGTTTCACCAACAAACGTTGAGTTCTAAAATTATTTACATAATAATTCATTATATCCAACCTTTATTGTCACTATTATAATATATACAAACCCTTTCAAATTTTATGTTACTAAAAATACTATTTTCTTCAATTTCTTAAAGATTACTTTAATTTACATTGGATGGTATTTTTCATGACAAAAAAAAATTAATTAATTTTTTTAAATAGTATTACTTAATAATATTAAATCAAGCCATAACATAAGATACTTATAAAGTTACACAACGTTAAAGGAGGACTACATACGAAATAAATATTTAAAGCTTACGATAGTTTCTTAAAAATAATATCCGCTAAGAACACTCGATCAAAGTTCATAGAGTATCTATAAAAGATATACTTTACATAAGTATTATGACTTAACAGTATTAAACCAAACTATAGGCTAAGTTACTTATAAAGTTAAAGAACAACTATATATAAAATAAGTAGTTAATAATATTTAATTAAAAAAATAATCTCCTAAAAACACACTACACTACCAAGTTTCATCTATTTTAAATTTGCAGTCAGTCATGCTCAAAATATGTTAATTCATTAACAGTTTAGTCGTAAAGACTTGATTTCACTGATGTTTAAATTAAGAGAAGACCTTCTATGTCCCGACGCTCGTTTTCGGAGCACAGTCATTTCACAGTAAACTCGTTTCGCAACAGCTTTATGGTGATCCCATGCCTGTACGTCCCTTGGAAAGTTATATAACAGACCGTAGGACATATCTGTTTTGTTGCTTTTGCTCCCAACATTTATTTTATCAGCAACCATAAGCATGCATTTTCACAGTGTTTATTATTTGCAAAGGAATTATTATGATTTTTATAATAAATTATACATAATAACAAAGAGTCAAAAAAATGTAACAGGGTATCTTGTTATTGAGGCAGAAAAACAAATATTTTTTTATTCATAATTTGTATTTTTTTTTTATAAAATATTTTAGATTCAAGGTTGAGGCCACATCAATTACAATATTTCACTTTATAAAAGTACTTATGGAAATATCTTTCATCGAAGAAAAAATAATAATAAAATATGGTTTAATCTAACATCGAATTGAATAACTTACTGTATGTACACTTTGCATGTATTAAGCGGCGTTGCTTACCTGAAACAAAGAAAGAAAACGATTAGTTGAGCGAAATGGTATTAGGCTATAATAATAAAATTAAGTATTTTTTGTGTGCGGTAATCTCCGTTCTAATTACGAAGGAGATTTGGTCGTAACAGCAGTCTGGCGGGATAATTACAGGCCGATTATGAGTAGGCAGACTGAATAAAATAGTCAACGTGGTTTTTCTTCCGTTTTCAAATAAGATTTCGGCGGCTTGATGTGCTGTGGAAGTGGTCAGGAAATGGAAGAAAGGCTTGGTAATTATAATCTGTGAAAGCAAATGGGAGGCGGATGGTTCGGAAGGGTAGGGCGAGGTTGAGGGTGGATGGAGCAAGCAAAAGGAGGGACGGTGGCATTTTCTGGACTATAGCAGGGCACTTAACCCTTGGCCAGAGCCCAGATGGCGCTCATGCCATTACCCAGCTGCTTAGTATTGCCCCCAGCCCACCTACTTACAAAACACTTACATGCATTACCCCGCTTCCCTCTTCGACGCTTAATACCAAGCGTGGAAGCCGCACAATGAAAACGTTTCAGTTCATATTTCACCAACGTATTATCTGCAGGTGCTGGGCAGAAAACGAAGGGAAAAAGGCGTTAGCGTCTTTTGAAATATGTGCCGGTTGTAATTGAAATGTAAGCAAATAACACCATTCCTTTGATACAATTGATGTAAGACTTTCGAGAAAGTTCAGCCTAATACTATCGAAGCTGCATTTTGCTACTAAAATCGTGACTAACATTTAGTAAGTCAACGTCAAAACTTTTGTTTTTTTGACCAACCTAATTTTATTTAAGCATAGCTACTTCAGATATATTCAACTGGGAATATAAGGAATCGGCCATGTTATATCATGCGTGTGGTGGGATGGATTCTACTTAGTGTAAAATTATGCATTGGACTATTTCAAGAGACCCAACAACAAAAGTTTTGATACCCACCTACGGATGGTTCCCAAAACGTAAGGAGATCTATAGCAGTTTGTTATTACTTTCTATTTCGAGTTAGGGCGAGAGTTATATGGCAAGTGCAGTCTTTTAAATTAGTTTCGGGGGAAGAGTCGCGCGAGGAAAGGCCCGGCAAAGTGGAAGTGCAAAGTGTTTCCGTGGGACACGAAAACAATGATGTTACAGGCTCAGAGACATCTGCTACCCCCCAAACACACACACACACACTTTGGTATATATCCCTCGGCAACTTCGGTTCGGCTTCAGCATCTTTCACCTACCTTCCTACCCAAATATTAAATTGAATTCATTTACAATTTTTACAATGCCGAATATTTCATTTTGTCTCCGGCGAAAAGTGGAAGCGGCGTCGGTGGCGAATCGAAAATGCATGTATTCCCTCCCTCGTACCACTTCCACCTTTCCGGTCCCCTGATTGATTTTGGATCGCTTTATTTTTACCATCCGGAAATTTGTTTCAACGTAAAAGAGATAAACATCTTGATACCAATGATTACTTTATATGATAATATAAAACCATTTAAGGAAAAAAATATCTAATGCATACATAATTAGATTTGAAAATCAAGTATAAACAACAAACAAAACATAAATACATAAAAATACATTGACAATCATCAACAAAACAATGGTTAAATAATTGAAGATATGAGATATGAGTTCTAAAAAGGTGATTACACACTAAATGATATTACAACATGTTAAATAGATTTTTCATCCAGTCATATTTATGTAAATAAAGACTTAGTAAAGGCTATTTAAAAGTGAATATTAATTTATCAATATAAATAATACATAAATAATGTTTAATATTTGACTAAGTAGCAAAAATTGAATAAACCATTTGTATTATTTAAGAAGTAACTAGCATATTTACTTATTTATTTGGTTGTAATTGGTTAAAGCTTAATAGACAATCACTATTCCACAACATCGAAGTGAAAACATATGATTAGAAATGTAAAAAACAAAGAAATTTTTAAATGTTTTATAAAGAAATTTCGGTTTAAGAATATTATTTTTAAATCTTATTCATGATAACTAAAATATTCAGGATGTCAATAATATTTTTTTTATCATATTTATATAACTATAAATAATGCATCATCTTCTCAGCCTTGCAAATAGCGTTTCAAATAAATTTACTGTCAGTTTTTTTTTGTACAAGTTGACACATGGATTTGAAAATGCTTTTACTTGGTGCGACCTATAAAACATTTTAATTTGCATAATATTTGAAACAGTGAACAACGGGGATGAAAGAAACAAAACTGAACTAAAAGCAACAGCAACCAACAACAAAAAAAGGTTAGAACAACAAGAGCTGTACAGAAAGTGCATGCAGGATGCACTATTAATTACAGCGGAATTAGCTTTTTTAATGCGCCCGGCGTAATAAAAGTTATAATTAAAATAAAATAGTCGCATCCAGTTTTGTGGGGACATCACAACTACATTCCGTCGCGTTTAAGTGATGATGGGCCCAACAAGGCTTTCAGCGCGAAAGTGCGAATACACAGTTTGCTGATGCTCACTTCCTTCCATTTTTATTTCTGTTTCAGGAAGCTCGAGTGCGTTGTGAATATTTCGCAGATGGCAACTTTCCAATTTGGGCTGATTTAATGCTCTGTCGACTGGGAATTTTTCCCCTTTAAGGTCCCAATTACTTTTTGATCTCTCTTTTTTCTAACACAAACAAGCATTTATATACGTACACACACACACACACAAACTCACACCTTGCATGTATATTTTATGGAATATGCGTTTAGCAAATGTGTTCACTCTGTTCGGAACAGATTAGCGTTTTATGCGTTACAAAAGCGGCGCTCCTAATATAGCTTTTAGTACTTTTACCACTGTTACATCAAACCGTAAAATTGTGCGAGTTGTTTGCTATCCAAGGCACCAATGCGTCCAAAAAAAGAAAAATACAAGTGGAAAGAATGAACGGCAAGAAATAATAATAATACAGGGCAGAGACTGAATATAATTCATTATTATTATTTTTTTGCAGAGTACAATTTCATTACGCTAGCAGATGTCGGTTGAAGTACGAGTGCGAAAGGCCACTTTTATTGTTTACTTTAGAGCTCTGAGGGGGCGGGTGGTGGAAAGCACCACCCACGCATCTCCCAACTTGATATATTCATGCTCTCAAGTCACTCTACTATTACTAAATTATGTGCGATTCATAATTCGTTTGCGCTAAATACCGGAACGCATTTACGGCCTTTCGCCTCCTCTTTCTTTTTTTGGTTCGTTTCGCTCTCTTTTCGTTTAGGTCGAAGTTCTTCTTCGTGTTGTTCGTTTTCGGTTTAGCGATTTAGTCGTCCGCATGTAGGTCTAATCTAGCGTTAAATGGGCATCGAGTTAACGAAAGCATCGCGTACACCTGTTTGCCACTTTCCAAGTTCCCACCCTTAACCTCAACCCTTCAGCTCAAACCTTACATTTCACCTCAGTGGATTAAACACCGACATTCGTGTAAGTTTATTAACGCCCTTCACCACACCACGCGCTCATTAACTATAAAATTACTTTTTAACTTATTCATACAAAAAATGACTAGCTTACAGCTCTTACATTACTCCAATGAAACTGCTATAGAGTATCGAATTGTATGTTTTCATATATAAATATTTAAAGTATAAACTAAAATATAAAAAAAATATATAACTAGTAATGAATTATTAATTATTTTAAGTTGATTTTTTATTACAATTAATGAAAATCAAAATTACTGGTGCAAAAATAAACATTCATTAAACTAATCCTTTTGTTATATGTAACAAAATATTAACAAATTTACATAATACTAGTAATTATTAAAAAAGTTACAACAAATAATAACGCAAAATTATTACCACTTATATATTATCAAAATTTTGTTAGACTTTAGAAAAGTCATTGCAATATCAACTGTACAAATGAGAAAATAATAATAGTAGTATAAGATATATTTCTGAGGCGGTTTCTATACATGACCATTAACAACGACTTCCTTCAGCCACGTGCATTGTATGCATGTGTATTGAGCCAAGATTCGTTGCAATATCAAATCGCGTCGGTTCTACAAACGAGCATGTCTATTTATCCCTAGTTGAGAAAGTACCAAAAAATCTCTATGTATAATATCTTAGTATACGTCTTTCATTTGTTTCCTATTTATAAGTGTACAATTAATTGATTAATTTGTGGTGCTCACTCCAGCCCGCTTATATCACTTTCCAGTCCCTAGCTCGATATTCCAAGAAGGACAGATAAGGGTACTACCTCTTTTACTCTCTTCTCTCGTGTCTCAATATCTGGTAAGATTCTCTGTATCTCTTGTCTTGGCTCTTGTGGCTCGGACTCGTTACACTATAAGATCTCTATTTATCCTGCGTTTCTCTCTCTGTGTAATTTACTATCTGTGATGTCCTAAAGTAAACATGTGTGTGAATACCGCCATTGTGGAATTAGATGTTTCTACCCTTCGAATATTCACATAACCGAGCATCCCCAAAAAGTCGAATATACTTTTTATATCTTCAAAAATATTACTAAAAATATTTGTTGCAACTGACAATTTAATTTTATTGTCATAGGATTCCATATAACTAATATAGGTTGGTATAAGTTGAACGTGTTATCTCACGCATAGTGTGGATACAGTTTGATAGAAGGTGCGTGTGCATCGTATTAAAGTATACTTCAGATATGCACGCGCGACTTTGCTTATCAGACATAGTGTGGTTACACCACAATATTTATATATAATGTTGTTAGTTTATTACAGGCGTATACCATTATTTTTTTAACGTCTGATTAAAACCATGAACTATAGTTGATTATAAACAATGTTCGTCAAACGACCCTTTTATTAGGATACCCTAAATAAAGCAGTCCTACGTATGCGAAAATTGGTAACAATCAAAGCAGCGTCTACACGTATAAAATCGCGTATTTAAGTGTGTGGTATTTCAAGCAAATCCCGAATGCGCCGACAATTTGCCGCCCCTCGAAAATTAATTTCATAAAATAAAGCGTCGACGGCATTTCGCAGAAGTTATCCCGGCGAAAATAAATTTAGAAAATTAATAACTTCTTGCGTAGCATACTACCACCACCACCGCCGCCACTACAGTCGCCCCCCTTTGTTGTAGAGCAAAGTTTGGGATTATTGATCTAACTATGGATGCTTTAATCTCACATGTAATATCGTGTGCTGCGTGAGCGCTGCACATTTCCTCCTCATCCATCACGTGGCGCGAACGATGAAGAAGTGGCAGAGAGAAACAGGAAGAAGTTATACTACAGAATAATATCGAATGTTTCCACTAATGGAATTGTATTTTTTTTTCATCATCTCTTTCTCTGCTTCCATCCCCGTCTTCTTCCTTTGCCAGCGAAGGCTTAAGTTTACATGGTTATACTTCCCCAATAGAATTACATCGGCGAGCTATCTTTATCCCATTTAACTTGCTTCTTTATTTTTATCCCTAGGAAACCTTTATTCAATTATCTTTCGATTGCAGAAAGGGTTTTCTTGCTCTCTTCATTGAATGCCTATAGTTATGATGTATATGCGCCATTCCCTTATTTATTTTTAATTTTACTTGCCTTCCTTAGGTTGTTTAAAAAATCGGGGTTGGGGGATGATGATGATAATGCGAGGGATGGCGGTATTCGCGGAAGCTACCCCGGTATTTAACAAATGTTTCACGGAGACAATGGGATTGTCAAGAACTCGCACCAATTACGGAAAACAATTCCAAAAAGGAATTGTAATTTTCGCCGGCGCTTCTCTAATACTATAAAGACGACAGGAACGGCGGATACCGGATTGTCTTAACGACATATTAAGAGGGCAAAAATTGTGATGGAATTTAAACAAGCACCGAGGATTGTTTTGTTGTCCTTCTCCACTCGTTGTGTGCGAAATGATATCGGGTGGAGAAGTCCCTTCTTCTGGATATGCTGAGGATCTGCGGCTCGAAGGATCGTTACTTCAATATAAAGAGTGAATGTATATGCAGAGCAACGGGGTTCGGGGGGATGCTCCCCTGTCACAGCCATCCTCCCTCCAGTCGTTTTAATATTAATACCATCTGCTTTTCAAAAGCAAACTATCCTATCCCATCTCGCTTCATCCCCCAGCGGAATAAATCGAAATCGAGTTATTTTCATATTACCGCTGTTATTTCGGCAACCTAAAATAACACGAATTAACATTAATACCATACCATCCCCAATAACACGAACAGGAATAAACCGCGGATAGTTTTGTATATAGAGTATATAATCCACTCTAATAATCACAACATCGCTGCCATTTATTGCTGGATGCTCGTGTATGCTATGTGTTTGCATACTAATTCATAGCCTCATTATTACAAATCCAATCTAAACATATTTTCCAACATTAACAATCCTCTTGACTGTTCAATTTTTTTTTTGATGGACATAATCATATCATGGGATTAACCGGTAATAAATACATAATGTTTATACATAAACAAATCTAATGATTAATTTTGTGAATCTATTATAATTACGTTATCATTCGGTGATTAAAGCATTACCAATAATTATATGATTTATTAGATAATTAATTTTAATTCTATTGATTTTATGAATTAACTATAACAACTTCAAACCAAATTAGGTAATATAAAGAAATAACATATGATTAACATAATATTAATTCATTCTGGATTCACTATAGTCCGGTTTGAAAATTTGATTTTTTTCCCTTTATTTAGTTCCTCGATTATTCCGATTTCAAACAGTCCGGGTTATTGGCGGAGTTGAACACCCGAAGTATTATTGTACAATATAATTATAACACATATAATTCAATCCAAACTGAATTTTCAACATTAATAATTCTCTTGATTAATTAATGGGTATAATGAACCGAAGGGATTACAATGTGACAATGTACAGTAATTATACATAAATAAATCCCATAATAAACGTCATTGAACTAGTTTAATTAGGTCATTATTTAGTACTTACAGCTTACACATTATTATCAATATTGGAATATTAATTAATACCAAATTTAATTACATGCAATACACAATTTAACAATTAACAATCTACGTACACTTGTAGATTTTATACAATATATTTATTACAAGCCTGCGGAAGCATTGTCATCTCAGTTTTTTTGAAAAAATGTTATCAGTGATGGAATTCAAACGTAATAGTGTGATAACTCAATATTTGAGCGGAAAACCAAAAAGTGGCTATTGTTAGAGCCATCGGACACCTTAATGTGAATAAATCTTTCGTGTCTCGAACCATAACACGTTATAACAAAGCTTGTAGTGTTACAAAATGCTATTTTGGTAGTCAAAAAAAAAACTACATCTGTGGTAGAAGTGGTTCTAAAACTTAAGGCTCGAATTGAATGAAATCCGCGACGCAGTGGAAGACAAATGGCTACTCGGCTGAACATATCGAAAATAACCATGCAACAAATACTCAAAATCGAACTCAAAGTGAAACCTTACAAGTACCAAAAAGGACAAGATCTCACCGATGTTCAAAAGAAAAGTAGTCTCGATAGAACGAAGGAGCTGTAGAGCTTGCACGAACACAACCAATTAATTTCCCAATTAATAAATTCGTAAACAAACAAAATGATCGAATTTACTTAGACCTCTCTCATTCGGAAATTTAGACATTCGAATGGCCACAAGAAGTCATTTCTGCAACTTAATTGTTTTCTAACATGTTTTGCTTGTGTTTCAATGAAATCCAATTTGAATAAAAAAAAATACAGCGTTCTGAAAAATCTATTGGGTCACGCTATATTTGTCTTCTATTCATTAATAATTAAAATATCTTCTAATTAATATTTAAAAAAAAATCTATTCATTTGTTTCCAAGGAAACTTACAAATTATTGTATAACACATTTCAATAATTCATTCAAAACAGATTATTTTGTGTAATCAATTTTCGAAATATTTCTCTATTTATATTATATTGTAAATAAATAAAATAAAATAAATCGGATTTCGGTAATTTCACAATGGCGAGTCAGTTACATCACCAGTAAATGTATTTATGAAATACGTGTGCATGTAAATTGCAATTGCAACGTTTTTGTTCGCAATGAAGTTTCGTATGGCAAAATACGTTTATGCTTTTTAATAATACAAATTTGGAAGCGAATCGGAATTGGCCATTTAAAATGATTGAATATCCGCATATTCATAGAGCATAGAATACCAAAAAAAAATATATATATAAATATATATAAAAGTATATATAGGCCAGGTATGAATGTGTGATTTAATTTACGTAACCGGTATTTTACATTCGCTTTGAACATGTAATCTGTTTATTAAATATTACATACATCCACGTAAATGCTAAACTGCACATATTCAATTTGCAATTCTATTTCAACGATACGAAATGCTCCAAAACCCCAATCGCAAATGGCTTTGAAGAAACATACATTCACATCATAAATTATCAATTAATACAGTAATAACTTACTAAATTCATTTAATTAATACATTTTTTTGTAATAACATATGAAAAATATGCTATTATTTACCTATTAATAAGGATTCTTATACAAAACATAAACAGGTATTCTTACGAACTCCCGGATTTACGAACAAAATTCTAAAAGCTCTTGTTACAATACAGTGATAAAAAAAATAACAAAAATTGATAATTTCTTTAATAAAATATGAAGATGTACAATTTGTTTTGTTGCATTTGTATCTCTTGTCTTTTTTTATGAATTAATTGCGATGTCTACATTACAAAAGAATTTGTAAGTAACTATTTTGTTTATTTTCATCTAATTTTTCAAATTTATACGGAATTTAATATATATAAAAATAAAAACAGTGATAAAGATACTTATATTTAGATTTTTTTAAATTCCCCCGACTTACGAACAAATTCGACATACAAATGGAATGTACCTGTACCTGTACTTCTAAAGAGATTATTCCTATATTTGAGTTTAAACATACTGTTTATCATATAATATCGAAAATCTTTGACAATCTATTTTTTTCGCAAAAATGTTAACAGCAAAATTTATGTGATTTCATATATATATATTATAAAATGAAACACTTTTGATTTAGATGAATTTCTTGGAAAATTGAAAAAAAAAATTAAGTTGTACAAATATTTTTTTTATTCGTTGAGCAAAACTTCGTTTTCAGATGTAAATATACTATGGTTAGAATGGAGTAACGTTTCTTCGTAAGGAAAATGAAAAACTTTTTATCGAACAAAGAAAAGTTTATTAAATAAACAGTCAACTTTTTAAATTCGAATATTATTGAAATATTCAGAGGTATACTTTATAAAATAAATTAATTTAAAGTAAGTAGGTGTTTTTCAAATTAAAACAAAATTGAGATTTACACTACATAATAACTGTATAATAATCATCGCGGATTTTCAAGAAAAATCTTATAAAAATGTTGCCGCTATGTTAGGACCGTGAGGCTAATCTCGTCGTGAAGTTAATTGAGAAATCCCATTTGAGATCGCATCTACAGCGCGATTTCATTATTTTCAGTTCCGCAATGGTACTTATCGTCCATTCAATTATTATCCTCGACGCCGCAAAATCCCAGGAATTTTCACCAAACGATCATAGAGTTATTAAGAAGAGATTCGATGAAACTAACATCTAATTACAACACGGATTTTTATTTTATAAGCGTCGAGATTATTATCATCATAATTTATTTATAAAACAATTACAAAATTAATTAATTGAGTAAATTTAAGATCGCGGTTGACATTAAATGGATAAAATTTCTCGGTGGATAGTTACCATTTTTTTTAAATTTGTTAGTTGGCTGACGTCTTGTAGGTTAACTTCAGTATTATATTGATACTCTGCGATTTCACTATTTCCTTTGACTGTGAATCTGCTGCTATCCTTAACACTGTCATTGTCCATCGACTTGGCTGCAGGTCCATATGATGAACCACATTCATTTCACTGTTCATCTGTGACGAACGATGGCCCTATTGCTGCAAGCACCGAGAGGGCTCACAAATGGCCTGGCTTGACAAGGATTCGAACTTAGCTTGACCAGGATTCGAAATATTAGTTAATTCATATTATTTAAAGTATCAAATTGTTATTTCATTCTTTGAGGTACTAGAAATTCCTAAATTTCTAGAGAACTAAATCAACTGAATCAATATCATGGTATGGCCTATCAAGATTCAACCTTTGACATACCAATTCCTCTTTACCTTAAAGAGTTAATACACAACATAGTATATAATGATATATTATTTAATTAGCTTATCATTCAATAGTTATGATCTAAAATAATATATTTGTACTTTTATGGCTAAAGCATATAATATGTTTTGCAATTAAATAACTTTAATAACCAGAATATGGTTTTAGTAAAATTATCTTTAATATTTTAAAGGAGACCATAAAAAAGGTATTTATCTTTTAGTATTTATTATTTCATCATTAGAATAAATATATTTTAGAGTTTGTGGTTAATTTGGTATTAAGTTCAGTTCCATGCTTTTAATGAGAATTTTCAATTTAGTTCAAACAAATAAAAGTGGAATATATTAAAGCAAATGAAAATGATAATTAATTGCTATTTCTCATTTGCAGGAACGATCCCGGCTATCTCTTAGCGTAAGGTGAAATGAATGCTAATGTGATAAAAGTTTATTACACGATATAATTTAGTGTTGAAACCGTCGGCGAATGTATATTATATGCATAATAATAATAAAGTTAAAAAAGAAACGTAGGAGTGAATGAATGAATAGTAGAAGAAGAGAAAACTGTGCATATTTAATGCGGTAATACGTTCTGAAGATAATAAGAAAAATAATAAATTCTCCGTTGAACGTACAGAATCCGTAATAATATATCTGGCGCGCTCTGAATCTGTTTGAGAATAACGTCTTTTCATATAGAGCGACGACGGAGAACGCGCCACATAATGCAAGAAAACTAAGAAAACTGAAGGACCTTTCATCCTTCTTCGCACCCCACGAGATTCATGCAATTTATTACTGCAACGTCTGTTTAATCCGTTTACCATGAGATGTCTTTAGTCATTGTCCACAAATCGATTATTCTATTTGCTAGAAATATATATATATATTTATACTACATGTTGAATAATTATTTTATGCATTTGGAATAAATCAATGTTTCATTAAGCATAACAACAATAATTATTTTAATCCGTCTAAAATTAATTATTCAATTAAATAATAATTGTGTATTTAATATTACAAACCACAAGCAGTATTAGTTGTTACAGAAATCATACAAATATATATTTTAACCAATCAAAAATAATCATCAATTTAATAACTGTTATAATTTTAGTCGGAAATTTAATAATTAATTGAATTAACATATTGAACTAATTTAGTTCAAATAAATAAATTTATTTAATCAATTATTATAAAAAAATTAAACATATTTATATAATTAAAATAAAACAACACATAATTCACTATTGATTATTTAATTAATATTATTGTTAATATGAGTATAATGAGACCTTGAATAAAAAACGTTTTTTTTTTTCATTACAAATAAAAATAAATTTAATTTAATGAAATAAATAAGCTTTTGTGAATTATTTGTACTTAAAAAACAGATATTCCCCGACTTACGAACTAGTTCCGTTTCAATGGGTTGTTCGTAAGTCGAATTTTTGGCAAGTCGGCGGAATTTTAAAAATTTACAAATATATTTGTCTTACCACACTTTATCATGATTTTTACTTTTATATATGTTAAATTCCGATTTACTGACTGCTTACATTTAAAAAAATAGATTAAAATAAACAAAATAAATACTTACAAATACTTTTAAATGTAGATATCACAATTATTTAGTACATCTTCCAAAAATATTATATTTTATTAAAAGAATTATCAATTTTTGTTTGGACAGTTATTTTTTTATCATTATATATGTCCTTGTAACAAGTTAGATCTTTTAGAATTTTGTTCTTAAGTCCGGGAGTATTGTATAACAATATGGAATAAAATAAAGAAATATACATTATTAATATACAATTTGTTATGTTAGTTGAAAATTGAAACAAAAATATATTTCATAATTAACTATAGCCTTTTGTCCAAAATTAGTGCCAATAAAAAATTATAAATAAAATAATAATTACTAAAAAGTTTACAATATTAAAGTTTTTTAAGTTACTTTATTTTTAATTTTATACAAATATATAATAACAGCAATTGTTGAATTTTTAAAAACTACGATTTCTATTGAAGAGCATTGAACATTATGAACGTAAATATAAAACAAATATTATAATAAAAATTTCGAAGAGTATTCAGTTAATAGTTTAGGGATTTTATCCAGAGAGTTTGTGTCCAAATTCTACATTTTTTATTAGTAGTATTTGTTAGATTTTAGTTGAATGAATAAACTCATGGTTTATCCGATTGCTTTTTGTAAATTCTCATGATTTTAAGGTTTATTAATGTATTCTATAAGAGAATATTTCCAGTTGTTACCAATTACAAATGTTGTCAAGTAAATTAAGAGATGGAGCATAACTGTGGACAACTATATTTGTTTAATGCTGCCACCAAACTTCGTGAGAAGATTCATAAAAGCCATAAATTCAAAAGTCAGGTATTCCAAGAATTATTATTTTAATACGTATATGTAATGTTTTTACGTATCATATAATTTATAGTGTGGATGCAACATTATAAAATAAAATCAATATGTGTACTTTTTATAATGTTAACCTCCTATTAAGAATACTGTCAATTGTCTATAAAGTTCTACGGTCGGATTTATTGTTATTATCCGGAAAAATGGAGATTTTGAATCGGGATAGTAATAGTATTCCCTCGTATCACTTGGAACAGAAGGACGGGTTAAAAATCCAATAAGCCCGATGCGATCATCCGGTGCATTTTTAAAGCTTTCCATATTTAAATTGATAATATGCAAATTCGCGGAGTTAATCCGATCAACAATAATGGATTTTCATTTTTTGCCCGCTCCCCGCTCGCTCAGCTCGCATTTGCCAGGATGGAAAATAGAGTATTAAAAATGTATCCCGGGATAAAAACGATAGTCTACTAAAAACACGTACAGAAAGAAAAAAAAATGCGAATGGGGAAGCGCGCGTTCGGTCCGTATTAAATTACAATAGCCTTTTAAAAACAAATATCTACAACAAAATTCCATTAAAATGGAAAACATGCAATAACTAAAAAGGAAGAGAGAACTTTAGATTTTGCGGCGACTTTTCCACTTATAACGGTTGCATTGAAAGAAAATCAACTCCCGACTAATCATCGATTTCATTTTAACTTTGCATACGTTCTCATTTCATCTGCTCTTGCGAGGATGATGTTCATCTCACTCGTTCCCAACGTAGAAGTTACATCGTTACGAGTTCCAAAGTTGTTCTTTTTTCCCTTCCTCTTCTTTCTTCGGCGGATTCTACTCTCGTTTTTTTTCTCTTCATCTTCTTCTCCTTCTTTCCTTCACTTTTACGCGAAAATTGCCGCGACTATTAAGAGAGCAACTTTCTAGAAGTAAGAAGAAGAACCCCTATCGTCAGCCCCTTTAAAATAATTAACAGTTTTATAGCCAACGCTCTGAAAATAATTACCATCCTCGAATAAAGAAGATCCCATTTGTAAATGGACAACTTTTCTATTAAAACCTATAGAATTTCGATGGCAACTAATTGACACGCGATATTTGACGTGTGTATTTCCAATTTACTAAAGCTATATTTATATATAAAGTATAATTAGTGAGCTTTCCTTTTCTCCGCCACAAACAATCGATGAATTATGTTGACGGTAAATGGAATTGATGTATAAATGGAACTTTCAGTC
This sequence comes from Nicrophorus vespilloides, assembly GCF_001412225.1. Classification (NCBI taxonomy): domain Eukaryota; kingdom Metazoa; phylum Arthropoda; class Insecta; order Coleoptera; family Silphidae; genus Nicrophorus; species Nicrophorus vespilloides. The sequence continues at coordinate 844,950 of NW_017100081.1, read as the reverse complement.
GTAACATATCTCAGCGAAGAGCCGAGAAGGGAAAAAAATGGAAAAGGAGCTTTACCGTGCAGCAAATCTAATTGCGAGCGGTACACTAAAAGCTTTCACTAAAGCTTCCCCGACCCCCGTCAAACTGCCAACAAGACAAGGGAACAGACAAAAGTGCAAAAATATATAGGCCCTTCGAAAATTATCGATTCCATGTGTCCTTTGCACGTGGAATTCATGGAGACCTCTGGTGGAAAAGCTCAATGGTAGAGCTTTGAAGAAAACTGGATGTTTGTAGTTCGGGAGCTTGTGCAATAGATGGCCAGTAAAGCTTTAGGAAATACGGTTTATAGGAAACATTTTGAACTAAAACGCTAGAGTTAGTGTTCAAGGCTCATTTTCCTATCGATTTACTCATGTTGCGCACATAGTATATGTTGTTGATTAATCAAGGTCAACAGTGCATAAAATTTGAATGGGAAATGATGATTAATACAATTGGGAAAAATAGTATTAAGGACATATTAAGATAATACACTGGTAATCTGCAAAATATAGTTAGGACTATTAAAATTAAATTATAAATAAAAATATTTACAGATAATTTCTTTATATTTAATACCGTAGACATGTTTTTTTATCCACTACTTAATATAAAATTTCAATTATAATTAGGAATTTCTATTTAATTACTTATGATTATCAATTAATTACAAAATTATTCTTGCATAAAAATATACTTGATATTAATATTGAATAGAAACTACATATGTGAGTCAGTATAAACCAGTGTTTCCCAACGGGGTAATTTCATTGTTAAAGAGGGAAATTCGAAAATGGACTCGTCTATAGTTTAACCGTATAGTGAATTATATATATGTTAGATAAGGGGCATAAGAAATTTAGAAAGACTTAAGAGGGTCACAGAAAAGGTTGGAAAACACTGGTATAAACAGAGTACATTAGTAAATAATAAATTCTTATATAATTATTTCTATTACTATATAAATTTTATATAGTAAATCATTAAACAATTTATGTTGTGACTACATAAAACTAATTTCTTCCTTCCCAATTGTTCATTTGGCTTCCGCATTACGCGCCAACAAGCCAGCCACTGTCTGTTCAGTCAAATCAGAAAAACCAAAGTAACAATTTATTCTTCGGATTTCTTCTTCCGCCCAAATAATTAAAGTAAATAGCTTCTTCCAATTAAATCATAACTTCCTTGTTCAGCCCAAATAATCAAAATAAACAACTTCTTCTAACGAAACTAAAAATATAACTATTAAACCAAACTTCAATGAAATATATACATAAGAGAGATACGGCAAGACATGTAAAAACAAGAAAGGTAACTAGTCGAACATAAAAATATAACGTATTTCGAACCGGGGAGGGTGAAATAATGATAATGAAAATAAACTTAAGTGTGATATCAATAATATAACCAATAGTCATCAGTTAGAATTCTCTTTAAAATTTTATATTTAGATTTATACAATACCTAATAGATGCCTCAAAAAATTGAGTTTTCTACACCGTAGTTTGAGATAGGTTTTCTGCTAAGGGTTTCCACCGTTAGATGGGATATATTTTGTAAGAAAATCAATAACAGCGTATTAGGTGGCGTAGCTAGTAGATTTCTCCAACTTTGCGCAAATATATTGAGGAAAATCAATGAACGTTGTAATTTGAATTTCCACCGCTAGATGTCGCCCCAGTCGGAAAATGCGTTGTAGGAAAATCTGTATTACCGATGGCAATTCCGACTGCGGCCACTCGGCAACAGAGGTCGGCTCTGCATGTGGGTTGTATAGAACGCGCGCATTTTCGCAACGATTATTACAAACGTTTCATAATAAATAATGCTCTACAATTATTTGAACAAAAGAAAAAACTTAATAATAGTTAAGATATGTTTAAAATTGTACGTGCAACTAAACCTTAAAATTATGAGATTTCTAAGCTGTAATTCACATCGTAAAGTACACCTACAAACCAATATGGGATAATTACATTCACTTTATGAATTTCGTGGGTGGTTGTTAACATTAGGTTAATAACTAATCTCTTATAAATAATATGTTTTATTAGCAATTTAGGTATATTATTGTTATATATTACGCATTCGTTTATTAATATTGCAATTGACCGCAATATTTCAATTGTTATACAACACGAAATCGTATGAATAAATAAAGTTTTGAATGTAGTACTTTTCCCGTATGCAAATGTAATTGGTTGTGTATTAAATATGTGATAATACAAAAACGTAATTTAAACTTGCTGAATATTTGATACGTTTTATATATAAATAATCTACATATTCCATGATTTCATTTGATTTAATTTTAAATTGAATTTAAATTGAACATTTCTACTCGCCTATGGAAATATTAATTTTTATTGAGGCCATTTACCGTCCATATTTCCAATTAATAGAGATATAATTTGCAAGCCTTCTGAATAAAAAAATATATATATAATAATTTTATATAGCAGAGAACGCAAATTGCATTATGAAAACAATATTATTTATTGAACAAAATCAATCAATCTTAACGAGATAATTATTATACTGAAAGTATATACAGTGGAACCTCGCTTAACGAGTTTAATCTGTTCCAAAATTTCCGGATTTTTACTCGTATTGTGAAACATATTAAAAAATACACATAATATGTTCTCATTATCACTGGGTATGCGAAACGTCGCTGGTTAAGCGAGTCATTTTTTTTACAATTAATTTTGCTCGTTAAGCGAAATGCTCGTTATGCGAATTTCCACTGTATATAACAAAACAATTTCTCAAAATATATTTAAACATTTTGCTTGGACCCATGTATTTCTGCTAATTTTAGAATGAACGAAATACAATTAATGTAACTGGAAACTAAACTACAATATTTCATAAAACAATGAGTTTTATTTTTTTTTTAGCTCAAACGTTCTGAATTTGAGATATGTAATTAATAGATGCATTAATTGAAAACAAGCGTTAAACGAATTTAAATTTACTTTTTTCCTAGACTTAACTTACATTTAATTAGAATTAATACAAGTAGAGCTAAAGGTAGGTTTAGTTTTAAACAAGTAAGTTAAATATAGTAAAATATTCATTTAAAACTTTGATTCAATAAACTCTTACGATTAGGTGAATGAACAATAAATATGAGGAAATTAATTAATAAGTTATACAAATATGATCAATTATATAAAATTCTATATGACACATATTTCAAAATCGATTAATACTGTTTTTGTACAGTTATTTTTACACATATAAATAAATGTAATGTAATTAACAAATTTAATAGATACATTAATGTAAAGTAAATTTACAACTTTCATTATAGCGAAATAATAAATTATGAACTGCAAAGTTTGAGTTGTAATGAATCGACAATTATTTTTAGAATTTGCCTTGTATGGCAGATGCACAGCACGTTGAATCCCGAAGGTGCATCAGCCCGAAGACATACGAACAATTCACAGTATTCGTAAGTAATCAAATATGCGAAATAAACCTTCATTACTGCGATTCCGAATGCATTTTATTGTTAGAAGCGTACATAATAAACCAGCATTTCCTCTGACTTTCAATCGTGAACTGCGATTGTATGCAAAAGTGGTAAGAACAAACGCGCATGAAGGACAGGAAGAAACTGCAGGCGAAAAAAATATATAAGAAACGAAGGAATAATGCTAATTAGATGCATTCGTACAGAAGAATGTGAACGCCGCTGCTGAAGTGCTTAGCGTAATTATCCAATTCAATTTGGGTTAAATTGGTACAAAGGGAGAGATGGAAGAGGAAGGCAGGAGAGCGCAGCATCCGGGGTTAAGTGTAATTTGTTAGTAACAAATTTAGTCGCTAACTGGGGCTTATTTGAATTGCCACTTCCGGTTAGGGGGTAAATTAAAAATAATTCGCCCCGGCAGCTGGTGGTGAGCTTATTAGTTACTTTTACCGCCGCAAGGGAAGCCCCGACGATACGAGAATACTAGTCGTTCGATAAACGCGACGGAATTCATCAGCCCTCCGATAAATTGCTCCAGATCTATTGAACCCGAAATAAAAAAAAATATATATAACACACAGCCACCCACACAAGGGAGCAAAAGAGAACGGCGCTAATTCAATTACGCCAACCGCCCTTGCAATTCCAAATTAAAATTTTTACATCGCCCGAACCGCGTCCGGGGTTGGACGGAGAGCGGGGGTCGTCGGCACAATTCCCTCACATCTCATTCTCTCGCATCCTGTTTTATTTTATTTATTTTTTTCAACCCCCGACGGTGTTTGTTTTAAAAATAAAAAGCATCGCGGAAAATAAATTCTTATTGACATGAGAATAGTGCGACAAGAGGGGTGGTTTGTTGTTGTAGCGATGGTTCGACGCGACGGGGTCTAGGGGGGAGGGTGGTAGCTGCAATCAGAAAATAATAACGCGTTCGCGGGGGGATGGGTGGTGTTGGTGATGGTGTTCATGGGTTGAGGAGGGTGGACGAAAATCAATATGTGGATGATTCCATGCATTTCGTTTCAAACCACCGAAGGGACTCTGCAGCCGACACCAATCTATTACTTCGGTTGACGACATCTTCTTCGTCGTCGCCTTCCGCCGACAAACAGGACGCCAATAACATTTGCAGTTCAAATACAACCTCATTACAATTTATTACCGAATAATTCTATCCATCTGTTTTTATTGCATCCCCGAGAAAATGGAATTGTTCAGGAAAAATGCAGATCAATTGCATTCGCTCCATTGACCAATCCATTCCCGCATTCAATATGCTCTGCTAGACATAAATATGCATGATAGTGATAACATATAAAATATAAATTTTGTTGTAAATATTATAACGGGAAGATACACGTGCATATTCATATTATATGCATGGATTGATAGATCTGAATCCATTCACGACACTACATATTTAAACACATCATTTGTATTTACTTACATAACATTTGTCCAACGAGACAAAGTTATAAAATTATCAAAAAAACGTATAATAAATGCATTTTATTATTAGCCAAAAGATGGCGTTACAACTTGTATATAGTCCAATATTTAATATTTAAGTAACCATTTGAAAACATTCAATAGAATTAAAAAAAACATTAAAGATTTATTTTATTGAATAGCTAAAAAATGTCATTTTAGATGTTTTTCTTGAATAACATAATATAAATGTTTGTCCTTTCCTATAAATTCTAGTCTATTATGCAATAAATCACTACAAATTTCAATCAAAATCAATCTTCTAACCAAATACTTACATAAATATGTAAATTTCATCCATATAAGAACTTCACTTGTCTCAATATTATCTTAGGACAAGAATTTAATTTAATGATGAAGAAAATATGTACGTTATGTGTTTCGTTATTCGCTATTTCTTGAGCCTAAATATACATACCCAAATATTGGTGTACAGTCAATTCCGTTTAATCGGGACAGCGGCGTATTAGGGGCAAATTTTAAAGAGCAAATAAGAAATCGAAATGGAACTTCGAATAATTGAGCTGAAACAGCCGATGAATCCAGCCAAATATACTAGTCCCGACGTGTCCTGATTAAACGGAATCAACTATATACAGAAAGGTTAAAAATTCTATTGATTTCATCTTAGATTATTCATTTACAATTTATTAATTAAAAAATGTATATACGTTCTTGTCAAGATATTAAATCTTAATATTGTTATTGTTAAAATAATTTACAAAGCATGAAAACTACTAGAAATACCAATTTAATATATTATTTGTAATTAACAATTATTTGATAAACAAATAAATTGTTAAAACCTAATAATTTTAATCCATATAAAACAATTAAATTTTCTCACATTATGTAATTGCACCCTTACGTAAAATGCAAGAACGTTAGAGTACGATTATAACTTCGCGTTTAAACTATAGGTTTTATGTATATATAAACTTTAGTTTTTTTTTTAGCATTAAACGATAAGCTGTGAAACCTGCGGCACGAGATGTGCACTTCCATTTACCATTAACGTTTTTAAGTAATTGCATTTAATTATAGTAATAATATTTGCCGTTTACAAACTTTAATTTACATCGCCGAGCCCGCACATTATAGAATTCCGCAGTGTAACATTTCGTTGTATACTTTATCCTTTTTAAAATAAGTTCTTATTATGTAATGCAAGCGCCTTTCTGTCATCGCATCCATCATCGTTATGGCAAATTACACATGAATTGATTGTAATTAGTAATCATTATACAATTTCAATTTAATTTAATAAAAACAATGAATTACATTTATGTCAATAACATTTACATGATTAATTAATGCAAAAATAAAAATCTTTGTATAAAACAAAAATATATCTAAATAAATATAGTAATAACTCGCATAAGGTAATCATTAGTAACTGTACTAAACCGGACTAATCGAAAAACTAATTACATCAATTCTTCGGGTAATTTGTTACGACAGTTACTGTTTGAAACCGGACTAATTGAGGAAATGCATACAACAAAAGGACATACCCGATCATTGATGTATAAAAAATATATTTTATATACTATTTTATTTAGAACTTATATTAATTAAAATTTAATTTGTTTTTAAATTTTCCAATCTGATTGATGGAAGCTTCACAATGCGAGGTAACAAACACAATATAATATTTTGTTATTGAAATATAGAATGAAAATGTAATTTCGGACCTATACAAATAAATATATCAACAATAAAATATTACACACGAGAAATATGTGATATTTTATTTTTGAAAGGTATTTATCTACGTTAGCTGTCGGACCTTTCTTGGACACTGTCTTTCTGTGTTGTTTATGATGCTTGGGGTTATTGGCAAAAATAAGTTTTCTCTTTATAAGTGGTTGATTCTATTGTGTTAAATATAGTTATACAGCAATACCTCGCATAGTCCGGGTAAGCGGTTCCCCAATATCGTTGACTACTTAAAACCGTACAGTTCCTCGATTAGAACTGAAAACACACTTATAAACCGTACAAAATGATACGAGACTGTATTAAGGCAAAAAAGGTTTATTTATATATAAAAAAAATAATTGTTTAGAATTTATTTTGCTCATTTAGTTTGTTTACAAATCTGGACTGATTGAAACCAGACTGCCAAAAATTGCTGTACTTATTCATGCATATTAAACATTGTAGGAAACTAATTATGGCATACTATAGTAAACATAAAGCATTTCATATATTTTTCAAAATAATATTTAATTACACATTTTAATTACTTATTTGACTTTAGTCTTTATGCCCGAAAAGTACAATAATAATTTAGAAAACAATACGTAAATCACCAGCATCTAAAAATTACAAAAAGTGCATTTTTTTAAATCCAAATTAATTGAATATATGGTAGGACAATACATCTTACAAATTAGTGTTTTTTTATTATATAAACTGTATATAATAGATTCATATATAAATAAATAGAATGTGTCATGTGAAAGGATTGTGTAAATACTTCAGTCAGTAATTCATAATCAATGATATAATGTCATTAATGTCTACATAACATACATTTCTATATACTTTTCTTGATGGTAGTTCAATTATAGTAATTATGAAATCAGTAACGATGAAGAAGAAAAAACAGAGTAATTTTCCTTAATAATAGGTTATTGCAGGAAAGCGTAAAACGATGTAAACTGACCGAATGTAGGGACTGTAAAAAGACTTAAATGTCAATTTATCAGATTATTAGCGCACGCAATGCATGCGTGAAACAGTCACAAGAATACCTAAACGCATTTAAATCGTACTCTTTTCGTGTGTATTTTTAATTAGTGGACGAGTTCTTCCTTTCTCCGGTATTAATTACCAAATGGGGAGGATGTATTTTAGTTTTAATTGAAACTAAGCTGGTAATTAGTTTGCCAATTATTTTCTATTGCCGGAGAGTCCAGAAGTGTTTCGCCCGTTTTCAAAAAGATATTATCAATATAAGCATGTCAAAAACATACAAAATAGTTTGCAATTTACTTTAATTAAATTACAAAGTAATTTAAATGTTTTGAACATATGAAGTTGAAGCTTTTAATATTTTTAAATTAATTTTCAGTTCAAAACAATATGTAATGTAAATTCTACAATAATTATGACCTTATTATATTAATATATTTTTACACTGATATTACTTACATTATACGATGTCCCAATATAAATAATAAATTTACAAAAAATCAATATCAGGTAAGTAGGGGGTCTACCTAAAACAAAAATATGGCAAGGGGTCTACGACACAAAAAAAGTTTGGGAACCTCTGGGCTAGAGGATCATCTTCATAGAGCTGAGGAACACAGATAGTTACGAAGACTGAAACGATATTCCTACTCGTTTTTAATGTATTGAGACGAATATTGGATGTCTTTGTGTGAGAATGTATATATTAGTTTGTTTATTTATCTTTATATTTTTATAGTTGGTAGTTGGATCAATCTACAAAATTGTTTATTTTGCTTATAAAAACATAACTGCAAAATATTTTTATAACGTAGATTAGTTATTATAAATAAATATCTGTAAAAGTCAATGAACTTTTCAAATAGAAAACTTTTAAAAATACATTAAAACAATATTCAAAATGAAAATAATTGTATCACCCCTATGTACATAAATATAAATAAAAATTCTAATATTTTAATAAACATCTGTTTCGTCGAATGGAAAACTTTAAATAATTTTATGTGTGTTTCAGATAAAAATCGTTTCCATAATTTATTAGAAGAATTCATCACATTATTCAAGAATTTCTAAGGTTTCCAAAACCGAATAACGTTAGAAATTATACCGATGTAAATATGCTGGTATTATGCGCATGAATAAAAATTTTGTCGGTACCAAATTATTATTCGGGTATAACATTCCAAATAATACTTTCTAAACTAGTCTCATTCCATTTCGACTATTCCTCAACGCACATCTCGTGAAATAATAAATATTTTGATTTACACATATCTTTGTATAAATAAAAATGTACACTTTAAACTCTATTTAAAAGAAATTTGTAAGATTGCAATGTTTTTAACTACAATTTTGTAGAAAATGTAGACTAAACAAAGATTATTTTATTGTTTCTTGTTTATCCAATTACATTTATTAAGTTTGTTTTAATACATAATTATCATGTTCATATTTCATGAATCATGTAATTAAATAATAACATTTTCTTTATTATGTAAGTCTTCAATGAAAACATATTATATTTCATTCGCTATTTTTTTTTCTATAACTGTTTACGTAATTGAATTTGTAAATATTATGTGTTAATCCTACAACGAAGATGGTTCTATTGTTAAGGAACGATTAAAACCTACTCGAATCTGAAGAGCTTTAAATCAATTCGTGTGCCAAAGGTCAGTTTGTATATATAAATTACACAATAAATAATGATGGCTTTGTGCTGGACGTCAAATAGCTATTAAAAACGACGCACAGTAAATGCCTATTAATTGGGAAATATGATAACTGTAAAGAATATACAATTTAACTGGTTATTTCATTTTTGTGATAATAATTGCTTGAAATTGATAGATTACTTTAAACAGCGTTTCTCAACATTTGGATTGCTAAATTGACAGCTGTCATATGTGTCAAAGTGAGCAAATGGTTTACTAAACAACTTCAAACAAATATGTTGAGTCGCAGTGCTAAAAGGTTGAGAAACGTTGATATGAAAATTGTGAAACATTATCTAATAAATTAATAATTATTTTGAAAATAATATCAACATATGTGTTTTTTGACACTAAATATTTTTATAGAGCCTTGAATACACAAAAGCGAAGATCTATCAAAATTATACATAAATGATACATTATGATAAAACAAAAACAATTAAACAAATCTATTACAAATCTAGTTAATTGTCAAAGATTGTAAAATCTTATTTTTTGAACCATAAGAAAAATAAAATTTGGAAGTATCTAAATGCAGTGCATTTATCTTTATTGTAGATAAATATTAGTTTTTTTCTTCATTTTATTATATTTCTTTTATTTTTATTATGAATACGATAAAAATTTAGTTGTCCTGAATTACACTATTTTCTATCATTATAATCTTATATTTTATGCACGTATTTGTTTATTATATATAATAAAAATGTATATTAGTTCAATTCTACAAGTATTTTAATAAATGTCGATCAATATTTTTAACGTTGAAGCATTCAAACTGCTGCATGTTAAAATGCATGTGATATTAATATAAATGGAACGAAGTGTGTGCAGTGGTTTTAAAACATAAACTGCCGGTTAGTCGAAACGCATTCAAATATGAAGAGCTTTCGAAGTTCCTATATTGTGCATAATATAATGGCAGCGCTTGACTAAATAATATGTAATAAGTTTCATATGGTGTGCAGAATTCGTACGTGAGTGGTGGAAATATTGCGGCGAAGCATATTATATAACACCGAAGGGGGTTTGGCGTATGAAAATTAATCAAGCCGACGAATTGCATAATAAAATAGGTGGCCGATTATGTGGGTATCAGGCGGCGGGTGGTCCCCGTCGACCCCAAATGCCTGATAATACAACAGCCTCATAAATCACGTACACACACTACAGCAGCCGCTCACGTGGTTTTCCATCATCGCGATGATACTATCTTCAATGGTCCAAATATTAATTGATGCACGTGTAATTATATAATAACAATAGTTGGATGGAAAATCGAAAGAAGTATAGCATAGACAAAGTGTACAATTCTATTATACTTTACCATATGATTGATAGTTCTAAGAATGTCCTAAAGTAAAATTCAATTAACCCCAATTTACTATAATAGTTTAACTTTTTGCAGATAAGCGGCGGATATATCCGCCCAAATATATTTAAGCTAAATTATATGCACGACGAGACGTCATAAGCCTTTTCGAGATGGTGCAGTGAAGTTGAGGATGAAGCTTTTGTTGTAAAGCCGCTACTTGAGTTATCTAAACACTCCACTTTAGATTCTAACCGAGCACGTCATATTGTTCAGTCTGCAAAGGGTTAATAATAAAGTTTAGAATTGGAATTAGTTAAAATATTTTTATTATAAAAGATGCCTTGTTTGGACCATCACTACATGATAACAATGAGAACCGCGCGCATATATTATGTTAATTGGGACATGCGTACGAACAACTTTAATTACGACGTTAATAGGATTTAGTGTGAGTTTAACTAGAAACTCAACTTTCTAACTTTAACCATTTATATTATTGATGAATTCTTCCTTTTTTTGAACTATTATATATTTTTTTATTTAATAAAAATCAGATGGTCCAAATTAGAATTATTTAAAAACAAGCAGATAAAATATTAATATATTAAGGAAGAAAAATAAAAAGGATCGGAAGAAAAACTACAACGTAACGTGCCGAGTACGAAGATGAATTGTTCCGACATGCAACGCAACGATTCTTTCGCCATTCAGAAAATCCGCTCCAGTTAATTATTTATCTTCGCCAATGATCTGACGTGTATTCGAATTAATCCACCTCGCTGTGTCTCGGATACATTATTATTTCGACGTTAATTAATGTGCGTTATAAATTAGAAACTAATGCATCCCGACTCGGAATTCGCGTCGCACTCCCGACTAAATTATTCATCGTATTCCTTCTTCTTCCCCCGGAGGTGTTAAATATTGCTCATCGCACATTCATCATCCGCACTTATGCAACGTAATCCGATTCCATAATCCGATCATTCCCATTCCGATGCATATGGATTATACGATGAAAACATTTCGTCAAACTCGACTACATGTATAGTCTGTACATATTTATATATCAAATGTTGTTTTCGGCTTGTATATCACTTTTAATGGTATGCTAGTAATGCTAGGATGCAATTTGATATACTTTAATCATTAATCACTAATTGTCAATCAACTAATTGTAAAAGCGAGCCACATGTATTTTTGTTAAACTATTTACAATCTATACGTAGTGAACATTTGAGTAACCCAAAGTCAATTTCAATAAGTTACATAATAATAATGCATGTATTAATATGTTTAAAACTAATCTTATACTAGTTTAAAACGCTTCAATGCTAGAAGACTTCAATTGTAAAGCAGACTTTTATAAGTAAAGTAGAACATTTACTACTAATTCTATACTTCGCAACTTATTCCTCGAAATTAAGATTAAAAACACATTTTTTTTTTTCAGAAATGAATTATTATTATAAATCTTATATTGTCTATTATTAAAAATAGAATATTTTAAATAAATAATAAAATAGTTTTGTATATTATTATAATAAATAATGGTTCCTTCCCTCTACAAGAATTACAAAGATCCTAGTCAATTCTAAAAAGTATATTTTGAACATTTTAATAATTTGGAAAATAAGTTCTCATCTTACGAATTCATGCTTTACTAAGTTAGAAACAAGAACTACATCGCCTGTTAAGTAATAAAGCGTTTAAATTTAGACTACAGTAATTGAAACCATTTAAAACATGGGGGTTACGACAAGGAGTACTAGTGCTTAAATTGTCAGTTTTTGTAACTTAATTAAATATAAAATGTTTTTGGTATTACTCGAATAAGGATAATACTAAATTGTTAATGACATAACAATAATTTAAAAAATGTTTCTCACGATTTAATTTAAAAAATACAAATAAAATGTTTATTTCGGAAATTTTAATCTTCGAACTTGACAAAATTATTTAAACTATGCAAAAATTTACATTTGATTGAGATCATTACATTTAATAAATATTAATATAAAATAAATAAAACTTATTTGTATAAATAAAACATAAAATAAATAAGAAATAGAACAGAAATAGAAACAATAATTACAAAGAGTTTGTTATGCCAGAGAGAAGAGCGCATGGAAATAAATCACTTATTCAACATTGAACGACATTTCCATGTCAGTTTATAAAGGAAAATACGCAGTTTATTCATCTCTATCAGAATAATTCCTTTTGAGGTATTTTCGTTTCATTTGGTGTATGTGCGCGCATAATATCCGATTCATCTCATTTCATAGACCTGGGAAATGTGTATACACAAATGGAACGTTTGTTATTTTATTCCGCTACGTAACGTAGTTATTATTGGAGATGAAAACTTGAATGCATACTGCATTATATGGTACGCCATTTTAATCGAGCCTAAGGGTAAAAGTTAAATGAGCTCTCCGGTGCTATTGCTAATTTAACTACTTCGTCCCAATTACATTCCGCTTGTGATGTAATTTTACTTCTATTACTAATACCACCGCATGCGTTCCTTCGTCAATTTTTTTTTGCTGTTTGCAGAAACGACTCGAATATGAGAAAATAACTTACATCGCAGTTGAGGAAAAGTAAAGTTTGCAACTTGGCGGTTACACAAAATTCGTTGCAATGAAAGGCGAACTTCGGGATTAAAGAATTAATACTTTGTAATGTAATTACTTACTGTATTAATTACTTACTTTATAATTTAATGACTAATTTAATTTAATGAATGATACGATGGATGCTTATGTAGTAATTGGAATTGAAAGCATTTTCATCTCTATTAAGTTTGGTAGAAAACTGTTTAAATTAATGATAGTTCATGCGTGTAAATTTGGAACGAATTCATTTGGAGCATATAGCATTACTATATATTATATACTAATGAAGAGCTATCGACCCGACGTTTCATTTGTTCCAATACCGAAACCCTTATAGAATCACCTCCATCCAACCGCACATTACATAGAAACACCATTATCTGACGCCTACTGAACGAATAGGTCGACGGATAATGGAACGCATTCCTAGTGTTACTCTCAACTTGATATTTGCTTTTACGATTAAATTCTCTTACTCATAACATCTTTATACTATTACAATTCCTCAAAGAAACACTTTTAACTTAGACACATAGTATGCTTCTTAATCTTATTAATGTCACATTTTTTTATAGATACTTTCAGTCATGTAATTTAATTATATAAAATCATCTAAACAAATTAAATACAAAATTATTACAACGTGACTTTTTGATAAATACTCTTACTGGTAACAACAATTTTATACTACTATAATTTATCAATGAAATACTTTATTTATATATTAAGCTTCTTATATTGCAATGGTGATAATTTTTATATATTTACATTTTATTAATGCTATATAAGTAAATAAATATAGTAAATTAAGAGAATCATATTTCTATTCTCAACTAACAATTTACTTTTCCAATTGAATACTATTACTCTGGATTACAATAATTACTCTTTAAGTATGTACGTACAATATATATTTTTTATATATTTAAGAATGTGTTATGCAAATACAGCTCTCAGTAAATAGTATTACACACTTGTGTCAGTAGTCTGTCAGATGAGAAAAAACAAATATGTGTCAATTCGACGTGTATCAATTGATAAATCAGTTTGTTAAAGATTATAGACAAACATATGAATGTAATAATCTTTCGGTATATTTCGAAAGCCTCGTTCATGTGTTGATATTGGTCGTACATTATATTTGAGTCATATACACCTTCAACAGTCGTATTGTTTAATTATTGGTCAATAAATTGGCTCTTGTCGTGTGTGCATACATCGCGAGAACATTAAACTCTTGTAGTCCTTGACATATCTCCTTAAGGACAAGAAGCTTATCGAAAGAAAATGCAAAAGAAAGAAACAACTAAAATAAAGTCAAATAAAATGTAAAGAAGGCGAGAAACAAAAGCGGCGACATGATGTTGATTCAGTGGGAACGCCTTTTCGGATGCATTCATCTGCGGCGCGTTAATGGGCTGTTATGCAATACGCGTATGCAAAGGTAAATGGCGAAAGAGAGTGACGATGGTAATGTATGTATGTCACATCTCGTTCCCGGACGCATACATGATTCATCGGTGGTGGTGGTAATGTTAATTCTCAAAAGGGTGCCATTATGTGTGAATGGGGGTGGCCGGTCATATGAACAAGGAGAGAAAAAAACGAAAAAAAATAAATAAATAAATAAATAACGGCAAGATATGTGTGTGTATGTGCACGTATTCCGGAATATGAGTGAGAAAAAAAAGTAAATAAATAAAATGGGGTTGGACGCTGGACGCTGGACGCAAACGCTTGATGTGTATTCACGGCATGCATGACGTATGATTAATTGCAGGTGTCGTAAGGGCGTTAGGGGGTGACCAACGTCCACGGAATGCAGGCCGCGTTTTCCCATCTACGGACTCTCTACCCGTTTTGTATCCTGTTTTAATGGCGTCGCGTTAATTGGTACACCCCGACACGACCGCAACACCCCCAGTCTGTGTATGCACTTCTTTTTTATTATTAATTTTTGCGCGCTTGCTTTTCATTGCTATACCAGCGACAATAACCAACAAGAAACAAGAATAACGTCCAGTGAGACGGGAGAGTATGAGAGAAAACAAAAAAAGAAAGAACATATGAAAGGAACATTGCACAACAGAGCATGTATGTGTGCAGTATGCACGTTATTTTGCGTTCCCCCATCTGCACTTTCATCGATTGTTGAAATTCGCGAATACCCGACGTGTGTGCTTCTGCTGCTGCTGCTCCTGAAATTGAGAACCGTGAAACCAATTGCATAACCATGCAGAAAATGATTACCTGCTAAATGCGATACCGAAATTAAAGGGGGCTGCACTAATTACCGGCGGCGTAATTTCCAACTAAATAATTGCACAACGCGAGAGGAAATTTGCTAAACATAATTGATATCATGTTCAGCGACGTTGATTTTCTTCTCTTCCATTAATACCTATAGTTCTTTTTCATCGAAAATTAAACCATTTTCAAAAATCTTTATTTTCTTTTAAATTATAGATATATTAATTAGTACTTAGACAAATAAGTTATAAAGACTTTACCTATAAATTAAATAATTAAATGAATTTTTATATATTTAATCTGGACTATTCGATTTTTTACAGATTGATTACTTTTTAAACTAAACACGTTATTTTTTACGAATAAATATATTAATTATTTCTTAATATGCCTTTTTTCTATAGATTCAGTATTTCTCCAAATCCTAATAGTCATCCCTAATTTACAATATTAACCATTTTACAATACCCATTTTATTTTTTATTAATGTATTTTATGTGCTATAGGTCGTTAGCCCTTTGGTCAGATTATTAATGAATTTTTGTTATTGGTAGAATGTTTCTTATTTCCAAGGTATAACTTCTTAGTAAAAACTAAAATATATTATTAAAGAAACAAATATTTTCTCTAAATAAATAAATAATCTATATTTAACTTTCAAATGTAATAACGTGAAGTCATTTCTTTTACTTTAATCCTGTATGCAACGTAATTGAACCTGCTTTATACTACTATGCTGTATTAAAATATTTTTAATTAACAATTATATTTGATTAATCAATTAATAGCAATGATCAATATTCATCAAAACGGTACGATAAAGGGATTATATAGATGAGTAAAATAATTAAGAAATAATCTGCTTATTGTGACATAAACGTACTTGGCAACTATGTGTCTACTTGATGTTAAAACTAACTGAGATCTATAAACACAATATAATAATTTGAAAATATAATTGGCAATCATCGTGTAGTGAGCGTTATGGCAAAATTTATTACTATTAATTAAGAAAATATAAAAATAATAATTGATATTAGCCATCAACACTTTAACTACCTGAAATACAGTTTTATTGCACGATTTTACGACAGTTTCACTTATGTCCAATAAAACCTTAAATGCATATCGTTTTACTTCTAATAAGACCTAGTAATACTTTTCCATACATAATATAACAGTTATCGTTTTATTTTAAGTCACTCATTTAACGTCAATTTAATCCAAATTTAGTATTTTCGGAATAATACGCACCTTTTTTAATAATTTTTTTTTATAAATCTTTTATTTACTTTTTTCTAATAAATGTTAAATAATATACATATGAATTTAAGCCAATTTTATGTAACTGAACTATATGAAGATTACAGTATTTTCAAGAATAAGTACTGCAGACTTCTATTTTTTTCTAAGTAAATGTATATAATTGGAATAATAAATGATATCAAGTTTTACATAATATAATTTTAAGGGTGGAGAAAACACGTATTGATGTGTTTCGAATGGAAATAAATTCGCAAGACCATTACAGAAAAATAAATTAAATGTCGGATGTAAAGTTGCATCCATCCAGTAAAAGAGAATAAGTTAACTTGATATAGCTAGACTAAACGTGGATATTTTAAATTTAAAAGCAATTTGACTTCAGTAAGAAATAAGAGACGCCTCGCATATGCAATGAGCACGACAGGAAGCATAAAGTTACAGCAAGAGGAAGGCAGGATGATAATTAGGGATACATTGGAAACAGCAATTCTGGGAGACATAAACAAGTTGGGTGGATGAAATGAAGGGGGAGCCACGCGCCCTCCGCCCTTTCGCCGCGTTTAATGCTAGTATGTCAGACGATACAAAGGGATTAATATATTAGGCGTATTATTTGGAGCGGCGGCAAACTTTGGGCCTTGTAATACAAAAGTTTTGCTAAAACGCAAATTAAAAGTATGCCCTCTCTCCGTCTTCTCCTTCTTCTAATTACTGGCACAAAGAAAAAGGTAAATTGAGCCTGGGCTCACCAAAACGTGCGCCCAACGCAAGAACTGATAAACAAAAAGTACGAACTCCATTATGTAACAACAACAAAATCCCTAATGATTTAAGGTATATTTATTTGATAAAAAAAAGTGCATAATAAAACTAAACTCTGATGTTAGCATATCAAATTTCTTAGACGACGACCCCTAAGGGGTAATCCAAAACGTGTGTAAAAGTACCGAGAAACCGCGGAAAAATTGCATATGCTGAGTGATGCAATTTTCCTGCGCTGATTTCCCATATTTCCACGAGAGACGTTCGGGTCCATAAATCACGAAACGCGCCATTAAAATTCGCTACATTTCCACCCACCGGTCCTTCAGACGATACAAAAAAATGTTTATTACAAAAATAACGCACGAACGACAAACGAAATTATATTTAGAATTTCTGAGAGAGGGAGATTTTATTTTTAATTTGCACTACTTGGAAATGTAATTTCATATGTGAGACTGTTGTATTTATATAAATTGAGATTTCAACAGTTCTCTTTGCAAGTCAACCCAAGGCTATTCTTGCATGATAATTTCGTGCAAAATCTAAACATGGTAAATTATAAAAAAAATACAACAATAATTTAGTACTATAAATATTAAGATTGTAGTAATAAATTTCGATTAGCAGTAATAGTAGAATTGAGTTTTATTGTCGTATAGTGCGGCTTCCATCATTCACTATAGTGAAATTTCAAAACAAACTAAAATTTACACTCTTTTTGTGCTAATAATTAAAATGAATGACAATGATACTTAAAATTGCTATGAAATATTCAAATATAATAAAATTAAAATAATAAAGTTAATATAATATACGTGGTTATGGGCATTAGGATATTAAAAGCAGACCTATAAATCTGGGTGGTCATGAAATTGCAGCTGGGTTAGAGCCAACAGAAGTATATCATACTGTCCCGAAACCATACAGCACCAAATCAGGGATGCCTAGTATAAAATAGTTGCGGGGGTTTATGTTTGTCTGTGGTACAATATATTAAAATGCTGTTTTCAGCAGCATTATAAAATAAATAATTAAATCTACTATATATTCATGAAAAGTGGAAATAATTCAGTTTAATTGCATTACATATCACAAAGTAGGAAATTAACAAGTAAAGTAAAATTAATTGTATAGAAATTCTCCCGTCTCTAAATTAGTATCAATTTTATTTCGTTTTATATACAAATATAATGTCTAGGTTTAAATGGTCTACAAATAACCAATGAAAAGACAAAAAAGTGCATGTAATAAATTTTGTCGGAGAAAATAAAAAACATGCTGTGAATATATTTAAATAAATTCTAAAGGAAATGTATTAACTACACAAAACGACAGACATTTAGTTTAATGACTGCTTTATGTACATATGTAATCAGAAACTTATATTCGAAAAAAAAATCATTAACAAATAATAAATAAAGGTTAAAAATAAATTGTTAATACTTTTGTTAATTATAAATAATAATTATATGAAACTACGTAAAAATTATATTAAAATATGTGAAAGGATAATGTGATTCGTTGATTGCACGAAGAAAACTGAGCATATGCCTCCAAGAAGCTCCAATGGATTTATTTCTCTAATTTTATGACATACCCGCTATCCTTTAGTTTATATGAATCATTAAATATGCTCTTCAGTAATGTTTCTACCCATCAAATAGTCATTTGCAGCGCTGTGTTTTAGTTCCCAAATAGGTAGTAGATAAATACTAAATAGTCTCTCATAATTTATATTGATTTATTATATATTCCTTACAAATATTTAACATGAATAAAATCCTTGAATGCTTGTCATCAAACTGGCACACAGACAAGGGATAACAGTTATTTTATCATAAATATGAAATTTATTTAATTAATTATTTTGTTCCATAAGTATAATATTCATATACATTTGTTTTGTTAATAATAATAACGTATAATTATAGCATCATGATAGACACCAACATGAAAATAACTAGAATACTTTTATCAGACAACATATCCAACATATTATTTATTATACAATCTAGGTAATACCATGAAATTGATTATTATGTAGTCTGATGACAATGAAATTGATGTACATAAATTTTATGTTTGTATCAAGGAAATTCAATACCCCGGACTGTTTAAATCCAAACTAATTGAAGACTTTAAAAAAAGTTGACTGTGTAAAGGAAAACATGATAATTTATGTATTTGTTTTGAAATTTTCAATCCGGTGTCCAACCATTATTATAATTGTTATTGTTAATATAGTGTATTAACGAAATAGAGACATCAACGGCATCTCTTAGGCGCATTATTATATAAACAAAATACATCAGCATATAGGAATCTCTACCGTGATTCCAGTTCGATACACTTTAATATAAACAAAGGGGACCAAGCGTAAACATTCCCATCGATACTCCTATACCTTTACTCCGAATTCAAATCCTTATTATAAACACATAATGATTACACGTACAATCGTAATCGATCAACTATTTCATATAAATAAATGCGTAGGATTTTGTCCCGGTCTTATAATAAACAAAACCACGAAGGCCAAATCCCGTGGGAACACTTAATCATCAATATATATAGAAAGCCCTACTGCCAATCACAACTCCCATCCCGTATTAATAAAAATGAACTTTGTAAGTAGAATAAGTATTTAGAATTAGTCTCAGTAAAACCAATTTACTTTACTTAATAAGATGAACATAGTTTTATAAGAATTAGTCTCAGTAAAACCTTAATAAGATGAACATAGTCTTATAAGAATCTTAATATGAAGAGCATAGTCTCAGATAAATCTTAAATCGACCAAGTAACGAATAAAGTTATGTAAAACTAAACGAATTTAATTCAATTCCCAACAACTGAGACACAACAACAAACATTTTTTTTATTGTAGTTCCGCCACTAATAAAACGTGTATGTTTTTATATAAAATTCCTTGTGGTTATTAATTGATGTGGAGAAATGTAACATATGTATAATTTATTTCATATATTGGATGAAGTTATAAAGGTGTAATCGCACTTCATCCTATATGTGAAACATTCATTTTTTTAACATGCACATTCAATTTCATTAACAATTGTGTCATCATGATATATGATCAAAATATGACAGTTTATTCGTTGGGAATTCAGATTGTGCTGTCGTTGTTCCTCGCTCGAATCGAATCAATTGAGGGGTTTGTTTATTCGTTCTAAACAAACAACAAGAGGACAGAAACAAAGCGAAAAAAAACGAGCAAGAATTTAGCGCGATGTTACGTAACCGAAGTTGTCGATTATGGCACGTTGCAGCGGTTGGGTTATTGAATGGATGAACAATATAATGAAAACGCGCTCCGTGTGATTTAAATAGAAATTTGAGGACATGTTCGGTCGGCTCTCGGAAGAGTCCTTCCTGAATCTGTATTTAAATAATTGTTTGCTGTGAATACATTTGTAAAGTGTTCTATCTGCAACGTGATTCGGCGTACCATACAGAATTTACATATTCACCACAGATCAATGCTCATTTCACTAAAACTTAATGCTTTATTTTTGTAATTATCAAAATTAAATAAAATCATTGATTTTTTTATATTTAAAAATAACAAGATTTCATATAGTCATAGTTTAATAAAATATTCAACTGTCGTTGAATTTTATATAATGCGTTTTATAAGCGTTTCTCAACATCTTTGCTTCCTGGCCCAAGAGTTTTTTTTACTAGTTTACTAAGAGTTTTTTTTACCAGTTTATCGATTAAACAAATGATGACAGCCGTCATTCGCTACGATTCATTTATTCACCAATCATTAGTATTTCACTATTAGTTCAGCTCCAAAATACAGAAATTTAATAGAATTTTAGTGTATATTGATATAAGGTATTATATATTGTAATATTTTAGAGAATATATTGTTGGAAACAGTGGAACAAAAAAACAAATTTAATTAATTAAAATATTATTTATTTCAATTTAGTATACAATCAACATTTATTTAATCGATACTAGTCAATTGTACTCGTACGTATATATAGCTCGAATGAGTTTTTATTTTTTCAAAATTATTAACAAATTGAAAATCGAAGTGAACATAGTGGCACAACAAAAAAACAAAACCATCAAAAAATAGAATGATATAAAAATAACATACACACAAAAAGAACATGTCGATGTTGATTCACGGTTGTGTCTAGCTGCATATGTATCGGTTTACAAAATGTAGGAGTTCGCGTTTCATACAAAATCATTTACCCAATTTAATTTCATACAAATTCCGTTTTATTTGGTCCCAAATTTAATTGGATTCGAATTTTGCATACACACTACTCCTATACATACACATCTAGTTGTACTATAGATAGATAGATGCATGCGTGTGAACATGTTGTTGAGTAGTGTCGGATGGTGGCTCGGGCAGCGGCGTAACTGGGGTGGCCTTTGTGTTGTTTATAATCCCCGTCAAACTACAACAATTGATATGTACCAGATAAAGTAAATAGTTGTATATCTCTGGTTATGCATGTAGGCCGATTCGGCTGGAGATAATTGTGGATAATGCACGGCAGGGAATGGAAACGTGCATAGCACATTCAGGAATTGAATTTATCTGCGTTATTAATAATGGACGTCGTTCGAAACGGTTTATGCACTTGTCACGACTTTTTGCGAATATAGAAATTTTCAATTTTCCATTTACGACATCGTGTTCATCGGACATTTTTTTCTCTCTCACAGTATTTTTGATTAAGTATCTGCATATGTTCGCTCACAACTAGTGATCCATCACGTTATTGCGAAAAATATCGCCAATAACATACGGTTAATATTTTCTACTGGTACATCCACACCACATTCAATAAGTAGAGTGGTCATACCATATTGATGAACGTGGAATAAAATATTACATAGATTAAACAATTTGTTACTAGTTAAAACAAAAAAAATCTTTGGATTTCTTTCAAAATGCATTAAAATTAAGTTTCCTAAAAATTTTATTAAATTTCAGCAATATTATCAATGAATTCAGGCAATTTTAAGCTTAAATCGTAAAATAAGTGAATTATAAGATTTAGATTACGAAAACGAACCAATTTTCATATATATATAAGTAACAATATTATTTTATAAACTTATTTCATGGTATTCTGCTATACAATTTCTCTATTCATTACGACATAAAAAATAACCTATACAGAAGTGACAAGCATTCAAGTAAATGTAGGTTTATACTCTCTTGGTGTTTCTAATTGCAAAACAAATCATTTTTATATACAATATAAAGATTACATTAAATTGGTAGTTTAATTTAGGTCTGTTTCACGTCTATTTAAAATTTAAATAGTGACATAAAGATGTTTTTAAGTACAGTTAGACAATAATATTTTTTAAAAAAACAATATTACCAATTATCCCAATAATGGACTTGTTATTTTTCTATAAATAGAATTACAGAACAATATTTATATTATTATTATTGTATTTAGTGCAACAATTACATAAATAATTACAGGAAAAAAGTATAAATTATCAATGCAAGAAACTATTTGGTCTTTCCACTTAATTTTATTTGATTATTAAGGATCAATGCTACGGATTGAAGAACATTAATAACAAACAAAATCATTGCAAAAAAAAACAAAACTTTATTACTTACACAATTGCTTAATTTATTAATTTTGATGGAATATTGCCATTATTTCATGTGAACATTGTAAAGATATTGGCAAGTTGGATTCTCTTCTTAATTCAAGAAGATTTGATCCTTTTTTATATTTTTCAAATGTGTCTGCCATTTTCGGACAAAGGGATTATTATTTTATATTTTCAGTTAAAGCGGATTTCAAATTTTGTACAATATAGATTCCATGAAAACTTTACTGCTTATGTTTACAATTGTGAGTATAGAAAATTAAATAAATTTGGCCTATAAATTGTTATCAAGATTGATATCAAAAAGTTATATAATAAAAATTAAAAAACAACTTGAATTTATGTTTAGGAAACTCTAAATTATTTTTTTAAGTGTTGAATAAAATATATATTGTAAATAAACATACAATTGTGAATAAACAATAAGTGGTTCTATAAAAATAAATGTGTATATCTAAAAGCTATACGTTTGTCACTAAATAGTATCAGTAAAAGAAGCAATAAAACTAATAGTTTAGGCTGTCAAGATATATGCTTAAATAACAATACGATATTTTTATTGCAGCTAAATATTCCAATGATTTTTACATTTTAAACTATCAAATATAGTAGATCAACACCTTGATTTACATAACCATTTTTATAGTTTTGATCGAGTACATATTTATCCATTATACGAGATACAAGATACCTTATTTTTCGGACTATAAGACGCACATTTTTACATAGAAAAGATAATAAAATATTCTTTTCTAAAAATCGTCTCATAAATATGCGGTGCGCGTCCTATAGTCTGAAAAATAAGATAACTTATTTGTCAGAATTAATGCCTAAATAGATTGGATTATAAATAAAATAAGATAATTAAAAAAAAAAATACTTCAAATTGTAATTTGCAAAAGGCTAATGCTGATGATAAAAACCCATTGACATATTTTGCACAAAATATTTAACTTCCCCGAAAAAAAAGCAGCTCCAGTTTTTCCAACAAATAGTAAAAAATAATAACGAACAATACGTCCAAAAACATGCTGGCCCATTAAACCGCGTTATTTCATAATTTTGCCCGCAAATGATTTCGCAATAAAATTCGAAAACGCCGGTTCCGCGTGGATATACCCGGATCGTCCAATTTACATTTATTTTATTTTAATTTATTTTCGGATGGACGACGACGACGAACAAAAAAAAATACAACAAAACAAACCAAAAGCGTTTTGCAGAGAAGCAAACAAAAACGGATATTTAAATAGAACGTTCGTAGTAATACCGTATTATGGACTAGTCGGACGGTTAACCAGTCCGTTACGTAATATTTGCATGAGGACCTTCTCCGATGATATTCCTCGACGATGGGTGGCCAATTATCCTTGCTGTTGTGAGCATTGTAGGGCTCTCGCATATAACGTTGAAATGTGCTGATATGGAATTGAGCATTTCGTAGTACAGCTGCGGCCCTTTCCTAATATGTATAGATGTTAGCAAGCTGACGCCTCTCACTGTATATTATAGGTCTGGGATTATTATAATATATCCTGAAGGGTCCTGAGGATGGGGGAGTTTTGGTGGCGGTAGTTCCGACGAACTTGTGTATTTGTGGTAATGCAGCGCGCACGCACTCACTTCTTTTTATTGCGCGATCTTTCCGGTACATTTCAACCACGACGTGTAACGAATCAAATGAAGTGCCAGTCCCCAATAACCTTCTACGCGAGAAATATATGAAGGGAAAAAATTACGTAACTATCTAATTTCGTGGAAGCACTCCCAAAGATTAAAGACCCTATTGTGCAATACATTAATTCAAACTAATGGCTCAGAAGGAGTTTCCAAAGGTTTTCAAAATATATATCAGACGTTTAAACTCCTTAAGCCATCGTTAGTATAATCTTTCAATGTTTTTATACCTTCATAAATTTATTTTAAATTAGCCATTCAAATACTAACTTATTTATAAAAATGATGAATTACGTTAATTTTATATAATACAATAGAAGCTATCTATTTCATACTTTACATAATGACGTGATTTTATATTATAACTAAGTAGTGTATGAAATAACCAGAAAAATAATATAAAAACACTATAAACTAACTACAGCTGGCATTTCATGAAATAACTATAGAATATCAAACTTTAAGTATATACACAAAAATCATATTGCAATTATTTTCTCTAACATATACATTTTGTATAGCATATGTATTATAAATTTCTTGTAAATATATTGCAAAATGGAATAACGTATCTCATGTGAAGAGTGATAAGACTATTTGCATTACATATATTATTAGCTTGTTTATTACACTGCAACTTACGATATTGGCCTTCTATTAACGGCGATCAATTGCGACGTTTCCAAAGTTTAATCTCGCCTCGGATTGTACGTTGTCTCTTCATAAATGAACTCTACTGCGCTTGAAACGAAAGAGGATAAGTGAATCATTCGCATCTAAAAATACAAAGTACGAATAATGGCGCAAGTATAGTACACCTTGCACTTATTACGTTCTACAAATTTATATTGTGTATATTTAAACAAGTTCAATATATTATTTGAATGACTAATATTTGAAATTTATAGAATTAAATGTAATGCTTTTTTCTTAGCTAATATTCTTATTAGCTTAAACATATTTAATAAAATAGTTTTTCATAATACTAAATTCGAATATTCTAAATTATATGCATTTTGAATGATTTAATTTATTGTCAGAACGTGATTAAATAATATCTATTTAAGTACTTTTAACTTACAAAAAAATGGCTAACAATAATGTACTTAAAATGTGTATATAATGTAAATTATATAACATGTTTTAGTACATTTACAATACAAGCAGTGAAGCATTGCATCCAGGTACATTTATCAAGATCTCCTAGAACCATCTTCAGCCCCTGTCAAGGACTGACACTTCCCTTCCGTCACAATTTAAGCACTCCCAACCGTACAAACTCGGACCATCGTCAAAATTATTCGATAGATTTCCCAGTCAAGCGTGCATTTGAATTTCCCGCTACATGCCATTTCATCTGTATGAAGGGATCGTTACATCCCCTTTTCCTCACTCACCCTCATCGACATTTCCTGAACATCTAAGACATTTCCGTTTTAGAATTATTCATGTATTTATTTATTAAATATATATTAATAATATTTATTACAACACTAAAAAATACCATTTTATGTACATTTTAATTTAAAAATAAACAAAATTTATTTGTTTGCAATATTATCAAATAACTAATAACATTTAGTGACAATGATAACTCAAAATAGATAAAATGAATTATATAAAGTAAACAATATAAATGAGCACTTAAAACAAATGATAACCTTCAAGTATAACCATTATCATTTTGCATAATTGATCCAAGTCTTTATAATGGTATAACTATCGCGGTGGAAAGTTGGCGTCTTTGCATTTTGTGCGGCAAGTATCATATGAAAACAAGAAAATTGGACTAATTTTAGTATGCGATCGATGTGGAGTTGCTGCTATCTTCACGTTTATTAAAACGCTCCTTTAATAAGCTTGGGTCTTGAAGCGGCGATAAAATTATAAAATTACAAAATCTAAGGTCATTAACACGATCATAATAATTTCGTGATTATCTTTTATTACCACTATACCTGCAACAGCCTACTTAGCAAATTAGGTCAAACTGATTTTGTATCATTAATGTCTCTTCAAAAGTTTACATCCAAAAAAAAGTTGATCTAACTAATTAAGATCAAATATTACAATATTTTAAGACAATCATGATTATTATATACAAATTAATATCGTGTCTCATTATTCTATATACAGCAACACCTCACATAGTCCGCTTCCACCAATATCCCGGACTGTTTGAAACTGGAATAATCGAGGAACAAATTACATATAAAAAAAATAAACGCTCAAAAAAGACTTGATTGTATAAAGAGAAAACCGATCATTTATGTATTTTGTCATTTAATCCAATGAATTTTGTTGTCCGAAATATATTTAACAAATCAATATTTAATTATGCAAAATTGATGCACATTTAAACACTAAATTATTTATGGCATATTCATTTATAAAATCCACATGGATCAAAAGTCTTAATGTCTGAATATTTATTAGTTAATACTTTTCTATGTCGGATTATCTTTTCAATAATAGAAATCATGTATGTACAGCTCATGTCACTTATCAAATATAGTGTATTAGCACCATTATATTAATACAGTCGATTCCGATCGACTATATATTTTTAACTTTTGTAGAAACATTGAAGATTATGAAACACATCAAAATAAAAATGCTTAAAAGACTACTCTATTTATATGTTATGAAAACGCATTTGAAATTTGTGTAGATTACAGAGAAAATCGCATTTAATGGGGTGATGTGTTTTTAGCATATTGCACGTTTTGTTTCTGCTCGCATTTTTTTTTATTCATCGTTTGTTCGGAAAAGTGGAAGCGTTTTGTATGGGAAGTCAAATATTATGTGAGCACCATTAATTCCCGGATCCCCGCCAAACACGACCGACAGAATATTCATCGTGATTATCGCAATCAATCAAATCCCGGGACCCCATCGAAACGTCCAATTTTTCATCCCAAGCATATATCATTTAAGCAAATTATTGAAGTCTACTGCCTCTTCCTTAAACTTCAAAGACACCCATAGGCTGTTTCCTCTCTTATTCCCTCTTTCGCTCTCACGAATGAAGGGAACGAAATTACGGGCAACTTTGTTGTGCGGATATATTTTTCTTATAAACACACTTTGCATAATCCTCTTACACCGGGTATAAGATAATAAGATTTAAACTATCTCCCATATTACGGGAAAGCGAAACGATAAACAGAGGCATTCCACTTGCGGTTATTAAAAATGTGAAGCTTTTGCACAGCTAAACTTTTCGACTTCGCGGCAAATCAACGGCGGCTCACGTGCCCACATCCGCGGAAATTTTATGGAGATCGAAAAACTTTTCAAATAAGCCGACACTCGAATTCCTCCAATACGCCTTCTTCAGAAAACATTCGGGAATACCCGAAAATATTGGTCGATCGATAATCTATTGATCGCAATTCGAAATTGACTTCAATCGAATAAAAATTACAAACATACAATATATAAACATAAATACAATTTATAACTTACACGAGTTTTGTTGCGAATATATTAGACAGAAGCTTACCTAAAAATAAAGAAAAACACAATTAGTTAACGTACAAAAAATATTAATTAAATTAATTCTTATTACTCAAAATTATTTTAATTAAAAATTTTATTAATCAATGACTTTATTAAAATCGTTATTAAAATTTAGAAACGCTTCAAATAAAATTAAATTTATTTACAATTTTGACGTACTAAAATATATTGATTAATCAAAATATCAGTATGGACTGAGTACGGTTTGAAAATTTCAAAAAAATATAAATTCTAATTGAACAAAATGAAAGTAATTTCTATATATTTGTCTTTTTTTTTTCTGTAAGCCAGGGGTCCCCAAACTGTGCGCCGCGACACCCCGCGAAAATAAAATAAAAACTAATATTAACATGAGATAGATCAATGTTTTGACATGTGGCGCCGCCGAAAAAATCTAATGTATTAACCGGAAAAGTTTTGGAACCCCTGCTCTAAACAGTCAAGTCTCGATTAGTCCGATTTTAAAAAGTGCGAGATATTGGCGGAACCGATTAACCGCACTATACGAGGTATTGCTATAATTATTAATAAAAATAATTGAATAAAACAAGATATTCCTTTTCTTCTTTGTAGAAAATAAAAAGAATTTAATTGCAAGTTAATATGATCATCTGACATTCATTTAATTATAAATTTATTGCAATTAATTAAAGTAAATGTTAATGAAAGTAGTCCATTTAAATCACTCGCAATTTATAATATATAACCGAAGGCGAAAAACAATTATAAATGAACAATACGTAATTAAAAATTGGATTAAAAAATATATATAACTGATTCAATAAATTTAATATCTACACATTCAACATGTTTACAATAAGTGAACGTTAATATTAATATAATAAAAGTAAACTTTCACTCTTAAATCTGTGTTGCGATAATTCCCAATGTTGCTGCATACAGCTTCCGGGATTTGTTAAAACTCTCACGGTTTTGGTCCACCGTTGCGAACAATATTGCCACAGCCGGGGTTACATAATTAATTCGATGATGCGTCACGGCTTAGATGCGTCCGTGGACCAAAATTACCGATCAACAATTTGAGAGGCCATTACTCAAATCGGCACGGATCAGTACCGGCTTACATCGAACGCATAACTGTCTGTATTTTGAAGGTCCCGTCGAACCGAAGACCGCGTTGATGGCATACCACAATGTTATATATTTAAAACCGCAACACTTATTACACGCGCTAATTAAATTCCTTAGCCTCGGCCACTATTATTATTAAATTTCCAGATCGAATATTTTGAATGCGCTATATATCATTAATGAAATAGCTAACATCATAATCGATCCATACATACTAAATAAATTACTAAAATAGAACTTTTTTTTTAAGAAAATAGCATTTAATCAAGTATTGTCGAAACATTTATTCAAAAATTAAAATATTTTCTTAACTTTCTTTGTTTTTCAAATATTACAAAGTAATGGCATGCTATTGTTTTTCCACATGTTTATCGGATGTAATTATTACTTTCGGTAAAAATAGTCTGAAGAAAGTTTAATTACAACAGGATATCCCACACTTTTCTTGCAACAAAACACTTCGTAAATCCTGAAATTTGCACGGAAAACCTTTTTTTTAAGGGTAGGTCATAACATATAATCCATAAAATTAAAAAAAAACATTAATTATTTATATAACAATTATTTCATTCCAGGTTTTCACGGAACATAGTTTGGGAAATCCTAAACTACAAAATCATTCACTATTACTAAGTCATTAAATTCTGATTTCCATTCTGTATCATAAAAAAATCTGTTTAACCAATTATTTGGCATATTTAGCAATGGTAATATTTACAAGATTCAGTTGTCTGTATATTTTTATCATTCTCATTGTTAATATTTCGTTTATATCCCAGGAGTAGCGATTATAAAAATCAGATAATTTCCAGATATTTTGTTCCGGGGTAATCCCGGGAAAAATCCATTACTTGGCAAGTGCCAAAAACTAGTTCTATTAAGTTATTAAATATAAATAATACTTAGAATATTCCGTGTAATGCGTATGTGTCCCTTTTGTTAAAATAATATTATACAATCGACCTAGATTAAAAATGTATATAGGTATTCATCAAATTTGTACAAGACTTCAAGCCACGCACTTCATCTTTTATATTCATTCCTTTCATTTCCGTAAAATCAATTGTTCTGCTTCCAGGCCACCCTAATTTACATCCCCACTTTTTCGGATTACATTCTACATAATGTAAGACCGCAGCTAAAGGGACTCGAGTAGATTTCAGAAGTATCCCTTGAAAAATAAAAAGGACAAACACATGGTATCGACCGCAACTCCAAGAAACGAATGCTTAACCTCAGATACAAGATACACAACTATACACAGGGACGGATTTAGGCATGGTCTATATGGACTCTAATTCAAGCCCCCTTTAAGGTCAAAATACATTGGTTTATTTGGAGTCCCAAAACAGGATTAATACTAAGAAAGCTCCAAATAATGATAGTATCCAAAGTGTAGGGCCGAAACGGTTCGAAACTGATAATTATCGAAATATTTAAATATTGAACAAACCTTAAAGTGAAGCGTGGACGATTTTATATAACTATCTCAGTATATTACACCATATTGATGTCATCACATAAAAAAATGAGTGAAATAATGCAATCTAATAGTACCATTACATACAATGAATTTTGTCTATTTAAAAAGATAACGCAGTTTCCGTTTCCTTCGATATTTTACAATCAATACATGAGTCATGTGATTAAAAACGACAATTTTAAATTCAATTTATATTTCAAAAAATATATATGTTCATTTTAAGTAAATCAGTTGTTTACAAATAAAAATTAATGGAATTTTTAGTAAGATGTCTCATCAATTTGTGTTAATTGAACCCCTAAAAAGTGTTAGTTCAGTGCCCCCAAAAAGTGTTAGTCGCAAATAGAGTTAGCCCAAAGTTCAGGTTAACGGTCCGATCCTGACTATACCTCATGCAATCTACTATTGATTATTATTTTTTTACATAGAGCCTGTATAAATCTCTATTACTTCGTAGATGGCAATCAATAAATAAATATAACCGGAGACACGAGCCGTAATTAATAACGTGACCTTTGAATAAGTTCGTACAAAGTAATTTGTCTTGTCTAAAATTTAAGAGTTTATTTGCACGAAAACCTCCCGTGCACATTCTACTCTTTTTTTTTAATGTGACATGCGGTTTTTCTTTGTCCCGCTCGTTCGCTCTATGCGCGTTTTGTTTCATTCTTTCGAGCGAAAAGATATTCCCTCAAGTGTTGAGTAATTACTATTCACGTCTTAGTTCTTGTATTTTTTTTATGTTGGAGCGAACAATAGTTGACATCCTTAGTTAGAGTAAAACCTTGCGTTTTATTCCGCTTCTCGGGAAATGTTTATCCTGTTTTAATTACAATGTCCTCCGTTTTACACAACGTATAAATCAGCTTAAAGTCAACTTCTGTGGTACATCTAAACTAGATAATACCACTTTGATACAGTGTAATCTCTGTACTGTAGTGCATTGTTTTATCTACTTGTCTTTTTATAAAATCACTATTTAATAGTTTAAAGAAATATATTGATATTCAAATAATTATGTTATTATTTGTTTACTAATTTTGATTGACCATTGTGACAAATGGCTTAACGACCAAATGATGGTAAAAAAATATTTCGTATGATGACATTAAAATAAAACTAGACCTAAATAAATATCAATGGATTGCATTTAGTTGATGGGAATAGCGTTTAGTAGATTGACATTAATTGGGTCGTATTTTATTTAAGATCCAATAAATTGATGATCTCCAATCTACCGAAGGACAATACGAGTTATTTTTAAATAGCCAACTTGCTAAACGCAATATAGCAACACTTGAACTATTTCTATATTTAGATTATTGATTTATTTACATTTTTCTAGCTGTTGTTGCTTATGGAGTTTGCTAATAATTTACTGCTTGTTTCATTTAAATCTACTTCTTGGAATTGTACATACACAAAAACAGTTATATTTTTTAGAATGATGTAATAATAATAGATATTTTTAGTAAATATTAAAAATCATTTTTGTGAGTAACGGAATAAGATGAAATAAGCAAAAATTAAATACTTTTTTTTTAGATTAAATTGAGACATATTCTGTTATTAATAGTTCAGTTCAATATATTTTTCAGCATTAATTTCTATTGTTTTAAAATAAATTTGACTGAAATATTTATGAAATAACTAATCAACAAGGTTCGTATAGAACGAATCAAAGTTATAGTTTTCGTACTTTCAATATATTAAATTAATTTTTGTCGATCCTTTCATTCAATATAATTATATATTGTTACTAAGACAATGTATATGTCACGGTAAAAGTACACAATCTGTAAATGTATACATTTTCCGTTAAATATTTACGTTTACCGATCTTGTAGGTAAATATAAGTATAAATCTGGCAGCAGCGTCATATATATACTTTTACCGGTAAATGTTTACGAGATACAGTTGTTGTATATCAAGGTTAGGTTAGGCCACCAGCAAAAAATGTGTTAGGTTCAATATAAAATAATTCTGTTTTTTTTTGGCGTGACGTAACTTATATATTTTATTTACCTATATGAACATTTACCGACGTCACTGGGTAAGTGTATACATTTCTCGAAAATGGTGGGTAAATGTAAGTTGAACTTACCGGTAAATGTATAGATTATGTACTTTTACCGGAACATAATAACATTTTAAATAAAAATATATTAAAAAAAATTATTTAATGCAAAAAACATAAGATGCACCCTAACTCCAAATTAATTTGTCTACGTAAAAAATGTGAGTAATATAGAAAAAGGTTCGTGAAAGGAATCGATTGACGTTTAATATAATTAACGTAATAAAAAATGGTAAACTTCCGTACTTCGTATACTTGACATATCGCATAAATATAAAATTAATAAGAAAATTGATTTTGGTCGATGACAAAAAGCTCCGATTTTCGTACAGTTGGCATATATAAAAATGGGATATTTCTCAACGTTTTCCGACGTAAATATAATATATTCACGTAATAGTATTATAGTGCGAGGTGAAATTTTTGCGGAAAAATTCCCGCGCCATTGACAGGCAAATCAGTTGACGGGAATTCAATAAACGGAATTGATGTTGGTGCATATAATATTAGATCGGCGAGTCGTCTTGTTGTCTCCCATGCAATGTGCAGCAATTATGTGAATCGAACGTGCGCCGGGATTTTCCGCGAAAGCAATTTCCTTTCGCAACGATCGCAAGTGGAAAGATAGGTATACATATACATATAAAAGGGTGATGGGGGGATGAAAAAGGAAGTGTGTAAGAGCGGTAACAAGTGTTTCCAATATCTCTTGTCGAGAGTTGCGGATGGACGGGAATGAGTGAGTGTCAGTGAGTTTTCGTGTCGCGTACGTAATTTGGGTGGTGTCGGGATTGCAGCAGTGAAAAAAGGGGTTTTATTCGACAGCGGTCTATTTATATTGGAAATTCCTTTCCTCTAATTGAAAAGGACAATGGAAAAAGTATCGATCGACTGACATATATCACCGGTACCGGCCAATTTATTGACATACCGAAAACCCCCTTCTGAAAAGGGGTTGAATAAAAACACGCGCCGAGGCTAGAGTCCATGCGTGTCTCCTTCACGGCTAGGATTAGGTTTTTCAGGATCACCGTCAGTCCACTCTCTCCCTCTCTCTAGCACACACACACTTTTTCATCCGACAGAACCGCGATTCCGCATTAGTACGGTAATTCATCGTTGGCCGAGGGTTGAAAAACGCGAAATAGGGGGATGCAGAAAAAAGCTCTCCTTTACGCTGATTTATATGCGGCAAAAATTGACTCAATTTAAAAAGCAACCTCTCGTTTTTTTACAAACTCCAGCCCTTGCGGTGTACTCATTTAAAAACCATCCGATCTATAAACGATAAGGTTTTATATGCCCTCGTTTCTTCTCTCGTTTTTTTCGGTTTAGAGATTTCAATTTTGCAGGAGCTCAGGATGCAAAGTACGAGAGAAAGAGAGTAGAGATGGTACCTCTTCCACCACTTACTTCCTCCCTTTTGTAATTAATGATGTTTACCGGGGGTTGCAAAAACCGACGGATAAATTAGCGTTGGCATATATATTTCATATACACTTATCTTTGCCTGGTTCAGTGCTACTACATCCACCGGGGCCGTATCTCGTGGCAACAGGAGCAAAATAAAATATCCCGCGTGCAGCCCGGATTTAATTAAAGGATTTACTCTGTTTACCTCGTTTTAGTCTCTCTACACATAATTATCCCAAGCGCCGTGTGTAGTTGCTAGCTGAGGGATAGACACGTAAGGACGACACTCGGATTCCTGGAACGCTTACAATTTTTGGCAGATTATCATCACCGAGTGATGGTTATGGCCTTCATCTTCGATATTCATCCCTATCCACGACCATAACTACCCTCGTAGCATCGGCCCGTCAACAACGTTGCTCCCATTTCACTTGTCAGCTTATGCTATTTTCAGGGAAAACTCGGTTGGGAGACATTAACTATTTCCTCCCCCTTATACTTATTTCGCTGTCTACTTTTTCCACTCGCCTGAAAACTCTTACCTAGCAGTCAGGACCCCCGTAATAAATAGTTTGTTCAACTAAACTGGCGGAAATTCATTAGTTTAATGTGAAGGAAATAAACACTACTTCTAAAACAAACTTACTTTTGGAAAATTGATTAATAGTCCAACTCGGAAAAGTAGACATTACCTAAACACTTTGCTTACTTGCAACTTAACACATCATTAAAGGAAGGTCCACAAAATAATCGGAATATATACTTGACCACAAATATTAACATGAGTTACTAATCAAATTATACATTACAAAATACATAATATAGGTAAAATTATGTAACAAATATTAGTGTAAAATTAATATTTACGTAAATAATTACTAAATTATTATTTACTAATTTAGGATTTGATTAATACTGAAAGCTTGTACAATCAAAGTTTCGTCGTGAAGTTGTTTGAAATCCCTTTCCACAAAATTGATTTTGCTAAGCGCTCATAAAACTGCATACGAGCCTCATTAATCATCACATGTTTAGAACAGATTCTTAAACAGACATTAATCACCGCATCATTATAATTCACCCATATTTCATAAATATGTATGACCTCCACGCAGATTTATTCAATTATCATCTACAAAAAAATAAGTTTTCCATCATTCATGTTAAAGCTAAATTAACTATTCAAAATAATATTAGATATGTGTAATGATATAATAAAGAGTTAAATATAGAACTATGATCATATTTAATATTATATTAAAAAAATACTAAAGAATTATTTCTAAAATAAGACAAGAATGTTTTAAATAAAATAATATTCGTCTCTTTATCTATCAATATAATTTTTTGAGTTAAAGGAATATTTTTTAAAATTGCAATCATTTTTTCAATGAACATTATCAAGTCAAGTATAAACACATCACATTATATTGGGAAAAGCAGCGTCTCTGAACCTACCTATGAGTTGAATTTTGAATGAGTCTCGAAATGACAGTAATCAACTTGTGTCGAAAGCGAAAACTGGTAAAATACTCTTAGTACAACTACAAAAAATATGTCACACGGTAAAAATGTTGAGAAACGCTGTGTAAAATAATTTAAATAAAATAAAATTGTATTATAATAATAAGAATGGATGAATCATACAAAGATGACTAAATGAGATGATTTTTCTTAACATCTTATTCATGTGGTATTGAATCATAGCAAGTTGCGTGTCCTAATTATGTTATCAACTGATTGAAGTCGCACTATTGCTGTAAAAGGAAAAACTGCATGCATAGCATTAACTGTTTCTGTAATTAACAACACAAAAAAAAAGCAACTCTATGATGAATTAATGCGTACAAAGAAATTACGACAAATTGGTCTTAATGACTCGCGTTAGATATCACGACCGAAAAAAAAACAGCGCATAATGTCGTAATATTCATTAAATGTTCTATTTTTAAAGCCGACTATAATAAAAATTGATTAAAAGAAGTCATTTGTCGATGCAAGGAGTGAAGAATGAAGTGAAGGGGAGACAAAGGAAAGAACAGCGTCGAGGATGAAATGTGTACCAGCAAAGTGCAGTTAGCACTTAATGAAGTGGGTAAAAGGCCATTAGAAGTTTCGTGAAGGAAGGATAGAAGGAAAGAAGGGAAAAGAAAGATGCTGGCTCTTGGAAAATGGACGCAGTCGTATTAAATTAGTTATTGCTGTCAGAAGGGAAGAAGCCTGCAGCCGGGACAATTGAAAGCACACCAATCGAAAAGTCTTAATTGCAGACAAGTAATTGTAAGGGCGAGAAGAGCGTTGTGGAATTTTAAAGTGGGCCACTTCTTCCAGCTAAGAATCGCGAAAAGTGGAACTAACTCAAAGCCGTACTAAATGAAATATAACAATTACAGCATCTCAAGAAAGGACTGAACGGAATTGCGCTCTGGGAATCAGAACAAATGCATACGTGCAGCAAGAAATTTATTAGAATGTTTTCAATTTCACGGTTTCTTTATGCATGATGATGAGTGAGAGAGAGAGTGGGAGGAGTTGGATGAGGAGGAAACATGAACTAACATCTACATAGGAGCCCGTTTTGCAAAAGAATTAGAATATATTTTCCGCATCCGGGGGCACTTTGTGTATACCCAAATAAACCGTGAACATGTGGAACGCTACAAAAAGCCGGTTTCCAGCGCTCTGCATGCACATATAAACCATGAAAACAGAGTCCTGCTGCTGTAATATGTAGCCAACTTTGAAACATACAGAAACCCGCTAACTTCACGCAGTTGATTATGCAACGAAAACAAAGCATTGCAAATATTAGACTTCTCTGGCAATGTAAAGGTGCGCACGTGGCACTCGCGTGCAGTTTAAACGTAATGAATTTTGTAAATGCTCGTCCATTGCGACCGATAAATGGAAATGGGTTAAGTGAATTAATGCCGTATGATATGTTTTGGGAATAGGAACGGTGTATCATGTACCAAAATAATTATCGAGTTAGCGAAGAATTATGATCAAGGGAAATGGAATAAGTTCCAGTGTTCTGGAATTAATTCCATTTTCGGAATGCTCAACATCCCAAATGGAAATCCATTAGTCTTTTCACCTATCTATGCTGGATCGCACTCAACATGTATGCTAACTTCTATTTTATTTAAATTCAATCACATTACAATATCCATTTTTTTTTTCAATTGATTTAATCACTTACTCTAGACCAGAAGTGCCAAACCAGTGGCGGAACTATAATTACATTAGAGCAGGGTTTCCCAAATCATGTTCCGCGAAAAGTTAATAGATGTTCCGTAAAATACAATGAATGTTATATCTAATATTTTTAAATTTGATTGATTATGTGTTATTGTCTATCCTACAAAATAATCAAGGTGTTCCTTGAAAATTTCAGGATTTACGAATTGTTCCGTTGCAGGAAAAGTTTGGGAAACATTGCACTAGAGATTTCTATAGTATTTTTTTGAGATGATATTTCTAAATATTTAAAGAATGCTGCAAGATTTTAGTTTTCTAACCAATAAATATTGTTTTCTCTTTATTTGATCAAATAATACGCCTGTTTATATTTGAAAACACATTAAGAAGTCGCTACTAGCGTGTACGCAGCATTATAAGAATATATGTGTAAATAAACTGCATCCCAATAGAATATTATTTTAATTATTAGGTATTAACAAAACGATAACCATATACAAATTATTAACTGTAATGGAAATAAAAGACAATATTAATCTTAAGAAGAATAAAATAATCCTGTTAAAATGCAATACCTTTCATCAGTGATTCTCAAAGTGGGCGCTATTGCATTTGGTCACAGGTGCATTTGGGGGCGATGTTAGCCCCCTTAAGTTAAAAACATATATTTCCCGGGGGCGCTGAGTAATTTTTTTTCTGGAAAGAGGGCGGTAACCGAAATAAGTTTGGGATTATATAGTCCGGATTAGGAATTTGAAAATTTCTAAACAAACAAAAAAATTATTGATCAAAATAAATTCTAAAATATTATTATAGACAAAATTATGTTTTATAGAAAATTCGTTTTTCCCCTTTAAGCACAGCATTCAAATCTCTTCTTATGCGATTTAATTTTTGTGCTTATGAAACAAGACTTTCAAACGAATGTGATAATCCGGACTATGTGAAGGATTGCTGTATTTATGAAACTATCATTCTTCTTCATACTTGCACGAAACTGCAATTCATTACGTAATAATTGAAATCAATTTAAAGCAAACTGGGTAAAAAAATGAAAACAAAAGAAATTGCAAATGGTGTCTACTAAATGAATCGAATCGGGCGAAACTCAATTGTTGGAATTGCATAAAACAATTGCGCCGTTTAAATGAATTAATTGAGAATTCGATAAATAATCCGGCGAGAATTAGAGTCACTAACCATGTCCGATTCGTGTGCAAAACAAATTATTCCTAATTGGATCAAATTCAGTGTTTCGCTATCAAATATTTGGCTTCGAACTGAGCCAAAATATTTTGCATCAAAAACACATCAATTCTAAACAACTCAATTTAAACTGCATATTATATTTAATACACAAGAAAGAGCGGATAGAAAATATTGATAAAACTTATGTTTTAATGAAATGTTAACGAGTGTGTAATTAAAAGTGGGAAAATAACTCTCGCCATTATAATGGTTTGTGTGCTTCGGCACTTCATAAAAGATTATGGAGGTAGATGACTGCGAGTGTACTATTATGCAGTAATATACCCATAAATATGTTAATAACGAAATATGGAATAATTATTGGAACACATACACACGTCTGACGTGAATGCATTTCGGGACGGTTTAATTAAAAAGTTGGTATAATCTAAATGTGCTATGATGTCGTGATGAACGCATATTGGATTTCATTAACTGACGTAGAAAACTACAATAGAGTAGTAATCCCGAGTTAGTTAAAATGGATTTTAGAGTGCTTAACATTTTAATCGAATATTTTCAATGGCTTTATTTCAATATTGTCTAACTAAATTTTGTTGTATTACAAATTAAGTAAATCATTGAAAATAAATAAATCACTAATATATACATCATTAAACCAAACATTAGGAATATATATCATTTTAATATAATTAATTTAAATACCATAATAAAATAAAAATTCTTAATTTTATGTAACAATTAACTTTTTTCATTCATAATATTAACATGTAATTTTAATAAATAATTAAATTTATAATATTGAATCCTTATTTATAAATATTACAATTAAAATTTTATATATCTAATTTTCATTTGCACGGTTTTTTCTACATCAGAATCACTTTTACTTTAATTTTAAGTTATTCGGTTGCTCAACTTCATGAAATTCTTCATTTTCATTGTCTTCTTTGTTAAAACAACGTTTCCTAAATCTTCCACTAAAAACCATCGTCTTCTGCATTCAATAAATTTATAACATTTTCAAAGCTTATCAATTGATCTATGGCGACAACTTCATTTCTAATTCCTTTGATGATAGATTATTCTTCTAGTATAACTTTTGGACATATTTTGCATCAAACTTTAGATTAGAATTTCTTTCCAAGAACTATCAATGGTTTCCGACATATGCGGACTTCGTTAACCGTGGAATTACTGTAATCGTATATAGTATATTGTCTCCAAAATTGATCTCAAAGTAGATTAACTACTTTGTTACCTGAAACTATGTTTGATCATCTCTCTTAAATAGGAAGAGGGAGTAAATCGAAGTATCAAATGAAGATCATGACATTTAAGATGAGCTAAACTTAGTGAGTGGAATTACTATAATCTAACAGCTATTTAAAAGGGAATTCCACTTGGTTACTTGAAACTATGTTTGCAAATACTCGAGATATAAAGAAAAATACATCCTGGTGAAATGAGAGCAGTTTCCAAACAAGAAATGAAGATCGTGATGTTCAAGTTTAGGTTAAGTTAACAAGCAAAATTAAAATAATAAGTCGTTGAATATTTTTAAATTATCACATACTATATTATATAAAGTAACTATATATTAAAGAACTAAAATTATATGATCTTATAAAAAACATCTATAGTTTTATCTTAGATGTTTTTTATACTAAAAAATAATAAGCAAAGTAGATATAAATTTGATATCAAAAGATAATTAATAATAATAAATATTATTATTTTCACAAAATAACAAACATTCATAAATATTATATAACAAAAGAAAAATAAGTAAATAAACAATGAGTTACAATGAATCTGAAAAAATGAGCAGTCTGTTTATTTATGAACGGAAATGCTTTCAATGACATAAATGCATATACTCTCGTTCGTTAATTATTTGCACACAGTGTATAAAAATCAATTTTAGAAAAAAAGAGAACACGATATAAAAAAAAGAAATAAACAAAGGATTGTTGTGCTTTTGTACGGTTTGTTCATTTATGTTGCAAATAATATATGCCTATTCATGGGATTCTTTTATTGAAACTGAATTCAGTTCATAATTAAATTGATACATTGGTGCGCAAAATACAATAATAACATACTATAATGTACACAATATACCATAGTTGTATAAATAAATTAATAAAGCAACATATTACATTTGCATACGGTATTATAATTAATTTTAATGAACGTACACAATTATATATAACAATAATAATCTTATGTTTCCAATAATTGCATTATCGAAATAATAATTTTTATTTTTGTAATATTATAATATTTTTAATTGGAAACAAATCCAAAAAAGGATAATTTTATATAATCTATAATTTGCAATTGCAATTCTCTAATTTTGGAAATAATAGAATTTTAACAATTATTATAACATTTATTGCATCAATACTTCATGCAGTGCGGTTTAAAAATTTCAAAATAAACCAAAATTTAATTAAACAAAAATAAATTCTAAATAAAAATAGTACAAAAGTAGTGCGGTTTTCGGTCTATTTTGAAATCCCGACAATTTTGTAACTTCAAAATAAAAAAAATATTTTTATTAAAAAAAATAAACAAAACTTTAAAAATGAGAGTTTGTTGTGTCTAACCATTGTTATTATAATTATTATTGTTAATACAGCAAAAAAAACAAACTATGTATTTACGAAGTCTCTTATTGTATAAAGAAATACAAAGTACAAAGGAACCTCCACCAAGCGTAAACAATCCAGTTGATACGTTCGAATACGGATACCTTTTTGAATACTCCGAATTCCGTGAGACGCTTAATCATCAATATAAACAAAGCGTAATCACAACTCCCACTCCGTATATAGTGGGGATTTTGATACAGTCGGGATTATGGTTGTTGGGATTTCGATTGCCACCGTGCGCTTTTAATATCCTCGATTCGTTTCAAACAATCTTGAATAATTATTATTTACACTGAGAAATATCTGAAATTAAAACTATATGAAGGTACAAATTTTAAAAAATAAAATATTAAAAGAAACTAGCCACCAACCCTTTGGATAATAAATGGACCTTCAAATTAATATATAAAAAAAGGATTTTTCTGTCATAAATTATACACTTTTTATAAATTTCGATGTTGTTTTCTTACTGAAGATATTTAATTCTTCGTGAAGAAATCTTCCATTGTATCCGTCATAATCGAATCAATTACATTGCACACTGCAGACAGCATGTATCCAGCAGTACTTTGAATGTAATCGCTTCGGTAAAACAATGCTAAACGCTGCTAGAAAGGTGCGATAATTTATTACCTATTAGTACTTATCCAGCAATATCCTGCTGGGGCGTACACGTAATTAAAATGATATTACGAGTATCCCAATAAACGTTTAAGCAACGAAGCCTTTATTATAAAGAACGAATTCATTACATCATATTTTTTTAGAATCCATTCGGGTAATTCGCTTTGCCCTTGTTAGAATCAAATCTGGCAGCAGCGGAGGTAAATCTGGAGGCAGTGAATCACGTGATATATATATTGCAACAAAAGCATTTTAGTGTTGGAAATCTACTGTGCCGCCGGTGGTGGTGGGTATTGCACGTGCAAAATATCTGCCGCAATATGTAATATATTCTCATATGAGTTCACACATACGAAGTAATTCATCTGTGAAACCCTAACGCTCCGGAACCATTAATCAATCGTAAGAACTCCCGCCCATTCTAATACATAATTCGGAAATGCTCACCACGTCCAATGCAAATGCATGATGTATTTTTGGTAATAGCAAGGAAATTGAATATAACTAATGTAATAACTTTAAAGAGTTTCGAGTAAAATATTTAAAATAGCTTGGAAAGACGAGACTCAATAACCTCACATGTTACAGTTGAAGTTCATGTCAACATTCTATATCAAGAATGGGTGCACATGAGGTTAAAGAGAGTTTTTTTTATATATTTTTTAATTAAATGTAATTGCATATTTTAACAAGTCACATATAAGAACATACAATTACGAAAAAGAAAATTTTGTTTCAAAATTTTAGTAATCAAATTCAAATATAATATAATAAAAATAAAATTGTACTGCGACTTAATAAAGAGCCGTATGCAGCTCTCGGAGTCGCATTTGTTCGATCTAAATATTTCATGAAATACGGAATCTTATCGAATTCGTATTCGGAACCGTACTATGCGAGGTATTTTTTGTTATAATTAAATAAATAAAAGAATAGACATTATATGAAAATACTAATTATATCATAAAAATGCTGGCGGTAAGAAATGCAATACATTATTTCATTAATTAATACAATTATCTGAAATATTTTCAATTTCAGATTTTGAATTAATTTCAATGAATCACAATTAATATAATAAGAAAAAAAAGAACATCCAGCATCGAAATTTAAATTCACATTCATTGACAGTTAACAAATAACCTTTCCTAGTTTTCATAAAAAAAATAATTGTGGAACAAAGATAACTTTTATTTATAATTCAATATTTTGTAGTAGTAAATCAATATTTAAATAAATTTCAAATTAATATAATAGGAAAAAAAGCAGAAACATCGATGATCAAGCATCGAAATCTAAATTGATTTGAAATAAAAAATAATCACGTTCATTAGTGGAGTATTTACCGAGACTCAGACCAATTAACACTCACTATCTGACTATTAAAGTACCATTTAATTAACGATTTGTTAATCTTGTTCTTTTTTTATGTTCTTGTATATAAAAATAATAGTCAATATATCGAATATAGTTTTTTTTTTCTCTGATTCTCTTAACTTATGAAATATATTAATTATTATGAAATCATCCGCACTGTTGATGACATAAAAATTTTAACGATTAAAA
Organism: Nicrophorus vespilloides; assembly: GCF_001412225.1. Taxonomy (NCBI): domain Eukaryota; kingdom Metazoa; phylum Arthropoda; class Insecta; order Coleoptera; family Silphidae; genus Nicrophorus; species Nicrophorus vespilloides. The sequence goes on along the minus strand of NW_017100081.1, from coordinate 801,174 downwards.
CAGTGTTAGCTGCGGCATATCCTTCGTCGCCATAGATACAAAAAATATATATATTACATAATTAGACCTCATTGTAATATCCGCGATCAAGTTATCAAGTGTATCAATTACCCGGAATTCGGTAAATTTTAATATTTAACCAGTTTTACAAGAAAAAAAAATCCCTTACATATGTATCTACGTATTTTACTATTTATGGAAAATTTTAACAAAAAAAAAACATTTTAATGTTTCACAAATGTGAAATCTGTTTTCAATATTGTAAAATATCTCAAGTGTTTATTTAAATTTCACAATGTTCACAAACTATGAAATATATATATAAAAATAATATTTGAAATGAATGATACAAATATATATTGCAACAGTTAAATAAATATATAAAACGAGACGTATGGCCAATAGACCTTTGCAACAGATGAATTTTATGTTTATTATTATTGCATTGAGTTTTTTTCTTATTTATTGTTGGAATAAATATTATTTTTAAATATAATAAGGATAATTGTAATTAATTGTCTACTTAAATCTCTAGATAATTCAAATTTGAAAGCAGTAATTTAAAATCATTTAGTCGTTAATAACTTTACGTCAATGTATATTTAGCATATGTTTCATTTCCTTTGTCTAGCTATTGTGTGCAATCATATTGATAAATCGGGTCTATATCGCAATCCCGACAACCGAAATACCGACAGCCATAATCCCGACAACTTTCGATATAGTTCATTATGGTTGTCGGGATTTTTTAATACAGATTTCGATACAGTCGAGATTTCGAACGTTGGGATTTCGGTTGCCTGGATTTCGATTGCCTCCTGATAGTTCATAAGAATCCGCGGGCCTCATCCGGCCCCGAAAACAATATTACATGGCCCGCAAATACATTTCAATTATGTATTTGTTGTAAATGTGCATAGAGTTTTAGAAAAATAAGTTTGATATATACAAAATAAGTAGACAAAAACATCGTGCATTTGTGACACAATTACAACATAATTAACAATATGAAATATAAATTTATTTAAAATTAAAAAAAATAGATCGATGAAATATCAATAACTAGTACGTAACAAGCAATTTATAGAACAGCAGATGATACCATAAAGGAAATGTTCGATACTGAAACAGGTAATCAGAATTTAATCTTTCCTCTATTAAGCAGGTCGTCAAGAATGAGGTAACGAAATTTCGCTGTGCTGCGATGCACTTGTTAAAAATTGATTAGAGGAAACTACACGATTGACCTGTAGATTGCGATCGACTTTATAGTGCTCTAAGAATAATAATCGAATTGGACAGCAATATTGAAATTTAATATCCAGATGGCACGAATCCCCCGATACGAAAGTAATCAATGGCTGACCTCCCGAAGTTATTAGTCTGCTCTGATCCCGATAAACCCCTTCAAGTATTATCAGACTACGGGTTGATTCCGAGGTAACTCCGGATGAGGAATACAAGAAGAAAAACACACAACTTCTGAACATTAAGCTCTCCGGCTTATACACAATGCAATTATTTGTTTCGACCAAAGAATGGTTACTAATTCGAGGATACATTTTTTCTGTTGATCCGTAAAAATAATTAAAAAATATAGCTTTGTTGTTCGAAAAAATAAATTAGCATTAAGCCACACAAAGCTTTAATTAACGAAATTATTTGTATTATCGGACAACGTTAATTACTAATTATGCTGTGTTTGTAATTATAATTATTAACTTTAATTAAAATATGCCATAAATAAATTTGACAACTTTCAATAGTTTAGCAATGTTTGCCTTGGATACGTTACAGTGTTTACTTACATGAAACATTTCATAGTTGATAAACAAATGTGAGTCCAATTATGATGAACATTTCAGGGTAAAAACCTTTATTTAACACTTGAGTACTAGTGTTTGTGGGTTATTCTTTCTTCGCCGAGGCTTTCATCTCCTTATACACTTAACGTGTGTCCAAGGCAACCTTAACCACAGGGCTAAATTGGATATAGTCTAGGGGCGCCAGCATTTTGGGGCGGTGTCCCATGTATTTTCTTATAAAGTGGGGCGCTCCCCTTCCACGTACATTCTTATGAAGAGGGCGCATTTTGTATAGTAGCCTATGGGCGCTAAATATCTTAAGATGTTTCTAAACTGTTTGTGGATTAAATGCAAGAAGGTTATACTGCTGCAACTTGTTTCATTTCATATAAACATCGAATTGGTGCGGTAATAACATTTAGTATAGATTTTAACAATTTGAATGTCGTGTATATTCGATACAAATCAGAAAAATAAAAATTCAATCGATATGTGGTATAATAATAAACTCGATAATAATTGAGTATTGCTTTCTGTACTGACAAGTAAAATGATTGATGAAACAGTAATAGTAATAAAAAAAATTGATGTGTACATAAATGACTCACGGAATGGAATCTTTTTTTTTTAATAAACATGAGTTTCATATAGATCAGCAGGTGGTATTCATATTAGGAGTGAACCGGCTTTCTGTCGAACACCTTTAGCTTCTTTCGCAAACAGCATACATTACATAAGTCACTACAATTTTAAGATAAAATTAATTTGTAACCTTACATTTACAATTGGTAAACTATAAAAAGAAGTTGTACAATGCATTGAAAATTATCCACGATTTAGTGGTAGTATAAAACCGTAAATAAATTCATACATATAAAGAACTTTATGTTATGAATATATTTTAAAATATCGAAGATTGAGCTGTAGTTAAAATGTTAAATATGATTGTAATTGAGAACTTTCTTTGAGTATAATACGAGTTCCATGCTGTAAAGTAGCTTCAAAACGTGAGTATGCTTAACTACTTATCGTGAATGGCCAATAGAAAATAAATACGCATGCGGCAAACATAAATAAATACGTTCGTTATCAGCCGTAAAGCAAGAGAGGTCAACCGCATGCCTTTAACCAGCTAAAGAAGAGAGGATATTTCGCATCCTCATCTTAAACCAAAAATAAAACACATCACAGGAACAGTTATGACATTATATGCATATATGTATTTCCACTTAGATTTCCATACAACCAAAACGGAAACAAAACTAATAACTTATCCGAATATGGGAGTCAGTCTCGAGATCAATAACAGATTTTCAAATTGACCTCGAATCTCTTTATCTATCTTCCTCATATTTCTGTTTTCAACCATAGAATACAACACAGGCTTTTCATTTATGTATTCCACAGACTATTCGTGTCTCCACAAATTGGACTGTTTCTCCAAAGTCAATATTCTAATTGGATCAATTCAGCTATAGTCCCTATTCGTTCGTTTCCATCGAGTCAGTGAACCTTGAAGTCTTCCATAGAAAGGAATCATTAAGGAATAATCATATTCTGTTGTTTCTCTATATTTACTGCATCGGAGACAATGTTATTTCCATCTTAAAGCATAACTGGAAAATGCGTAAAACCTTTACGTTGGGAGTGCGACCTCGCATATAAATCAGGAATAGACTAATATATAATTTAGCGTGCAATACAAGATGCACGAATAGTGCCACGAAAAACAATAAAATGAAAATAAAATGGAACGTAAAATAAAACTCCGATGATTCGGGATTCTACAAGACGGTAAAAAACGGTGAAAGAAAGAAGGTAAACCCTCGATAAAAGGTGAAAAACACAAAACAGACGGACGGTTATAAAGTATGCAGGAGATGGACACAAATATATGCATCAAATATTCACCTATTTACTTTTGAGAACTTGATACAAAAAAAAACACAACATTCATTGATTTTATTTCAAAATACTGAAAATAATAAATATGATATAGCCCTTTCTCTGCGTTAATATAAATTGACCACTAAATTTATAACATTTCAGACAGCTACAGATCATTCATGTGAGCAGTATTCTTCACGCAGTGTATAAATAACTCAATTGACAAATAACCTTTCCGAGTTTTCAATTCAATTTAAACATAAAAAATTTAGTTCTGGAAGAAAGATTACATTTCTTTATAATTTAATATTTAGAAGTGGTAAATCAATATTTAAATATATTTTAAAGAACTGATATATGAGATAACTAATCACATATTCTTACACTGAATTTGAACTCTTTCTTACAGTAAACTCACAATGTAGCCAAGTATCACGTAGTGTTTTTGGAATATATATAGCTATAAGTATTAAGACAAGTTACTTGGTATATGTCACATGCAGAGCATATTTTAAAAGATTGTACTGCTATATCCACACAATAGTCAGACGAGACAAGTATATATAACATCGTAATATTGAGTGTGTTATGTAATCATTTAAAAAACGATTTTATGTATAATCTGTTAAAAGAAACAAGTGAATGAGTAAAATACATTAAGTAAATTTATGAGAAAAGTAGGGTGTTATTATTGAAAATATCCATCGGGAAGTGGTAATTACGGTTTCGTCGATCGTTTTTGGGGACGCTTTTAAAACGCCACAAGTAATTACGGAATCCTGGCAGTTCGTAATAGACGTCTTATGCGGTTTTAGCAGCAGAAGGCCGCAGTAAACGATAATTAATTGCAACATGTACACGGAGAGCCCAAGTAACAGTTATTACTCATGTAATTTTTTAGGATCGATATCCGATTGGAAATTTGTAGCTGGTGACCAGATAAGATCGACACCGGTCGGCTGGATGGAGTCGCACGATTACAATATCTGTGCATGCCTATGTATGTGTAAACACACCTCAATAACGGATTATGAAATATCTTTTAAATATCCTCTCCGAGCGGAAAAAGAGTATTAGTTATATGTGTGTATATATATATACATACACCACACACAATGATCGGATCGCGTGCAAAGGGAATTAATAAACATGACCAAAGTTGGAGTAGCACAAATGATTTCATCAGTTTCCACAGGGCGAGGATTTCACCAACAACAAAAAAAAATCGCGTGAAAATCTTTCTATTTCGGTAAGAAAGAATAATGCAAGTCTATTAGTGGGAGAAGAAGAAAATGGAGAAACAACATAAGATGGAAACTTTCTTCTGTTGTGAAATGATTAAACTCGAAGAGATGATTTACGACGTTCAAACTTGCATATAGGTTATCGAAATTGTTTCGCTAGACTTAATCACTTATATAAACAAAACATGCAATCCAATTTATTCGAATTCTCGTTAAGCCTTCGATTGTTTCCAAATGGTTTATTTTGTTACATACAAATTGGATTCCATACATTTCATAAAATTCATTTTATACTATAAAAGTTTCAATCAATACTCAAACATTTATTGGGGTCTATTTTTAAAGAAAATAAAATCAATTAAATTTCAATAAGACCTAAACTAAATTATCATAGAAGATAATTTTATCAAATAGAAAAAAAAGGAATATTAATCAATTATAATCTCCATAATTATTAGTAAATATAATAATTTTGATTTATGTATTATCTTTGTAAATATTAAATATATTATTCATAATGTAAGGAAGTAGCTTTTATAAGCTACAATTCTACATTAAATAACATTTACGTTCCTTCAAAACGTAAGCCAAAATAAGATCCTATCTAATCCTACCTCTCAAAATACCATCAAAGATGGTATTGTAAACACAAATCTAAAGAGCTCCTCTTGTAAAAGATGTATATAACAATGATTTGAAGTACAGTAGAAAATAGTCGCAACATAATAATATTTTATATTTTGATATTATATTTGTGCGGTCTTTTTTATGCGGTATATGACATCCAACCAATTCCAACGGCGTTGGTACCATTGTAATGTTTTTTATCAGTGTGCATATGTACAGCCAGCTCAAACGATTCTGTTAGTCGATTTTGTACCAATTCATCACAAGAAGATTCGCGTTTTGGATTAACACGAGTAGCAGTCAATAATGTATTTTGAAAATTTCTCTATATGTACAATGAGAAAAAAATAAATGTTTTTAACATGTTTCTATATGTAATTTAATTATTTATTTTGTTTGGATGCACTTTCTCACGTATTTCGTAAATCTTTGACGTATTTTCTAAGTTTCTGTAATTTATTATACAAAGTTATTTGTTATATGTAAGAATTTATGAAAATTTCGAATATTTTTTTTGTGTGGTCCCTATCTACCGCACAACAAAATGGTTTTACTGTACTAATTTGATTTTATAAATTTTCTTTTCAGAACATCATTGATGCTCCATAATGCAGAACGTATAAGGCTTTACAGTTAGAAGAAACTACCGAAACAGAAGAATAGAAGATCAACTCAACTGAATTTACTTCAAGAAAGTGATTAACACCTACATGATAAATTATGATTACGTAACTAAGGAAAATTCCCACGCAGTCTGAAAATAACATTGCATTTAGGAATGTATCGATTCTATAAATGTATGTTCATATCGATCACATTTTTTTACAATAAACAGAGAATGTATAAGCAAATGATTAACCGTTGGATTCATACAATGTAGCTTATCATTTTATAAACGGATGATCGGATTGAGTGGCATTCCTGAAAAGGGATATCAAACAGCAATTACATACAGATTATTCATTTTCAGAATTTCTAAACGCGTCATAAAAAAAACTGCACATAAATCATTCTATTATAATCCAATAAAGTTTCCAATTCATTGAATAACGAACACTCAGTTTAATTGCCTTCTGCATATAAGTACTATTGAAAAATTAATAAAGGTATTTTATTGGTGAAAAACGGTAAAATACATTAAAATCATAATAACTTTCACAAGTCATTTTACAATTTATTATTATGATATTCGTTAATTATTTTGAGTAACTACAAGATAACTGATCTTGTTGAAGCACGCGTCGAAGAACTCTCGAAAAAAGTTCTAGAAAGAGCAATAGAATGTTGAAGAACTTATTGCTCCTGAAACTTCTGTTCATTCCTTTCTTCGAAAAGATCTTAACGAACTATTATGTTCAAAGATCGAAAAATTGAAGATTTGAAATCTCAACCCATAACTTCGATGAAACGAGCAAAGTTTAAAGATTGTTTATGTCTAATAGAAAATGTATAAAGAAAATAAAAATATCCTATAAGAAAATCAATATTAAGGCTTCGTATAAAAACATACCAGATTTTCTTGCAATCTTAAATAAAAATCAATGTAAAATATTATGAGAATGAAATATTTTACAGTACTTTACAATTTCTTTACAATTTTATTAAAGTATTCAATATGTGAATTATCATTTTACGGTTTCTCATTATTATTGTAAAATGTATAAAAAAAAAATATGTATTAAAGCAATTGTCCTTAACTTTTCATTATTAAATAATTAATTTTGTCGACATTAATTTGAACAAACATTACTTATTTTCTAATTATAATCGTCCATAAGTTAAAAAAATGCTTTGGGAGTTCAGTTTACGAACATAATCCATCAAAAGTCAGTCATTTCTTATTCAAACATAAAAAATCTTTCGTGAAAGTGTTCGTTGTCCGATTTGTTCTCAATCTGAACTGTTCAAAATTAGACCTGTGCGAAAACTCGACTATCTGCATACGGTATAAAACACAACAGAGTTGAAATAAGCAGAAATGAATCCATACATGGAAATAACCATGAACAAATGGCGAGATATTAAGTTCATTGTACTATGATGTAGTAACATATGCCAGGCAAAGAGACGGTGCGCGGCGAAAGAACAAACGGGTAAAATTTGTATAAATAAATCCGCAAAGATGAAAATATTTGAATAGCGTAAACAAACCTCTTACTCAAGATTCTTATAAACAAATCACCGTATGTGTTTTCCCGACAGAAGCGGAGAAACATAAATATTTAATTTTAATAACGATATTATGTTACGAACAATAAATACATCATAAAATCGATGACACAACAGTGATTTATTGAAATTCCACTTCCTTACCGTTCCCATTATTCGTATCTAATTGACCAAAGCTTTCTTCAACAATTATCTGTCATTAATTGAAGCAATTGTTTTATACATTTCAATTGTTCCATTTTCTTGTATAATTAATATAATCCAAATAATTTCATTTTACATTTTTTTTTATAAAAAAAAACAACCTTTCTTATTGATTATTAAACCTTCCTTTTGACAAACTAATAGAGAAAACGAATGATATAATATTATCAAATTAAAATTTCATTTTATAATTACTTTATTTCATTAGAAAATTAAATTTTAATTTAATATATTATACGTAACAATTTCAGGATAAAAACCAATTATAATGTCATAAAATATTAATTTGCTGAATCCTTACGAGTATCAGTACTAACGTTAAACTTTATTAGAAAAATTATTTTAAACCTGAAGTAATTGAACTGAATTTCATGATTATTTTCATAACTATCATACTTATTATATAAGCCTATAATAACAATAGTAACTTAAAAAAAAAACTTTCGACTATATTGGGTAACGAAGATGTTGAGAAAAATAAAATAAATGTCGGTATGCAAATTTGCAGTTGCAAATACAAACAGAAAAGTGAATAAAAGTATTGTGGAAACGCGTGATGCCGCGCTCTCGGTATTTAGCAAATATAATTAGAGGTAATAACATTTCCATTTGTACAGCCGAATTCCGCAGGCTGTTGTAGGTTTCTCTCGTAAGGACAAGTAAATCTATTTGCATTTTAACACCTCGCATCGTGTGCCTACAACCTTGAACCCCTCAGGCATAGCCCTTTGCCTGGTGCGCACTGTTAAAACAATTGGATTATACCAAACGCAAACCTCTGTGTGCATGATTTTCGAAATACAATTATGCTGTGTTATCTTTTGTTTCACATTCGTTCATTCATTTGTAGTATTCAACTTTTACTTCTTCCGCGCATACAAAATATATATATTTAATGGAAAAAAAAAATTTAAATCAAATATAAATTTATCTTCTTTATGAAACGAACGATTAAGAATAATAAACTTAAGTTTATAGTAAATAATACTAAATATCTTTAGTCACGTTTCTTTAAATAACGATACATGAGAAGATTTTATGTAATTATTGAGGATTACGAAACTTCACACAGTGTTGGTTTTTAATAATTAGCAAATATTATTTGCACACATAGTATTATGAAATTTTTGAAAAAAAAATATTTTTAAAGTATTAATGAAAATTAGCAAATTGATATAAAAAAAAACTTTATTAATATATTGGGAAAAAATTACTTTAATTTTACTAATTATAGATTTAGTATAAATACAATAGAATATTACATCCTCATTGAACTCCAAGGTGTGCGCATAATTGCTATAATCCCATTTTCTACTCTTGTACTAAAACGAAACGATTTGATACGCATCAAAACCGGAACTAAAAAAAGACATTTCGAAAGACAGAAGAAACATTTCGTGCAGAAATTACGTCATTGTGAAAATCCCAAGATTAAAAAATGTACAAACGCACAATTCTCGCATTCACATCATTCCTTTGTTAATTTATTGACGCATCTGCAATTCATTTGTTTAGTCATGATGTGCAGATGCTGATTATAATACCGTAATAGTTTATTCTGCTGTCTCGGCAAAAAAAAGAGAACGCGGAACGAAGGCAGGATAAAAATATTTATTTTAATAATACGACTTTCCTTTTGGCATTCACCACAACAGAACAACTTAAATTCGAATGCATTTTAACACCTCGCTCCACGACCTCGACCTTGAACCCTTTTGCCATCCCACGCATAGTTCAGGAATGCTAGTGGTCTCTTACAAATTGACTCACATAGTTTTAGCTCGGATAATTGCATAATAGCCGTTGTCTCACTTCGAATAAGATGAAACGTGTTCATAATAAATCCGAAGAAATGTTAACATTAATCAAGACATTGATGTAATAATTTTATAAGTAATCTTTGTGTTCTTTTTTTTTGTAATATTCTTGGTCTGCATTTATTTAACTTTTGAAGTTGTTCAATAAATGAAAATAATCTAAATTTTTGATTGGTTTGTTATATTTAAAAATGATATATTTGTTGACTTATATAATACAAAATTCATAAAAAAAAAATATCATTATTTAGCAAGATGTATACAACCAATCTTCTATTTAACACTAAACCAAAATATTTTATTAAATTTAAGCAACGTACATAAAGGTGGATTGGTGTTATTTCTAATATTTCTTCCGAATTAACTCCTTAGGCTTTTAGGATTAACTACAATTAAATAAAAGTGTTAACTAAAGTAACGTAATTACCGAATTAAAATTTCCAATTGGATTTAATGGGAATGAATTGGATATGTTTAAATTTTCTGTCTACTAACTATAAATATTGGAATATTCAATTTCAATCATTTTTTAACTAAAGTATAGCTCATGTGATCAGTTTTGTATTGTGTTTTTCAAGAGATTGAAGTTAGTTTGCAAGAACTATTAATAATAGCTGAACTTAATCCAGATACGGAAAATCTGTAAAAGCAGACACGTCCAAAATATTTTATTAATAAATCACGTTGGTCATTAGTATGAACTTTATGTCTGACAGTGTCTCGGGTAAGTGATATTTATAAATTACCCGAAACGAAAAATTTTTTTTTTTTAAAGCATTCGCATCGCATCGAGAGAAGATTCGTGCTGCACTCATCAAATTCTAATTAGACCCAATTATGCAGTGTAGGTGGTGACTATTACGAAATCTAAATAAATTACAAGAATCTTAGCCACCCACACACTAGTCTCAATTAATTATCCGCAACATGCATTACTTTCAGCATGTCGAATCCCTTACAAAAAATATAAACAAACCGGTATTATATAAAACGCTAATTGAGAGAACGAGAGGTGAAGTGAGAAAGACAGAGAAATAACATCAAACATAAACAAACAGATTTTTTAAAAAAGGATACACACTTTATGGTCTATGTAGTAAGGACGTGGGCGTCTTATGGTCGTACCTTGATTTTTCTTAACTATTCTTATGTGTCTCTTATGGTAGGAATTGGTTTGAAATAGAATAAAATGTGAGAGTAGGTTGAAAAACACATGACGCAAAACAACAACAAAAATGTTGTTATACACATAACCAATAAGCATGTTCACTTTACCTCGAAATTCTAAGATCAAAGGGCGGATTTCGATGCGGTGGGCCGGTCAATTGATGCTGGCCATCTCAAATATCACTTCCGCACACGATTTGCACATAAATTCATACAAGAATCACAGAAATTCCCTTTTCGCAAGAACACTTCACTCGAGCTGCAACAGCACAGCCGCCATATGCTAAGAGTACTACGGGCGCACCTACCGGGACCTACTCGAACTACGAACTGCTCTGTTTTGGTTCTGGAGCGTGCTTCAAACCAGTGGCGTGACACAAACACGATGCGTGCGATTCCTTCCATTCCACCACATTATATATGTATATATATACTCATATATATCTTTAAATATATAAGAATATATAGGCGGTAAGACCTATGGTCAATAGCCTTTTCCAATAGTTATTAATAGTTAAAATTATCTTTATTATTTAATATAGTCTTACTTTCTAATAGTTTAAAGATGAACCGTTTCAGCAAATTTTAATTATCAATTCAAACTCATTAAAACAGAAATCGGTTAACGAACTGTTCAGACTAGGAATAAATCGGACAACAAATCCTTTCGAAAATATTGGGATAATGAAGACCTTACCAACTGATTGACATTACTTTTGGGAGCTAACGCTAGTGTTGATATGAAACATAAAGCGCTTGTTAAATCGATGATGGGATAACGAACAATTCGGATATTTGAACTGAATTAAACAATATTTTTTACATATATTTCTGAATCATATTATCTTAAGGTTTATTATAAATAAGTCTATAGCAAATAATAAAAGATACTGTCGGGATTTTGGTACTGTCGGAACTATGATTGTCGGGATTTCTATTGATATTATGCAACAAAACAATATGTAATTTAATTATTATTTTAATCGTTTATTATTTAATTGTCTAATCACCAAAATTTAATTTCTTCTGTTTTTAATATTATATTTTAATTTAAAAAAAATATTATTGCCTGAGTTTTATCAATGTTAAATTAATTTTAAATTTACTAGATTCAGCAGCCCTTTGTAATTATTATTATTACTTTATATATTTTATTTGCGTTGGAGAGTTTCTCTTTAGTAAGAATTACTTTTATTAGTGGGGATTATTTCTAAGAGCAAATAAAGTTTGGTAAACAACGGATCTACCAAAGCAGTTGATCTGCTGCTAATAAGAAACTTAACAATGTTCATTTCTAATAAGATAATTTAAGACCCAATAATACTAACAATTAGTTATTATTTACGTAATTTATGTAATTTACGTATTTACATAATAGAAATATTGAGATAACAGTTTATAGTTTTAAATAATAATAACTTTTATTGCAACAAATCTCCATTGTCTAAACTCCAAAAAATAAGATAATGAATGGAATAAAAGAAAAATAAAAGAGAATAAAAACAAATTGCGAGTTTATAATTTTAACTATTAATTTAATATTTATATTGGATTTCATCAAAGAATATTTTGAAATAATTGTGGCCCAATTTATGACTCTTTCCTATTCGGTGCTTATCGATTTTTTACTGGAAAAGAAAATTATAATTTTTCTTTCTATAACAATTTACGTTTTCGCATACTACATTAGTAAAAATAATTATATAATTATACATTTTATATTATGTAAAATAGTAAATAAAATATGGACTAATATTTTAAGAGACGTAAATTCACACCATTAAATGGGATTTTTTTGTGTATAAACTCAATAGAAAATACAAATTTTTTATAAAATTCGTATTAATTTTAGCAAGGTTGAGATTTTTTACACGAAGCTCTAATATTCTTTATAAAAGGAATACTAACAAAAATAAATATGAATAATCTGATTTATACGGCGTAACATCAAGATATGCCTGGTTTATTGAATGCGAAGGTGTACACGCTAAACGTAGAAATGATATATGCGTCTGGAAAATACAGAAAAAAATCAGATTTACTATTTTAACATTAAGAAACTTAATTATTATATATAATTTATAATAATACAGATTTTGCAGATTTTCCAATAAGAAACACATAAAGTTTACCATTTTATTACCTATATTATATCGTTGCAAAAATTGTGCAGATTGTTCAAAAATATTATTATGTCATTAAAATTATATAGTATTTTTTTTTGTAGATGAACAATAAGATTGGTATACGTATTTTGTATATAAAGAATATATTTTATTAAATTACTAAATAAGAAAATTAATCGCATAGTGCGGTTTTGATCAGAAAATTTGAAAATAAATTAAATTTTAAAGGACAAAACATAAATAAATTAGAAGAAATTGGCACACAAAACATTTTTTTTATACATAAATCATCGTGTAATCCCTCTTTATTTGTAATTTGTTTTCATGACTTCGATTAATTCAAACAGTGCGGGATATTGGTGGAACCGATTATCCGCACTATGCGAGGTGCTGCTGTAATTCAAATTGTAACCCAGTTTATCAGAGTATTAAAGTTAAACAACGCATCTTTTATATAACACTAGGATTGGTGATTTTACAAATACGTATAAATACCATGAATATTATACATAATTGAAGATCCTTATAAGTGAAACATGCTACTACATGCAAAAAAAAACTTATAAAAGAAGTATTTGATGTTAAGAAACCATATTGCTAAGCAACCCCGCGCAATAAACAAAATTAATGTGCAACATTGCACAATTTTCTGACTCACAAAAGTGAACGTACATAATTGATATTAATGAAATCCTGCACAATAAATAAAGTGCAATTATGGCGATGGAACGATCGCCATTCACTTAATTAATTTTTAATTGATCTCCATTTGCGAAGAAAACATAATGCAAACCAACGTGTACCCAAGTATCGTAGCGTACTAATAAATTGTATAATTACATTACATGGTATTCACATAACAATTTTAATTTAGAAATTACCGGTGCGAGTGTGGATCAATGATATCATCGCAAAACCAGAAAAATTAATTACCTTTATGGCTATAATCTTTATCTCGTTTCTAAGTGAATTATGCTTATGCTAATGAGATTCTTTTTAAAATCCACTACTAATAATCCAACCTGAATAAACCATTTTTCTTTTATAAGAATCCCATTAAAACGCAATAACTTAAAGTTTGAAATACAGTAGTATTATCTCGCATAGTGCGGATAACCGCTTCCGCCAATATCCCGGACTGTTTGAAACCGTACTAATCGAGTCTTTACAACCGCATAAAAATAAATTCTTTAAAAGAGACTTAATTATATAAAGAAACAAAAAGATAATTTATCTACAAAAAAAACACAACTTTCAATAATAAATTTGAACCAATGTAAAATCTTTCAAGTACTTATTATTAAAACATTCTACCAACTTATTGTGTGTTCTTTCAAAAGTTTCTTCTTTGATTTTTTGATAGACAAGTTTTCTCTAACAGGTTTTATCAATAAATGACACATGAAATCTCAGTGGCGGAACTATGATAGGGGATGTATAGTTGTCCCAAACAAAAATTTGTTTTAGAGTTCTCAAAAAAAAATGTTCCGCCACTGCGTAAACCAATATTAGAAATTTAAATATTAATTTGTATGTTATTCATGGATGTTTTAAAAAAAAATTGCAGCAAAGCCAATTGTGTTATTTCTATTTTAATTAAATGGTTTGTTAAAATGAAAATATTTATAACATAGGCAATAAAATAGGCAACTTTTTTTAGTGAAAGTTTTATTAGCATTTATTAAATATTTTAATTGTTTTAAATACAAAAATAATTAAGATTCCCAAGACCAGATGGAATTAATAACTATTTATATATTTTTCTTCAGAAAGATAAGTTTTAATTTTGTATTTGTTTATATGTAACTATCATAACATATTTATTAATATTTAAAAAAAAGTAGGTTTCATATTTTTATATGAATATATAAAATACATTTAATATTGAATTAAATATTAATAAATTGAAATGGGTTGTAAAATAAATTGATTGGAATATATCAATTCTAATTAAATTATTTTTTTACGGTAATTACAAAATTCATTTATACGAATAAATGAAATAATATTTTAATATTATAATAAAATGTAATTAAAGTTATTTTATCGAAAAATCTGTAGAAATATGTAATCAAAATAATAAAATAATATTACGAAATTGAAACAATCACTCGCGATAATTTGTGGATGATTTTATGAAACTTGTGAGCTGTGTTGTAGCAAATGCGATTAGGTATGGACAAGATAACTTTGTTATATTAAATCAATAGTTCGTACGTTCCAAATAAATGTAACAACAGACGCACAGTATATATGCAACATTATTAATATCACTTTATAAAAAAAAATCAGTATAATTATTATAGATCACAATGAAAATAAATTCTCAAAAATTATTTTGTATATATAAATCATCGTTCTTTTTTAATCTATATAGTCTATGAATGCTGTATATTTTAAAGTCCTCGATTAGTCCGGTTTTAAACAGTGCAGGATATTGGCGGAAGTGATTGGATATTGTAAAATTGTTGAAAAAAATCTTTTTGAGTATGAGTATTATTATTTCAGAAATGTATATGTTATAATAAGTAAAACTAAAATACTTTTAAAATTACATGTGCTTAAAAAGTTCAGTTTAAGCTGAATGAAATCCTATTAATATCATACATAGCATTCAACATATTGATGCTATGTATGCTATGTATGATATTAATAGATAACAATCAAAATAAATTATCAAACTTTATTAGACAAAATTATTTTGTATACATAAATTATCATTATTTTTAATATATAGTATATTCTCTGTAAATGCTGTTTATTGATATTCGTTATTAAATTCTTTGATTAGTCCGATTTGGTAGAATAAAAGTATTTCTTTATAGTAATTGATATTGTAAAATTGTTGAAATTATTATTTTTGAGTGTGAGTATTATTTTTCAGATATGTATACTTTATAGTAAAACTAAAACAATTTTGAAATAACAGGTGCTTAAAGTTCAGATTTGGCTGAATGAAAATATGTTGAATGCTATGTATGATATTAATAGGATTTTCATTAAAGCCTTCCGGACTGTCCGAATGCGACCGTCATAAACTGTGAAAGGTGAAATTTGTTATAAATGCACAAAATGCAGGAGAATACACTTTGGGAATTTTGAAATGCGAAATCCGGCACGTAGCTAATACCGTATGTCAGCGGTTTCTGATTGCGCCGAATTTGCACTTGGACACATTTCCTCGCCCACATCGTCCGGATGGTTTTACGGCCACGGAATAAAATAAATTTATCCTGACAACGACCAGGACACCAACGGGAACAGCCGTTCCGTTTCACCTCTTCGAACTGCGAAAAACACTGTATTTTAACTAAAACCTACTTTCGAACACACTTCTTCCTTCCTTCCAGGTTCATCGCCTAAGATCAACGACCTTCCACCTTCTATTTCATATTGATTGGAATTCCATCAATCGGAATACTTATTTAATGGCGTTTATTCATTGATCAGTAACATTGTTAATAAACTAACGATTTCTTATAAAATATGTATTTTGGATATAATAGATATTATGTAATATAAGTTAATATGTAAATATTAAATACAAATAAAGAAGTTTGAGAACGTTTTAATTTTTGATAAAATTTGCACATTTTTTCAAATTTTCGAAAATTATTGTGTTTTTTGCTATAGTAAAATAATATTTAGTCATATTAAAAGTTCTCATTTTACGAATTTCTATTTTACGCATAAGAAACCGAAACGAAATAATTGCAAAAGCCACAACAATCTATATTTAATAAAAAAAGTAAATAAAAACATATTTAGTTCATATCGAGAATCGTCAATTATCAAACATTTTTTTTAGTTATATAATATTAATAAATTTACTATAGAAGTGTTAGTTCAGTTGCCTAGAGATTTATAAACGAATACATTATTCCATTATGTTTATATTTTGAAATTTTCTTTTAATTTATTAAAAAATTAATCAATATTCATTAATAATTAAATCTCTTTAGTTTTTAGATTTGACACGAAAAAATTGAGTCTACAGTAGAATACGTCATTAAAGTGTATTTGTTAAAATACACTTTCAATAACTGGAAATTATTCAGTATTTTAGTTTATCTGAAAATTAATTAACAGCAATTATTTACTTTAAATATATTACGGTAATATAATTATAATTGCGGTTATTAATTGGAAATTACAAATATTTCCCTGATATTGCAATAATGTATGTAATAAATGACCACTTTTCTGATATATGTGACAATGAAACAACACTGTGTTGTGTACGTAGTAATTCACTATTTGTGTTTGATTGTATGCAATAGTTACAGTTTACACTGGATGAAATTACCAAAGAATTTTATTTTATTATTTATATTTTTTTTCTTACAAAATTTCCTTTACACCTTACAGAACTTCCCAATTTAATATAAGCAAACTTTGAGGATAAAAGAATAGCAAATGTATATATATTTTTTCCAACCGTCGTATTGAAACTAGACTCCCAACTAAAATAATACGCTGGGAATCACGTACAGTCATGCTCCAAGTTTGTCTCATCTTTATTGCTTGCTTTTTCAAGATCGCATTTTCATATTTTCTCAGCTACATTGACCCAATTGAAAATTTTACAAGGCTATTGATTCATCCAATATGGAATTATTAAGTATATGTAATAACATTCATTAATTTTACTGAAATAAATGTATACATTTTCTAGTAATAATATTAAGTTACAGGTTTAAAAAATAACAAAATACAAATAAATTTTAAATAATTATTATATATTTTTTTCCGTTTGCACAATTAGACCTCTTTTGTGCAATTTATTGTTGTATGTACAATAATACCTCACATAATACGGTTTGGATCAGTCCGTTACGAAAATTTCAACTAACTAAATTTTAATTTACGAAACAAAAATAATTTCTAAACATAGTACATAAAATTGTGTAAATTATCGATTTTGTTTCCTTATTCTGTCAGTTTTTGAAAGTTATTTATTAATAATATACATTTAGTATTAAAGAGTATATAGACAATAAAAAATAATGTTCATTATATCATATTTCAAAGATATTAGATAAAATATAAACATTTTTTCAAAATGTGGAAATGTCGATGTTTTTCTTCATAACAATTAATATTCAATGTCATAGATAATAGATCCTCGTAGTTCTCAAGACAAAGGCTGGATATATAATATTAGGCATATATTTGCAAGGAATGCAATCGATCAAACCGTTCAGATCAAAATTAATTACAATCTACACAATAGTTGCTTATATATACAACGTGATTAAACTAGATCAATGTTGAGCGTGAAGGCAATTAGAATTCCGTGTTTTTTTTTGGTAATTGTAAATTGGTACATTTTCTTATAGATTCTAGTATGTTCTATTTTTTGTATTACTGTCAAATTGTTATAAGTAATTGATACTTAATTTTATATTTTAAATAATAAATAAAACGAACGAAAAACGAACTTACGCAATAACAAAAAAAAGTGCCAATATCAATTAGTCTTCACAAAAGAACATATTTAAAAAGGAGATTACCCTGGAATAAATATACAAAATTATTACTACCATGAGACAACTGAAGTCGAAGATATGTGGATCTACAACATATTTGAACTTATGATATTAATCTGTGGTGACATTAAGCAAATCAAACTTCGAAACAATTTAACAATTCCAGACCAAATACCTAACAAAGATTACAAACTAATTATAGTATATTACCAAATAGAAATATTTAGGAGCAACCGTTGAAAAGATATTAAAGAGTCAATAAATACAAATATTTGATTAAAGCCAACTTATTGTAAACTTATAAACCATACGGTACAACAATTGATTTTATATCTTTTAAAATAAGCAAAAGTATTAAATAGTAAATTGTAAATAGTAATTTACAAAAAATATTCAAATGTAAGAAATTGTAAGTTTATATTGGATCAAAAAAAGATTTGTGAAAATTATTATTATTATTTTAATTTCATTTTACAGTATAGGAACATTTTATAAGATAATTACTTAACCCCTTAAGATACAAATAAAATATAAGTTTTAGAAAGAAATTTTTTACATTGGTTTTCTATTTCCTATCGTATTTTTTTTTATTAGTAAATAACTGAAGAAATACTAAATATAGAAATAATTGTAGACAATCGGATATTAAATTCTCATATAAATCATTACTATTGTTTGGAATGCAGATGTCCTTTATTCGCATGGACGTACTAGATTTTCATACGAACATACAATAAGTCTTCGTACTTCAGCGTTATAAATATATACACATTTGATATTTTAATTTAGATAAACCATGACATTTATTTTGTCCTAAAAATGTTTAAGAGAAAACACAAACTACAATAATTTAATTTGAACGGAAATCAATAATAAAATTTAAGAGGACTGATATATTTTAATGAATATGAACGTAATTTCTACATATACTGATACTGTACGTATTATGTTATGTTAACAAGTTCATCAATATTATAAGAAATGATACCACATCTATATTATCTTTCTCCCATGTATGACACTTAAAGTTACCTATGCCCAAAGTATTTACTAATCGCTGGTGCAATATTGTGTTGACTGAGGAACAAAAAAGTTGTTTTTGTACACGTTCCTTCTTGCTCTGCCTTGTTTGGTGTAATATCAGATTCAGAAATTATTATATTAATGTATTACAAATAGTTATGATTCTAATAAAAAAGCATAAGTTAATATGAAAAAGTTTTTTCTTGTCGTAATACAATCATTTATGCACAGACGGCAGTAATACATGTGGTGTATAAAATACACCGCGCGAGTAGTACTTAGAAATTTCAGGGCGTGAGTAGTTAAAGTTTAAATAAATGCTGATTGTACACCCTATAACTGATACAGTTAGGAATGATGCTAAAAAAAAACATCAAATCAAGTTAGGTAATCAATAATTTGAAAAACCTGGGATGCCCGAGGCAAATTTGAATAACTCACAAAATGTTTTATATAAATTACTTCTGCTTTATATACAGAGTGCTTCAAATGTATGAAACGTGAAGGAAATGTGTTACAGGGAAGGTAGGATTTGCTATTCTTTGATAAGTCTGAATGCAGAGTAGTAGTAGTACATTCGGTTGCAAATTCTGCATTCATAAATCTGGAGATCTGCAAGTCAACACTGTATTACATTATACTGCCGAGTGCTCAGGACTGTGGAAAAGATAGCCGCCGTGGAATTTAGTCAAGATATTTACCGAATTTATTCAAAGCGTTGTCAGCTGTTTTACTATTATTACATTAAAACTGTTTTTGCTCGGCGGCAGTCGCCGTCCCCGGAAACGGCTGGAATTTAATTCGGAACTATTCCATGCGGCACTTACAAATTCCTTCATTCGAATAAATAATCAAAGCTTTATTGTATTCATATAATAAAAGCCTCTAAAGAAAATCGCATTAGCATACGATTAAAAATCGATAAAACGTATTATCCAGAACGGCTTGTTTTTTTTCGTGTGTAGCTGTTATTCTCTCGTGTCTGGCTTGTTTAATTTCGGTTTTCCTGATTGGTTATTAATGCCGGAAATAATAAACAAAACGAGGGTGGAAAAACAACACACATAAAACTCAGCGGTTAAATATTTGTCATATCGGTCAATCCATAATATCACACTGGCTCGATTCCATTTGCGTTTTAATTCATTTTTAATTATTGTTCAAACTATGCCTCCACCACTTTTCAGCACGATATAGATTCACTAGATTTCTTTTGTGCGTGTGATAACCTCATTGTAATTAACGAACAAATCAATCTTCTCTTTCAATTACATTTTTTTATTGCTTTGATTTCTTCGAGCGCAGTTCTAATGTCAGCCATTAGTATTTATACAGAACTGCTCATATATCATATACCTTCCTTATCGGGTGAAATTAAAATTTATTTCAGGCGCAGTTTGAATTTGCAATTACTTAAGTTTATATTATCGATTTGAAGATAAATAACTTCAGAGATAAGTTCTTTTATATTCTTGAATAATGAGTAGAATCAAATATATATCCTCTTTACATAAGGTGATCAATAATGTTTCAGGATCCATTATGTACATAATGTATACAGCAGATGGAGTAGACCATAATAGCCGATGACATTGCAATTCTATTATCCAATGCAAGTGAGGAGGAAAGCTTGATTTAATCCAGGAATTGATAAAATAATAGCTCAGTTAAACAAGGAATTTAGGACAATGAACTCCTGTCTATTAGTTATCTTCAATAACAATATAATATTTATATAAAAAGAGATTAATATAGAAAGATATAAAATGAAAAAAAAATGAAATTAAGTAGTGATGACTGTTAGAATCAATAGTTCTTTAATAAAGAAAAGAGCTGTAATTACTCATTCAATGAGCAGCATGCGGTTCCAGAATTACGAGTTGTCAATCCCTGGTTTAGTGTAAACAAAGTATGTCGAACAATGAGCATAATGCATCTTAGGAATATTTGTACGTTATTTCGGACAAAGTAAACAATATTTTTCTGCCGATTTGTATAACTGACATTGTACGTATGTACGGATTGTATGGGTTCATCAGAAATGATCAGGTATGTATTATATAACATATATAATGATTGAGAACCTTTACCATAAAATCATGTCAAATAATAAGGGTCTATATCGCAAGCCCGACAACCGAAAGACCGTCTATTGAAATCCCAACGTTCGAAATCCCGACTGTATCGAAATCCCGACTATATCAAAATCCCGACTCTATCGAAAATTTTTACAATGACATTTTAAAATTATTTCGGAGCGTCACCTTGTGCTACACTTTTATTATTAATAACAATAAATTATTATTAATTTATTTGATTTTGTTGAATTATTTATAATAAAATTTAACATAATAAAATAATCTCAAATACAATTAGATTATTAATTATTATTATTTATTATTTAAAAGTCATTACGTTCCGGGAAATTGATACAGTCGTGATTATGGTGGTCCGGATTTTAATATAGTCGGAATTGTGGTTGTCGGGATTTCGAACGTCGGGAATTTGATTGACGATATTTCAGTTGTCGATCTTGCGATTGCTACCGAAATAATACGTAATATATTCATAAAATATATTCAAGTATTCCAACACAACACTTGCCAAGTAATTTGTCGAAAACTTGTCATAATCGAACAGATTATATTGAAACAAATAACTTTGACAAGTATAAAAGATCTTTTGATAAATAATGTTTGCTAAAAATTGCTAAAACAACTGAAATGTTTCTATGTTTTCTATATTTTTAAGAAATTATGGTCTTTATGGTAACATATTTGAATTATTATATTTTCATGTACATCATGCTTATCATTTAGTTACAATAAAATAAATATCTTTTAAATTACAATCTTATTTAATTTTAGCCCTAAAATGGAGGACAAAAGCGACTAAAATTTATTTGACTTTTGCTATTCATTAAAGTAATATTCTAAAATTTTAGTTTTATTAAAAGTTGAAAATAATGATTATGTTATCAAATGCAAAAAGATAATAATGAAATTTCAAATTACAAGCAATGATAATGCATAATTTTTCGGTATCAGTAAACAATCCATGTAATTTTCTAATAAAACAATGAAGAACGTCGTTAAACGAAATTACCCAACGATTAAACATACACTAAAGCTGTTAGTTTCTGTCTTTTTTTTCTGTTCTTCATCCTACAATGAAGCAATTATCTTTGGAATTGTTTTAAATAATGTATTTTATGTTCATATTAATTTGTTTCCAAGTGACTCTGTAATATAAACGAATCCCTTTGTTCGCGTAGGTAGCATCAGCATAAAGTACTTTGCGATGAGAGGACGAGGAAAAATGCGCCTCGAACAGCGAATAAAAATATAACCGACGAAATTAGCCTGGGAAAATAAATTAGCGGTGAACTCGATTATGGCGAGATTTAAGCGGCCGACAAAAATCCGCTCGTAATATTCATGAGGGG
The DNA here is from genome assembly GCF_001412225.1 of Nicrophorus vespilloides. Classification (NCBI taxonomy): domain Eukaryota; kingdom Metazoa; phylum Arthropoda; class Insecta; order Coleoptera; family Silphidae; genus Nicrophorus; species Nicrophorus vespilloides. The sequence continues at coordinate 778,171 of NW_017100081.1, read as the reverse complement.
TCCCCGGTAATTACGGTGCTTGTTATAAACATAAAATTTTGGACACTAAAATACATAATTTCCAATTCCGTTCGCCCGTAAAAACGGAACCAACGATTTTATATGATCATTGCGGTCCGATCATAAAAGTTACACTTGTTTTTCAATATTTAACGGGTGTACAGCAATCAACAACAACAATAAATAAAGAAGAAAAAAACAACATCGAACACTGAATACAAAATGCAAATAGGAGAATGTGATTTATGGCTAGTTAAGAACACATTTCTAGGGCAAACGTCGTATCAGTATCCTATGACTTTTAAAACTTACAAACTTTATTCATTGTACTTTATAGTTCATTTTTTAAATAATCTATACCTAAAAGCTTATAAAAACACATCTTGATATAACAAATAAACTTAAGTACAACTATTAATTTATATTGATTTATTGGAAAAGGTATGAAAAGACATAAATATTGGTTTCTTTATAAATTTAAAAATTATTATAAATATATCCTTATATTATTTATGAATGATTCGTCATTTAGGTTTACTTATTTTATTATATCCGATGTGCTGTAATGTTATATAATTATTTTATACTTTTTTTTCTTTTCTTAGAAAATGAAACTTTTAGAAAATTTATTTTGAAAAAGAGCATAAACTTTATTACACCATTATTGCCATAAATAAAATATTTTTTTCATAAAGGTTTCATTTTCAAGTGAAACTAATAAACTATTTTCAAAATAATACTTTAAATTGTGCTAAAACTTACGTCCTTTAATGAGTTACAAGAATTAATGTATATTTTTATAATTTATTGCATATATATATATTTTATATATACAAAGGGCTATTGACCTGAGACTGTCCGCCCTTATTGACATTTACTTTAAATATTTTATATATTGTGTATAACAAATTACAAAAGACTCGTAAATTGTAAATAAACCTTTTTGTCTTTAGAAATTAAATTATAATTTTTGTTTTATCTATTCTGTATATATTAGCTTTGTAGTTGCTACCCAAAAGACCCCTATTTTACTGAGGTCAGTGCCCTGAGGCAAAACAACCCTCTCTTTACAATCTGTTTATTAAATCATTTTGTCCCAATTTAAATTTTGAAACAAAGTAATCTGCATAAACTAGTGAAATAGCTAATACAAAATTAGGATCGTTATTAAAATATATATTTAACTTATAGATGACTTTAATTTATATTTATAATCATCATTTAGATAATAGATTAAACTTAATACTTATTTTAAGTTAATGTAAATTCCTTGATTGAATCGTAAAATACGTATTATATTTCCATATATAAGCTATATTTGTGTAAAATGTGTTTTTTGTTCAGAAATTCCTGCTATATATTAAATTATTTAAAGCAAAAGTAAAAATATCTTCATTAAGTTTTGTTTTTTAAATAATATTACTGTACAAGATTGATATGGATGTTGAAATTAATATGCAAATAAATTTACAAAAGTTTGGTATAGATCTGAAGTTAAGTACGAAATTAATTAGATTTGAATCAATAAATCCCCTTTATTGAGCAATAATTTTTGTCGAATGCTATAAAGCAATGGCGCAACACAGCGTTGAAACTAAAAAACCAGAGAATAAAGTACCTGGAAGTTTTGTAATGGGACGTCGTTAAGATAATTTTCAATAAACAGGCAAAAGCTAGTTAATTGCCTGCGAGTCCCGAAAGCGGGATTCTGGATGCAGCAAATAGGATGCACTTAGCTACGTGGTTCCATAACAAATGTAATTTATTTCGGGAATGACATCAGGTCGCTGCATGTTCCACATGCTTTGCACATTACCATGCCATTCGCATTCTTCTTTGCTCCATACACCTTGTTTCCACCAGAACATCTCCAATATGCAACACCTAGAATTGCCACTCCAAAATTATCCAGCAACGTGTAATTGCGCATAGTAAATTCTACAGCACGAGCTTTGCAAATCGATTGTCTTCTACGATGCAGCTTCGGAATATATCCTATCGGTGGAAACGAGATGTGTGGTGGTCAGTGGAGCGATCTCAGGATATATCCAATATCCTGTAACGGCGCCGCCATCGATGCAAACTATAGATTTGGGTGTGGAAAAAAAAGCACCATCGAATCTTGTTCTCGCGAAGGAATATCGAAAAGGGCCTGCTCCGAAATGTGCGCTGCTCCTTTCGAAAATTATCTTTAAAGCCAAGAGGAAATGTGTTTTTCTTTTGTTACTCCCCTACAGCATATTGTTCCAAACCTCATTTCCATTCAACCCCTCAATGCCAGGTATATAATAATACACGTCGCGGTAGGCGGAAATTGTTACATTTTTCTTCTTCTTTATTTATGTTACATAGCCAGTGGGATTGTACGACTTCGAGTTGCTTACATTACTTCTGGATTTGATGCGATAAACTTTTTCTTTCACCGCTCTTTTGAATTCATTGCAAATTAATTTTTAATTTGTCTAACAAAAAATATATAAATAAATAGAGATGCAAGGATTCTTAGAGGTCTTCAGCTGTTGAACGCCAGACGACTAAAGTAATCTAATTAATATTCTAGTTACTCACAATGTCCCTATTCTTTTGACCCTCGTGCTGGGAACCTTTGAAATTATGTAGCATCCCTATGGACGCATTTGGGCAGTCACATCTTGAATATTTTATGAATGAAAACTACGCTCAGCCTTAATTCTACAGGTTCAATTTTATTACAATGCGTAACATTTACTATATGCACACGTGGCAGTACAATGTGCAATTCCAGATGCAAGTTTAATTATATCAAACTTCATTTTAATCAATACAGTACAAGTACAGTACAAGAGCTAATCTAAACTTTCAAATATAGTAAATAGATAAATTTATAGATATAAGATTCAAGTTGGCTACTTTATATTGAATTGAATTATATTGAGTTAATTGAGGACACGCTGAACGAGGTCTTAATTTATGTGAACGCAGCTTTAATATATTGCTTCTACAATGTAATGTGTACTTACTGTAATATCTCGTATAGTGCTGCTTCAATCAGTCCGGATTTACTTGTCTTGAAAATTAAAAGAGTCTAGAATATTGTTCATGTTTCATGTTCATGATGTGAATGAAATGTTTATATTATCATTCTACTAATTATAATAAGAATGTTATAATGATGTATTCCTTGAAGATCAAAATTAAAATCACCTTAACTTTTAATTTTTAGAAAAAGATTAAACTTTAAGAGGATTTTAATTTGGAATATATATGATTATGTTATAATGATTCAAATGTTAGTTTTTTTTATAAATATTTCAAGAAAACAAGGTCTTTATTTGAAATATGTACCAAAATAGTATTGTTTTTATTAATGTTGTGTTTAATATTTCAATGTTAGTAGATTATTAAAAAAATATTTTAAACTATCTTAAAAACTGTACAAACTCGATTTACTTGCAATCGCAGAATTTTAACTTTTATTTCTCAATTTTTTGGTTCACTTCCACTTGCAGAAATAATCTGATCTTTGTTTATATTTCTTCTACATTTTCATATTTCTATGAATTATTTGGTCATTTAAATTTATTACACTAAATAAATAGAAAGTAAGTAAATAAAAATGCAATCGACCAATGTATTATTTTGTAATTATATTTTAAGAATACTGAGAATTCACTTGCATTCGCAGATTTTGAACATTTATGTTTCATTTTTTTGGTTCACTTTTACTTGCAGAAATAATCTGAACTTTGTTTTTCTTGTACATTTTCATATTTCTAAGAATTTGTTGGTCAAGTAAGTTTGTAATTATATTTTAATAATACTGAGAATAATGGTCAAGTCATTTGGTTACCTAACTTACTAGTTTTATGAGGCGCCCAATAAATTTAAAACGTATTTCTCTTAATACTATATTTTTGCGCAGGTAATTTTTAATACCCAAGTTATGTAGTATAAATACTTGGTTGAAAATCACAAAGGCATTAGTTCTTCAATCGCCTTCAGTACGACAACATCACTTTTGTTATTAACCTACTATTAGCTTCTTTGCATTTTTAACTTATTTTAACTTAACCAAAATGTGTAAAGATATTATAGAATTGGAAAAAGCCATGGATTTTAACTTTTCATTTGAGGACGACGCAGAGCTTATTGCTATTGAAGAATCCATGAAGAAGACCAACGAAGAAATCAAAAAGTTGAGTATACTTCAGGATGACTATGAAGAGGATGATAACAATGAAAACAAGAATGAAGACAATAGAAGAAGTGTGTTTGTGGGGAATATTGCTCATGGTACTACTTCGTCGATGCTGGAAGCGTTTTTCAGCAAGTGCGGAACCATCAAACGTGTTATCATTTTCGTGAACAAAATTACAGGAAAACCTAAAGGGTTTGCGTATATTGAATTTGAACTATCATCGTCTGTGGAGAAGGCCCTGAAAATGAATGGGTATAAGTTGAGATCCATGCCACTTCAGGTGATGTCCAAGATGCCCAACAAACCTAGATTGACAACCACCAATCGTCCAACTCTGGTTTCTGCAGATCTAGGGAATAGGCAAATGTCTCAAGTTGATTCGATGAGAATATCCGAACATTTCAAAAGTATTTGTTCAGGAAGTAATGTTGCTAGAAAAATTGCTGGAGCATTGAAGACTAAATATTCGGTGAAACGTCTAGGTGTGAAAAACTGTTTGTTTTAATGCGAAGAAATTCGGGTAATTAATGAAAGCTTTGTAAAAAGTAGTTAGGATAATTGACAATATTTTTGTACATTTATTGTGATACATGTTAAATATAAATTAATAATAAAATATACGATTTTATATAAATATACTTTGTTTTTATTTAAAAGACTATTCGTAATAATATAATTTTCAGTGCTGTTGTATTTCACTGTTTATATATTGACTTTAAGTTTAACTAAATCAATAATATTAATTTTAATAATATTATTTTATTAATTAATTAATTATTTTTAACATAGAAATGAGTGAATTTGGAAACACTTATATAAAGTTATCTTAGTATTTTACTAGGGAAGTATAAAATGTTATTATTAACTTCCGCTGATTAAAAATAATATGGAAATGATTTTTCGATTGAATATCTGAAGAATTTCAATACTCCTCCATTCCACACAAACACAGTTATTTAACAATGTTTTTAATACAAGTAGAAAAGAATATTTGAATATGATTCAAGTAATATTCAAGCATTGAGGGTAAATGTTGTTCGTTAAATAGAGTCATTAGGAAATAATGCTCGATACAAAACTAAGAAAGAAACGAAAACATAATATTCGGATACAGTGAGCAGAATGCTGCAAAGGCGGCAAAGGAAGAAACAAAAAAAAATAAAAAAATTCTCTTTATAATAGGGAGTCTTTGAAGACTATAAAAACCCTTACGACTTAACGGACAAAGCTACGGAATCCAACAAGACCCGCACGGCAATGAAGCGAAATACATGAATTTTAAAATTGTATACGCTTTGTGTCTATCTATGCACCTTTTAGGAATTGATGAAGGCTTCGCATTAAAAAAATGTAAATGTAAAAGAAACAGTGAGCTCCTCTTATCATTTAAATTTCTCGACACCGGGTATATGATTTAGCAAATTGGAGCAATTGGGAGGAAAATAAAATCACCTCGGGGTGTGTGTTATATTATTTGATTGGGGGACGGAGACGAGACAGTACGAAGGACTCAGGAGTCCCATATTGCCCAAATTAAATAACAAATTGATTTAGCTTTGTTCCTTTTTTGCTCTATCTCTCAGTCTCTCTCCTCCATATTCGCATTCGATGCGCAGGATTTAAGCTATTTTCCATCCCCCTTTTGCGCTGCGAGGGTGAGGATTTATGATGCTCCCAAATAAATACGTACACATATACAGAGGAAACTTCATAATCCGAACACTGAAAAAAACACACACAACGTGCAGTGGATGAAATATGCCACGTTACAAATAGCTATTACACTAAATTCACTGTACCAACTGGAGTGCTATGCGTATTCGAAAACAGGACGATTAAATAGAAAGACAAATAAAAATGCAACAACAACAACGGCATCCAAAGCAGAGAACCTACTAAATCCTAACGAAAATAACTCATTGGCCATAATATTAACCGCATTACGTAAATCCTTTTTTATTGTCCGAACGCTGCCGATTTCCTTTTTCCATGTATTGCTTTTTGAATCAAGCCATATAAGCTAGATTTAAATTGTAGTTTAAATCCGCTTCAAAAAATGCTAGCCCTGCAATACGATGCAACTTGAAATATTGCAAGCTTTTATTCTGTATACGAATGTATACAATAATACAAAAAAAAATAGTCCTAGACAATCCTAATCCTTAAAATTATTATCCGATTTTTAATATAATAAATCGAATTATAATTGTTAAATAATTATTTTTCGTTTTGGTTATAATTAGATTATATAATTATAAATTTGAGTAAATCTTTTCAAATATCAATTAAATCAAATATGCAGCTTTTTTTACATATTTTATACTTATATTATACAACAATACTTCAAGATTTCTTACATTTAGTGTTTTAAATAAAGTATTTTTATAAAAAATCGTATATTTTATTATTTATTTAGATTTTACGTGTATCACAAAGAAGGTACAAAAATATTGTCAATTATCCTAACTACTTTTTACAAAACTTTCATTAATTATCGGAATTTCTTCGCATTAAAACAAACAGTTCTTGACACCTAGACGTTTCACCGAATATTTAGTCTTCAATGCTCCAGCAATTTTTCTAGCAACGTTACTTCCTGAACAAATACTTTTGATATGTTCGGATATTCTCATCGAATCAACTTGAGACATTTGCCTATTTCCTAAAATTGCTGAAACCAGAGTTGGACGATTGGTGGTTATCAATCTAGGTTTGTTGGGCATCTTGGACATCACCTGAAGCGTCATGGATCTCAGCTTATAACCATTCATTTTCAGGGCCATCTCCACTGACGATGATAGTTCAAATTCAATATACGCAAACCCTTTAGGTTTTCCTGTAATTTTGTTCAGGACAATGGTAACACGTTTGATGCTTCCGCACTTGCTGAAAAACGCTTCCAGCATCGACGAAGTAGTACCATGAGTAATATTCCCCACACACACACTTCTTCTATCGTCTTCATTCTTGTTTTCATTGCTATCATCCTCGTCATAGTCATCCTGAAGTATACTCAACTTTTTGATTTCTTCGTTGGTCTTGTTCATGGATTCTTCAATCGCAATAAGCTCTGCGTTGTCCTCAAATGATAAGTAAAAATCCATGGCTCTTTCCAATTCTATAATATCTTTACACATCTTGTTTAAGTTAAAATAAGTTAAAAATGCAAAGAAGAAAATAGTAGGTATTTCACAAAAGTGATGTTGTCGTACTGAAGACGATTGAAGAACTAATGCCTTTGAAATTTTTGAGCAAGTATTTATACTAAATGACTTGGGTTTTAAGGATTACCTGCGCAAAAATATAGTATTAAGAAAAATACGTTTTAAATTTATTGGGTGCATCATAAAAATCGCTTGACCATTATTCTCAGCATTGAATTTAGTAATTTTTTTAAATCATCACTGTTTGAAACCTTACTAATCGAAGACCCTTTTTGTAATGTCTGTTTTTATTTTCAAGAAAAAAAATATCCAAAATTATTTGTGCACATACTTTTTAGAATTTGTTTACACTTTTCTCAATTGATATTTTCTTAGTTTTGAAATTTTCCTACCTTTCTATAGTGAATCCACATTCATATTTTTCATTATTTTTCAAACACAATAATTACTTTGTTATCAAAGTGAAACAATATAAACTTTATATTAATTAATTTAATATAAAGTTTATACAGTTTAATCCAATAAATATGATATTTTCATTATTTGAAAGATGAAGCCAAATAACATGTATTTTAACTTACTTATGGATTATGCCGGGGAGAAGATAAATGAGTGCAGCAATATTGAATTATGGCTATTTCCTATGGGGAATATAATAACCATCAAAGTATGTCCTTTCCTGAATCTACTTATACTTTATTCGAACTTTTGCAGTTCATCATTATCTCACTCGCCCTTCTTGTAAACTCATTTTATTCATTTCCCCATCGTCCTTCTTCCGCTTTCCAAAAGAATTGTCTTTAGATCATAATCCATTTTTCAACTAAAGAGAATTTCCTCAAATACATCAAGTTAAAATACATCAAAGAAATTGAATTTCATTTTTATTTCTTTTACTTAAAATTATTAAGTAAATTACATATTCATTTATTATTAATAATGAGTTACTAATACGTTACATCAAACTTTTCGATTAAAAAATATGATTTCCATTATTTCAAAAATTCTGATTTTTTTATGTCGTATAATTTTATTCATCAATGTGAACATTGAGTACATTTAAGATCGCGGTTGACAATCTTTCCCGGTGGATAGTTATCATTATGATAATTTTTCTGAAAAAAAATTAAATATTCAAATTTAAAAAAAAAAACTACAATATTTACCGATTAATGTTTCAATATGAAAATAATATTCATATAATTGAAAAAAAACACAGTTGAAAAAAAAAAATGTAAATTAATAAATATTAGAAATAATTTATCAGTTTACCTTTTTATTAATTATTAATCAAAAAATATGTTCATACATAGTCTAGCCACTAATTTGATTTTATAGAGCTATGTTCATACCTGGGATATTTTTTTATTCATAGAGTTATCCGTAAAAAGTTACATTCTATGCAAATTGTGCAATATTCGAATAATTTACACGTAATTGCTCGCAGCGTGCATATTTTTATTTCAAAGTTTCGTTTTGCGTATGAAATAAAAGTAAAAACTGTATGAATGGAGCGGCGTAACATATTTTAAATTATTTGCAAAAAAAAATATATACATACATATCATAGTGCCATAGCCAGAGTAAATTATATAAAACAGAAGCGCAGGGAAACGCGAATTTACGCTTTGATAAATTTAATAGTCAACGCAATCACATACATACAGAGAATGGACGCAATTAATTTTCGAATGTTTAATGTTGTGCTGATGTATAAATATTATAAATAGTGATTCATTTAAAGTCCGGAAAAAAGGTAGCAGAATTGTTTTGCCATTAATTTAACCAATCCTTCATGTTCGCATTTCATCAATGTGAGCCTCACATCCACTCAATACTTGACATAATGGGGTGTGCAAAAAAATATATTTTTGAACCAAAAGATAAATTTGCTTTGATGTAATTTCGCATAACACGAAAGTGGTTCACGCTAAGGTTAATTGTATTTTCCATGTTCCATTAGTAATTGAATTAAAACTAACTGCTAGTCACATTTACACAATGTACGCTGTTACCAACGTTACAAAACGAGCGCGGAATATATAAAATGCATGTGCATAAAAACGTACTGAATACAAGCGCACGAATGTTATTTAAAGTCCACATTAGATTACGCCCTCATTCCTGTATTAGTCCATGTTCTTTTTTTATAATTATTTTTTTCCGTCCACTTTATTTATATACAAGTATTTTTTTTTTCGGAGGTGGTCTTTCCAGCTTTTTACATATATTTCCTTTCCTCTCGCAATTTATACGCGATATGCAAATGCTTTACGAGTGGCACGCATACAATTATTCCACGCTTCATCACTGCAAAGCCTGACCTTTACTATGTGTACAACAAAATTATTTATATAAATACGTTTAATGCAGATTGAAATAATCTGTTAAGTTCGAAATTCGTAGATTTTCTGTTTATATGGTACTTAGTTCATACAATATTGAGATTTTGTTATTGAAAACCGGTTTTTGGAATTAACATATTAACTATTAACATATAATATTAAATTCAAACCTCGCATAATGATGAAATTATCAGTTATTTCTGTGAGATAACATTAATTAATTAATTAATATTTATTTGTTACTTGCTTTATAAATTGTACATCAAAATTAAATTTTCTTATATTTATAGAATTTATTAGTCACTTTAACCAATTCATTATTTAATTCCTATCATATATGTTTGCTGTACAAAAGACTTAATTTTTTTATTATACTTATAACAATTTAACTTTTGTTATATCCTATCATATACTTTATGTATTTATATACATATGAAGAACAATTGTTTTTGTTTTGTATAAAGGGTATCTCAAAAAGAACTGAAATTTAAATGTGCCGCCACTTTTTAGCGGTAAAACCAGATTAAGATTTTTAAATGCTATAATTAGTAAACATCGAACAACGCGTAGAAATTAAAACAAAAAACACTTAAAAATGTTGACCATTTTATGGAATTGTTCGCATGACGTAAAGCTGGGGTATTGATTGGACCTTACTTCTTCGAAAAAGTACATCAATAAAGCACAAACCATTGAGGACCTCAAAGATGAAATTTGATACAACATTGTAGAAATTTCCCAAAAATTATGTCAACATGTTATGAAATATTTCATCAAAAGAGTGAACATGTGCTGCCATTGCACGGGAAGTGGGGTGATTTGTCATATATTATGTATGGTATTTCTACTTTCTAGTAAAGCAAAAATTGTATAGATTATCAAAAAAAAGTTTTATTAAAAAATGAATATATTAACAACATTTTGGGACACCCTTTATTAAAAAATTTTGAATACCGAATATCGGTATTAAGATTTTGCTCCGGTATTTTAAGCAGTATTTATTTAAATCTATAACTTTAAGTACATTATCTCGTGGTTAAATATTGTAGTTACATAATAATATCGTGCAATGCATGTTATGATCAAATCTTGAAAAGGTTTGTTCGAGTTTAGTCGTTGATTTCAAGTAGATTTTGTGGAAAATGACCAAAGTTACATAATAATCCCAATGTACATTTCTATTAAGTTTTAAAGGTATGGTTTTTATAATGGTTTCAATTGCTACAGTCGCTGTTAACTAAGCTATTATTGAAGGAACTTGCAACACATTTGTGTACCTCATACATCAAGTTTTCAACAATTTTAGTGTATTCGATAATTTCCTCTACAAAGTTTTAATTTGTTCACAAGTATCTATTACCACACGCTTTAGCGGTAATACATCCATTGTTTTAGGAAATAACTAGTTATTTCATAGAATATCTATTACAAATACTTAATCTAACTATTAACTATTTCATATAATAATGGATGGCTAAATTCTATTCTATGTACTAAATAATAATAATATTTATGCTTTATTAATTTGCACTAGAACTCGTTTGTCGAATGTAATTAATTCCTAATACTGTTCGAAAACCGAAACCATATTCCTATACAAAATCAAGCTAGTAGGTAAAATTGTTTTCGGAAACCGAGTAGTCTGCGTCATTCTTAATGCTGATCGAAAACCGAAACCAATTTTCCATAAAAAATTATGATAATAGGTAACATTTGATACGGAATCATTCTTAAATGCTATTCGAAAAGCGAAACCAATTTACCATCAAAATTCATGATAATAAGTAACATTTGATTCGGAATTTGAGGAGTTTGTTTGAGATTTATATTGGAACTTCGGTTGTCGAATTTAATTCATTCTTAAATGTTGTTCGAAAACCGAAACCATTTTCCCATAGAAATAAGTTAATCGAGAATGAAGATCCCACTATATATTTAAAATTTTATGATAACAAATTCTTGCATGAACTATACAATATAAAGTTTGGACTTCGAAACTTCTTAAAATTCTAACATATTATTACCAATTCCTATAATTGATAAGATAATTAATGTAATAGTAATAAGTTAAAAAATATTATAATATTTAAGTTATCATTAAAGTTTCTAATTTAATAGTAAATAAAACTTTAACACTCGGAATGCGAAAACTGATTTTATTTTAACGGCTTGAAGGGTAAATAATGCCCGGTAGGTCTAGGTGGTAATCTAATCTATAAGTCAGTTATGAGAATTTTAGTAGTCGTTCGAAAGCACTAACTCGAAGACAGTATAATAAACAGAGCCGGGAGGAGTTTGCTGCAGGTCCCAATAGGAAATTTGCATCATAAAAACTTTTCATTTAGTGCTCTTCCCTCTCTCACTATACATTTTTTGTCCAGCAGATGGAAATACAGGTATTAAATGGATTTTAATACGCTTGGGGTTTTGTTCGGCAATTAAAAATATTCCAGTATTGTTTTCGCGTAAAGAAGAACCAAAGTTATCTCGTAATTTTTACATTGCAGACATTCGTTTTTTCATTAATTAGCAAAAAAGTTTCAATTAAGATATTAACGTGAAATTCGGGTTTCTTTATAAGGATGACATACAATTTTTGCATGAATGAAAAATATAATTGAATCCTTTGATATGTTAAGCAAAAATTTAGTTCAAAACAGAATTCCGATCTGTTTAGACATTTGTTTGACAATGTTGGAAATAACAACTGGTTTTAGCAAAACAATTAATTTTGTCCCTTAAAAAATACATTTAATTCAATTGAAATAAATAAAATATAATTTATTTACAAAGTAAATATTTTAATTTAGGGCACAAAAACTTTGGTCGTAAGCCATTATGTAAGTAAAAAATATTTCTCAAATTTTATAAACTTTTATAGAATAAAAATTAAACAATTATATTAAAAATACACAAAAACTTTAGAAAACAAATGTTCAAATTTTCTTATTATTTATAACATCCAACGTGTCACAAAAGTAAAGAAAGTTATTTACGTACCATTACATGTTTTCATTTTTGTTAAGCAACGACACTCGTCAGTCTTAAGGATAATGCAAACTCACCTGAAAGAGAAAAAGATATTAGCATACAATATTATAGGATCAATTATTATATCATATTTATATAATATCTAGACAATGTATATATTTTGGAATTGAATGCGGAATATACGGATTTGCGTTTATTTAATATTTGTTCAATTATTATTTAAATATGGATTTAATTATAAGTCAATATTTTGCAAAGTAGTGCTACACCACCGCTTATGACATTTTAAATTGAATTATAATAAACAAAACGTGTAAAAGCATATGTAAATAATTTAATCAAAGTAAATATTATTAAAACGTAAATTATTTCATATATTGAATATATTTAATTTTTTTATATCGTATAATTTTATTCACAATATGTTCATCAATTGAGTAAATTTAAGATCGCGGTTGACATTAATGGATATAAAAAGCCACAAAACAAATAACTCAAATCCCTGTAATACTAGTTCACATTAATAAAGAAATTTAAAACGGAAATGGATTAATGGATATTCTTTCCCGGTGGATAGTTATCATTATGATGATTTAAAAAATGAAATTATTTGTTGGTTGGCTATCGTCTTGTAGGTTAACACTACTGAAGTTAACCTACAAGACGACATATTGATGCTCTGCGATTCCATTATTTCCTTGCACTGTGAATCTGCTACTAACCTTAGCACAGTCATTGTCTATCAACTTGGCTGAAGGTCCATATGCAGAACCTCATTTATTTCACTGTCCATCTGTGATGAACGATGGCCCTATTGCTGAAGGCACCGAGAGGGCTCACAAAGGGCCTTGCTTGACCAGGATTCGAACCGTCGCCGGTTCAAGCGTAGGTAGGGCGACTTAACCATTCGGCTATTAGTCGCCCAAATATATTTATTGAAAACAATATTTTAAATTTAAATATAAATAAAACAATATTTAGTCTAACATACATTATAACTTAGAAATCGTAGTTATTGAACCACAAATATAAATAACAAAAGCAAATAATAAAATTAATCGTTATTAGATCTTTTTACCATAATATATTAAATATATTATAGTTATTGTTACGAAGCTTCGATATAACGAAGTACGCAAGTTTTAACCCTATTTAACATAAATAATATTTCAATTTAAAGCTAAGTTATAATATGGTTGAAGTTATACAAGAAGAAAATAACATACAATATAATAGAAATAAAGTTATTCAAATGACTCAATCAATCAATAAATTTTCAGTGGATGATTTCAAAAATCTAGAAGATTTATATTTAAGAAATTAGTAAATCAACTTCAGACTCATAATTTAAAATAAAACTTTTCTTTGTTCGAATAAAAGCTTTTCATCTTCTTTACGAAAGTAAAGATGACGATTCAGGGTATAATATATTTCCAACTAAAAGGAACTTTTGAGTAACAAAGTAATTTTGTGAAACGTATTATTTAATCGAGGAATGACTGTATTACATACTATTACCATTATTATATTAATTTAAAAACTAACTTAAATAAGGGGGGAGAACAATTTTAATCAGAATAGTATTAGAGAGTAGTCTTAAGTATGAATAACAGTATTAGAATAGTCAGTAGCGCATCATGACTTTGATTCAACTGAGAAAATCATAACGTTTTCTGGCTCCTTAATTTAAGAGGTGTCTACTGCATCTATGCGGCCACTGAGAATAGTATTTTAAGTAGCAGTATTAAGTATAGAAGTATAAGTATTATGTAAGATGTAGTAAAAAACGCCATCTTTGAAATACGATTTATTCAATTCCCCGCATACTTTTGATACTTCTTCGAAAACAGAGTTTTAAGTGATTTTTTTGTTTAACATATCATAAAATGTTTATATTCATATTCATGTTTATTATTACAACAATAATGAAAGAGAGCTATATTTATTTAATGTGATTTATATAGAATGGAAAACTTGAGATTTTTCACATAAATAAAAATTCATATAACGTATCAAATATTAAGAACATTCTTGAGAAAATTGACAGATGCACGATCATTATATCGTTGCATTATTAAAGATATAAAAGAAATATTTGTTAAAACGTTTTCAAAATGTTAATTTTGTATTTCAAAGCCGTGCCAAAGACATTTTAAGATTTAGTGACTAGTTTACTTGTAAATTTTTTTTTTGCAATTTTGGGTGACATTGTATGCTTTTTTGAGTTTCACAAGGGTAGTAACTGAACAGTTGCTACCAAAAACAAGTTTACTAAGTGCGTTCGTAAATGCCAAAGGTGGTTTTCTAAGTTCTTTAACTTTGATCTTTTTGATCAGGAAGACCAACAACTTTAAACGAGGACGTGTTAAGGGCGGAAGTGGAAGTAAATTCATATCAGACAATCAAGGAACTGTCAAAGACTCTTAACCAACCTTCGTCGATCATCCAAGAACATTTGCAGCTGATTGGTAAAGTATGTAGAGCAGGTGTTTGGGTACAGCATAATCTGTCCGAAGAAAACAAAGCTAATCGATCCACTTATTGATGGATGCATCCTCAAAGATAATCCAAAATGCAAAAGATATTGGGTTTACGAAATTGTTCGCGAAATCGTTAATTTTGAAGTGCTCAAATCTGGACACACTCTGAATGCAGACCTTTACTGTGAACAATTAGATCGAATAAAACAATCTTCAATTGAAAAGTGTGTAAAACAGAAAAGGCTTTATTCTGGAATACGATAATGCAAAACCGCACTGCGTTATAGAAACCTTCGACAAAAATAATGAATTGGGGTGAAAGGTACTGCCTCACCAACCATACTCGGTCGACCATACATTTGACAAAAAAATTTGGATGATATCCAAAATGCTACCTCCAGATATTATGCTCAAAACCTAATTGATTTTTATCGATGCGGCATTGAAAATTTGAAAACGAGGGTGGTTACATCATTGATTAAATATAAAAACAAGTTAAAAATGTATTTGCTTGAATTTAATTTAAAAAATCGATATTACTTTCCGGTTCCCGTAATATATAACTAATATTAGTTTAAGAATTATATTTAAGATTATTACATGTAATGGTTGGCATAAATTATTACAAATGTCAGCAATTTTTTTTTGTACTGTTTATTGTTTGTAGGAAAACTCATATATTTTAAATAACAATTGAAGGGCGGAAACACTGATTTCTATAAGTTTTTTTAAAATTATGTATAAAATAAATATTACTTTACTTACGCAATAATTCAATAATCTTTAAATTATTCAAATATATATAATATAAAATTTAATTTAAGATTTAACACTGTTTGAACGAGCTAATTAAAATTGAAATCGCTTTGGTGATCGTAATCGTGTTCGGTTGATTGGATTTTGGGAAATTAGTTTTGCACCAAAGAAATATAGATCGCATCTCTTCGACGTATCCAAACGTTTGGTCCATTGTGCATTCGCGCGGTAATTCGGCCTAGTGTTAGGTGTGTGTTTTAGTTGCGCAGAACCATTTTTTTTATGAAATGAGCAAATTTGCATGCATGCAGTCAGTTTCGATTTAAGCAGGACTAAAATTAGCCAACATTTAAATACGCTTAGGGGAAACTCCGTAGTCCAATCGATGAAGGCACGTACACCATTTGCTGCAAAATCTCGATTGAACAGACACACGCCTAATCCAATATGTGAACCGTACACACACTCATAAATTAGAGTTGTTGCATTGTGAATGCACATCATAATAAACACCATCTGTTGCAATTTGATATTATCCTGCAACGTTAATTAATTAAATATATATACAAACTCAAAGTTTCAAAATTAATTCAATTAAATTCTCTGTCATGGAATTTTCCAAACGCCATTATAACTTCTACGCTTCTTCTATTTTTTCCCCTCTCTTCTCATCATTCGTTCACACATTTTCCACGTTGCGAAATAACGGAAGCGGAAAAAAAGGCATCATTAAATTATATAACGTACGTAATTCCCTCAGAAACATTTGAAAAAAACTGCGACTTAATGAGTAGCAACGGAGGCATCGGAGAATTTTCGCTTGCTAAAGGGAAAAAAATATAATTGCGTTCGCCTTTACGCATATAACGCTTCCCATTATCATCTGGAAATGTTTCCAGAGTCAGCTGTTTATAATTCGACGTGAATTATAAACGAAGGTAGCAAAAGGTACAAAAGTGAATTTCACTCTTGACGTAGTGCAATTGGTTTTTCCACGAGTTTCCGCTTCCTCGAGCCGATCCCAATCAAAGGGCCTCGCTCCATTTGATCAGTCTACTGTGATTCGTCAGGAGCGAAAAGGTTCGGCATCTTCATCGGAACCCTTTCACCCTTCGATTGACACGTTTCCAGACCTAATTGCATTCCAATAATTAGAAGGCATCCCTTCATTTTATTGTTGTTGATGGTTTTCCCTTTTTTTGTCTACTCCTTTCATTATATTTACCGCAGGATCACAGACTTCTTCTCACCTGGATGCGGAATGGTGAAAACCTATTTTACCGAGATAAGTGCACAATGCAATCCTGTCTCACAGCCGAACACTTCAATATATATATACAAACATATATAGAAGCTCTCTTAAATTTAAAGTGCATTTCATCTTAACCGGAAACAGGAAAGGCGACTCGGAACGATCTCCCGTCTGAGTTGGCCCATTTTTTTTAAACTTTCATATAATAAATTCCATCCAACGCGCCCATAAAGAGACCGAACGGGAAATATCTATAACGTTAGATGCGTTCTATATATATTTTTAAACTGGCTAATGGATTTGACGTTTACGCAATCCCCGGAAGAGATTTAAATAGGATGATGCAACTTTATCATTTATTCCATATAGCAACATAATACAATTAACACTTTTGAAGCGCGGATTATAAAGTTATATTATATATATATAAAATAATTTTATTACCTAAAATATTTTGATTAAATCCCTTTATAAAAGTTATTTTTGTATATTTAACTAATTCAAAAAATATTGGTGTGTCCGGAAAGAGTTGCCGTTTTTTAATTATGTATGCACCATTTTTTTTTTATCTATAAACCTTTTTTCATCTTCACGCAACTTTAGCATTACTTCCTCTCAGAATTTGTTAGGTTTTTCGTCAAAAAAAAAACTGCTTCAGTTATTTTTTTATGTCCAGTAAAAATTAATCGTTTTTGTAGTTAATGCAATTTTGCAAAGACCCAAATTTGTGGAAATCGGAAAGTGCATTGTCTGGTGAATACTACGGATGGACAAAAACAACTCTGTTTGACTCCAACAATTTTTGTTCAGTAGTAAAAGTGCTGATATTGTTATTAATTTTGTACGTTAAATTGTGCAAAACTCATATATCTTTACGGCTTACATAAGCAAGCTTCAAAAACGATTGCTGATAGTTGTTTTTGATATTTTTAATATCTTTGCTCATTCACATCTCGTGTACAATATTATAGGTATTATAAATAATATAGGGTGTTAGTATATATATCTCAGGTATAAGATTTATTTGTTGCAAATTGCCTTCCTTTTGTTTTATTGAATGTATTAATATTCTTTAATAAATGTACAAATTTAATTCAATAAGTTAATTTGTAATTATACAGCTTAATTTATAAGATAAATCGAAATGTTATTTAATAAATAATTAATTGAATTCTATTCATCTAATATTCAATTAAATTTTAAGCTGGTGTTAACAAACTGGTATGAACTGAAAACCTGAAGAGAATTCCAATACGGGAGAATAATAAATTGAAAATGATTTTCGTAGCCGCACGAAGCCGCCATGTTACAACTAAATTATTTAGACGAGTTAATGTGGAATTTCTCGTGGACGATTTTCCTCGCATGATTTATTTCAGTTTAATACAACTAACGGAAATTGCATGCAACAAGATCATTTTATAAAGATATCCTGTAAATACGATTTGTGTGTTTGCGGTCGCATTATCATACCACACCATGTCACACTCTAATGTAAAGTATTGCCTTGATTAATTATTCATCTTATATATACATATACACTTATGTATTACGTATAAATATATATACACGCTCCTACTTACGGCTTTGATCTAACTAAACTCAATTCGAAATTGATGTGCGATTATTTATGCACAAAGCTGGTGTTATTTTTATTCGGATTACGTGCGTACATCTTTTGGTTTTCCTCTACATATTTTTTTCTTTGACAGTTGTTTTTTTTTTTTTTTTTGGAGACGGGGCTTTTCTATATGAAAAAGTTTTTGATTTGTTGGAGTGGGCCTAACGGGATAAACGTAGCAATAAAAATCGGCGGCAACTTTTGTGCCCTGAAAAAGTGTTCCCTCTTGTGGGACTTCGAGCCGACGAGGAATCCGCAACGGTGGAGTTATATTGCCCTACCGGGTCACGTTGCTGCTCCACCACAGACTATACTTTTCGTCAAACTTCTACATATTTTATAAATTACATTCCTATATTTTCTCTATTTTCACCTGCATTTTCATACGTATATTGCGGTGGGAAAACACAAACGCATTTTCGGGATATACGACAGACCTGGTCCCGAATGCAAAGAAAACTAAGTTATTTCTGCGACAAAAAATAAAAATGTATTGAAACATATTTAAATATAACAAATAACTAATAAAAACATGGTTGTGACTCTAAAGTTTTCTATACTACTAAGTCAGGAGTAGTAACTAGTAGAGTTTTTTTTAGTAGTAACATGTGACAAATTCCCCTATCTCACTGCATATGGTAATAGTGGTTAGTTGCTATGCCTATGTACTACCATATACAATAGTAACAAATATGACTACATTACAATGTTGATACTACACAGTCGATTCCGCTTAATCAGGACTAGTAAATAACAAATGGAAATGGAACTTCTGACAAATGGGCCAGCCGCTTAATCAGGACAAATATACTAGTCCTGATGTGTCCCGATTAACCCGAATCACCTGTACTAGTAAATCAGGAGTAGTAACTACTATATTATCATACAGTGGTTACTTTCCATGTCTATATAATACCATATCAAATAGTAAGTAGGATAACTAATAATGTTATTCATTCATGTCATGTAGTTTATATAGGATACAGCATTAGTTGAATAGATAAATAGAACAAAAAGATTTTCAAACAAATCAAAAAACAAATTCGATAGAATATTGTAAGCAAATTGCAAATTACAAAACTTGTTAAATATAAAAATAACATAAGGATTCCTCGTTTATAGATAATCAACCATATATAAAAGTTGATAGTAAAACTTTGATCCCTTAAAACGGAATCTCAAAACTATGAGTGATACAGATTCTAAGAAGTTAAAGAAAAAATAATTAAATGGAATCATTATAGATTTCCTAGGAATCGATTGTTGTGATTGAAAATAAGAATATACGAAATCAAAAATCAAAGGAAATATTGATCCATCAGATTGATGCACCATCTTGTAATACAATACGTGCAATGAAGAAAAAATGTATGAATAGAAAACTTCTAAACATTTGATTAAGTGGATATAAGTTTCCATCAAATATAGAATTCAATTGGTCTTTTAAATTTAATGTAGAACATTAAAAATTCGGTACTCGAACAAAGTACAACAACAAAAACATACGAATTTCCAAAAACTTATTGAAAAAATCAATTAACATATATTATAATATTTAAAAAAATATAATTCTTCTAAAAATATAAAAGTGATGTCATATAAATATGTAAATCATTTTTATATAAATTTTAGTTAGGTGATCTATAACATATTTCTCGCACAAGCTGTCGCCGATTTCTCCCCTTTTATTTCTTATAGCATTCGTTTGAACCCCTTGACCAAAGCGAAAGAGGGTGGCCCCCATCGTCCGCTCACCTCCTTTTTTTTTCACCGCAGCGGTATATACATGCATATATGTACACAGACGGCTTTATCATCCCTCTACATCTACTTTAGCACATCCCTTTGATTTATTACGTGACATTTTACATATATTTTCCATCTAAATATTCGCCGCCTCTAAAATAGCATTCCAAAAGAAGAAAGGTATATTTGCATAACAAGGCTAAACGCGAACGGAAAAAAATGCTGCTGGAGTGAAGTGGCATAATAAAACCGAATGTACATAACTTTTTAGAAGCAATTGATAAAACACACCACGACAAAAACTAATTCGGTTTATTTATTTCATATTTAGGCGAAAAGAATATAGTCTATACCAGCAGTCCCCAACTTTTTTCACCTCAGACCACTACAAGGACTTATTTTAAAAGATGATTCTAATTTTGACATAGTATTTACATTGGGCCTTTTATAAAAACGTAACTTAACAATGCGAAAGTCCATTTGATCCGCGGACCGGCATGATTTGATCTGCGGTCTGGGGGTTGGGAATCACTGGTCTATACCACTTTTGTCCTAAATTTGGTAATAAAAATTGTTAATTTTTTATTAGAAAATTTAGAAAATATCCATTTAAAAATACACATAAATACTAATGTTATAAAGAAATTTGTAATAAAATTTATTAAGTTTTTTTATATGATTTCTACCACTAAATAGTACTTGTCTATTCACTACATTGGATTTTTGTAATTTGGTATGACCTTCCTACAGTCAATGTGCTACGTGTAGCTCTAATGAAAGTTAAGTAGGAAATTTTAAATTTTGCGCGCTTTTTTTATTGTTTTATATATAATACAACAACCTTTTGATTTAGATAATTTATTTTTTTATTAATACAAGCATGTATTTTACTTCCAATTTCATTTGCGTTACCAAGAATTTATTGCAGATATGTATTAAGAGTTAATATATAGAGTGCTATAAATATTAGTTTCGTTTTTGTGTTTTTTATGTTTCTTTAAGAAAAAGATGATGTAAAATTCAAGCTTGTTCTTTATGGTTTGACAATGGACCATTTCTCTTATTTTCTCTGCGGCCGGGCGGCAAGAATTTATACGAAACGTAAAGTGGGCAGCGTGAAAAATGGTTCCGAAGATTATGTTAAACCGTCAAATATTAATATCGACGTTTTATGTGAGGAACATTTTAAAGTCCACCACAAAACTATTATCTACGATAAAAGGATAAGTGCTGCCAGTGAATTTTTATAATAGAAAAGATAAAGCCCAAACAGCATACCCCTATATAAAGTATAAAGTCTGACCCACTCCCCAAAGTCAGCCCACAATCCGTGTTGCAATGCATCCCCGGGGCGCATATTTGTGATTGCTATTGTGAACTTTAGAAAACGTAAACTTCTATGGATATAAATATGATAAATGCGACTGTGCACAATCCATACGTATTGTATGACATAAGCTGATTATGGACGTACGACGAAGACGCGATACTTGGAGGGCTTCGCATAAACTGCGAAACCTTCCTCTTCTTTTGTGTTATTTGCGAGCGGTGTTTTAGTGCGTTATTAAAACCCACTAGAATTGAATTTCGCGGGGATGCATGCTCGTTAAATATTAATTTAAAACCCACTGACGTAAAAAGCGCGAGGGATGAGCGAAAGCTCGGAGAACAGAGTATAAAACTGCTAGAAGCTTAAACTGGGGGGGGAAAACCGTTGCTGCATCCCCCCCGCTTTGCTGCACTCCCCACATCACCGTATTACAACTTCAATGCCAGTGCTTAACATTTATATCAATTTTAGAGTAGACTGGATTCGCAAGGATGCGTCCGTCCCTCAAACCGAACGGTGCAAAGAAAATATAATTACTGTTTAATTTAATATTGCCGCACGTCATGTGTACAAACAAAGTGGTACAAATTCATTTCAATTATGTAATCCATTGAATTCAACGCGCCGCACCGCAAGTTTCGCAAACCGTATTTTGTTTCATACAATTTCCTGTTTTATTGCAAACTTTATAATTAGTTTTGACTGCCGCCAGAATGCAGCTGTAGCATAACGCAATTCTTTTATGCAACTGACCAATACATGAAATTTGATTCAGCATTCAAATTTATATCGATACACATTTTCGTACTTACTAACTGGTTTATTTGTATCATTTTATAAATCGATGTTCCGTATGGAAATACGGAAGTTTTTATATGAAACAATGTAGTGGTGAGGCCACGCTACGTCTGGTTAACAATACAACACTTTATCAATTTGAACACTTAACTTCGCTTTTCAGATGATAACATTTATTTTTAATTACAAAAAATATCCACCCCATTAGAAGTGAAATTATTTGTTATTAACATCAATTAGGAAAGAAACAAATACAAATTTTGATTCTCCAATTTTCCACTATAATCAACTTTTAATAAAATTACCATCTTTAAAGTAATAGGTCTTTCATTATTGACAGGAAATTATAAAATATATATGTTAATTTGTTATAGTACAGGTATATTCAAAATCTAAATTACCAGGGTGATTGTTCAATTTAACACATCAGTAATAAACGTGATATGTGGTAGATTGAAATTGGATTGACTGCGACTATTAGGATTTAATCACTTAGACGAATCAACGTTTTCCAATTATATCTATGATATATTCGGAATTTGTATATATAATTCACATGCCACAAAAGTTACCTTATCGTATTGGATGAATATAACAAAATATAAAAAATAATGTCTTATTTTCTATTGCATGTTCTCATTCGATATAATACTATTATTATTACTCATATAAGATACTTGTTACAAAATCAAAATTTATTAAATTGTTTTAAAAAATTATAAATAGCATAATTATTTTTTTAAATGCATACTCAATATCAAATGTAATTAGTTAATTGGTAGAAACAAACATTGTTATCATAAATCTAATTATTTATAAAATACTTTAATGTGTCCTCTGTTCTGAATTCCAGTGGTATAGTGTAGACCCTATACTGTAGAGCAGTGGCATGTGTAGAAAAATATCCAGAATTGACCAATCACTGCTGTGGAATGACCAAACGAGTTCCATAAAAAAATCAGGACTTTACTCGAATTATTCACTAGGTTTAATTTCTTTCTCTTTACATTCAACTGTTCCGAAAATGCAATTTGGGGAAAACGGGCAAATAGAGATATACACTCGGTCCTCTTTTTATGCGTTTTTGAAGTTATGCGGTTTTCAAGAAGCATTTTTAAATAACTATTTTAGGCTATTTTGATACGTTTTGACACAAATTGGCAAACCATTTCATCGAAAAAGATGATAATTTCGAACGAGCATTCAAGTTTCAACGCGAGCTTCAGAATTGCATTTCTGGATATCAGGAATTGTACAAAAAAATAGCAAAGCCATCGCAAAGTTTAATCACTGATTATATTCTCAAAGGGAAAAAATCAACATGCGAATTTGAGACTAATTTTACTTGTGAAGAATCATTATCTTCAGGACATAGATCTGATATGATGACTATCTCTTCTAGTGATGAAAGTGATTTCGAACCAGTTCGCAAATTATGCCGAACACTCTCATATAGCGACAACAATTCTAAAGAAAAAAATGTGAAGAAAGATTAAATTTCATAAAAATTTTCTGTATTTTTATTTTGGAACATTTTTCCGTATAAATTTAGAAGGAATATGTTAAGATTATAATTTTCTGAAATTTAATAAACTTGTCTATGATTGTTAACGTTTTTATAAAATTATGAATAAATATTTCAGAAAGAATATAGTAAGACTAATTATTTTTCTGAAATTTAATAAACTTTCTTTTATGGGATTTTTGGTATATTGTAACTCATTGATTTAGTTTTATGCGGTTTTAAAAAAATATGGAGCGTATCCTTTATTTTTATAAGTGTGTCTAGTCCGTTTTTGTGCGATTTATTTTATGCGTTTTCCTGTGGAACGTATCTACCGCATAAAAAGAGGACCAAGTTTATAATAAAATATTTAAATAGATACTGACGAGTAGACTATTATACAGATTATATATTGGAGCGATTGAGGTGCTGGAAGAATGTACAATTAAATATTGTGGTTACAAGAAATTGGTCAACCCAAAAATTGTTCGAAGAGTGGTTGGAAGCAATTTACGAAAGAATTGTGGGAGCAGTTAGGAGAGGGCCGAAACGTCACCCTAACGGGTGATAAATGCCCTTGTAGGTGTTCGGAATTGCGGAATTAACTCAGGACACGGACTACCAAACCCCCACACCCCTTAGAGAACGACGGACGGAACGGTTTCGCCCAGTCGGCGAATGAATTGCCTCTTTAATATAATTTTAATGACATCCATTTGGCTGAGCTAATGAACGAATTTACAGGCCGTCGTTTCGTTTGTCGCCGCAGCACTCCGAGTGCAAGCAGAAACTAGTCTGGCTGGCTTTCCAGTTGGGAATTATAAATCGAGCCCTGTCATGTACCCGATTCTCCCTCGCCACTGTTCAACATGAAAAATTAATAAAGGTAGATCGCCCGGGGGTGTTGTTTTTCAGGTTGTCCACCTCGTCCTCCTCTACCATCTTTATACTTCCCTCCACATTTTGTGCACACCCTCTTCTCTTCCGCTGCTCGGAGTTTAGGTGTGCACTTAATTATACAACTATCCGATGCAGAAGAGGGTGCGTAATGGGAATCTCATGGTGAGTCAGCACGGCAATAACGCCAGATGTGTTCTCAACACAGTGGCGAAAACTCGCGAATATATCTTAGGGAAGGAAACTCCAGTAGACTTCAGACAGTTATAGAAATTTATTATATCGTCAGAAAATGTATCATTGATTTATAAATCCGAACACTACGCGCGATTAAACACGCTTTGCCTCGCCAAAACTTTACCATTATCATTACAACCACTACACTAAATTATTTCAATCGTCTTAACTATAACTCTCACAACAATATAATATACTTGATTGTATGATACTAACACATGAAAACAGTCTAAATTGTGTTGAATACATATGAATAAAACAAAACAAATATACTCAATTTATACCTATTTGAACTAATCAACTAAGAATACTGTTAGAGCACAACTTTGGTTGTGAAAGGTGGGAGTTAAACATGGAGAACGGAGTATAGTTAAGTAACGTAAAATAAGGAGAATCTAGTATTAAGGAACTTAGAAATAATAAACGCCAACTTAAACCCCAAAAACATACAATCATCCAAAATTAATTATTAATTATAAAATATATACAATTTAATTAAAAGAAGTACAATTTAACTTTATATTGTACATTGCATATATTTCATAAAGTATTGTCTGGTTTAATTAATAATTATAGATAGAATTGTGGATATTCGAATTGCTGAAACCTCACCTGACCCTCAATAACATATAATATACGTATAACATATCATTATGTTGTTTATTATTAAATGTGTACATGTGATAGAGTGCTTTTGCCAAACAACTCTACGTGATATATACATTACATTAAACAAGTCTGGTGATTAGTTCACTACAGATACATCATTGCAGACCATATATTACTAAAAGCACATAAATACTAATCTATTTTAAGTCCTCAGATGAATCCACATTGACAATGCGCATAATGCATGTTCAATACATAAATGCAAATTATATAATTTATTAACTGAACAACTCAAAACAGTTAAATTAAATAGTAAAATAATAACACTTTAGTGTCATAAAATTCCAATATAGTAAAATCTAAAAGATATATAACAATTAAACTAAATGAATATATAAATAAACAATAAGTAAAACAATAGTTTTACAAATTAGTCCTTACAAATTGTATTAAATATTATTTCGTTTAATTAACATTAATAATTTTGGAAATTATTACGTATATATAAAACATTTCTTAGATAATACAAAAATGCACTATTTGAAATATTGCCATCAAATGTGGCTTTCATCGGCGCGATTTTATTACAGCGCCAACTGATATACTTCAGTAATTATGTACTTGTATTAAATATTAACTTGGAATTACAAATTGTTTGTATATTAGAGCGGTTAAATCTATATACATTTAAAGAATTCATCTGTAATTCAAGAAGTAAATTGTAAATATATGTTAGTTCAGTTTCATTATAGAAGTTGGCACATCTAAAAACTATCACCTCATATCACAGATTGTGTGGATATAAAAAGAATATTTGAAAATTCATGAATAAAGCCTACTAATAAAAGTTTAAGGTTATAAATAAAAAAATAATTATTATGATAAATAATTATGTAAAGTAGAAAATATTAATTCAAGAATACGTTTATATAAAGCATCTCTTCTTATCATTAATAGCAGCAGATAACGTTAGAAAGTTATCAACGTAATCTGATGAATACCAGTATTAAAAATGTTGTCTCAAATGAGAAAAAAAGCGCCCTTACATGAGGGTGGTTTTATCTGCGGCAGTATAACCAATCTCCGTTCCCGTGCGTCATTATCCTCAATCTCTCGAGCTCTCGCAACCAACGAACAAAAAATAAGAGCCATGTACTGTATGTGTGTGTGCGTGCAGAGTGAGTGAGTGAAGAGAAGGATCCTTATCATAAACGATGTCATATGCAAAAAGGACTCAATTTTCGTAGGTTGCAATGACTACCTTTCTCTTTCCGCGCGCCACGGCTTAGATCTATAAAGGCGGGGGGCCGCCATTTGATTTCCGCCCTTAAAGGCGTTATTATCGACGCCGGCTGATAGAATCTTCGCCTAAGTGTCACTCAGATAGGGCAGAGCCGGAGATATCGGGCTACGATTATTTTATGCATGGGGCCTCCTCCTTCTCTTCTCTCTCATTCTCCTCAACCTCTTCCACCCATCTTGAAAGTGAGAGCTTGCGAAAACTTTCCGTCTACGACGGGGATCTTGGCTTGGGGTTGGCCTACGTATAGCCGCGGGACCGAAGCTCTGAAATTACTAGCAATACTCTTTCAGTTGAATAAATATCCCGCAGCAAGGCGGCAGATGCTTGCACAAACGGCCCCCCATCAATTCCGTCGGGGAACGAGAAGTTCCCAGACTCTCTCCCACCACCACCACTAAAATCCGATTCCCTAATTCCCATCATTGAATCTGAAATATTGTTAAGATCCCACGTTACGATCAACATCAAGTCGCGGTTCCCAAACAGTTTGAATCGCACAAATTGGATTCGAATTTCCATTGAGCCGTTGACGAAATTCGCAAAAAAGGGCGGATGGACGAAGCGAAGGTGGAATAAATAAAAGCTAAGAAAGGGTGGCGAAGGATGCGAGGAATACTGTGCGACGCGAACAAGTAAATTTCCTTATTTATTAGGAGTAATGTAAACGGAGAGGAAACTGAATTCACTGATCCCGTATTTAAGGTTTTACTCGGAGGATTCCACTATCTTCACTCCTTGCTACAGACTCATCCCATCTAGGAAATAACTCCAAAAATGCTAACTAACTTCAGCTATTCCTAAGACGCTCACTATAAACGATATACGCACATTTTCAAACAATTTATTTCTCCAGCTTAGGTCCATTTATTAGCACCGAGAAGGCGCGAGGATTGGAAGCGAAAAAGCGGAACGAAACGCTTCAATCTTTAATTATAATGCCACTGGGGGAGATAAAAATGCGAGTGTAAACTATAAATCTTGCTTTCCTTTGCAATAGGTCCTCTGAACATTCCCCAAACTAAGGATGGAAGATTTACTTTGACGCAAATTCTATATTCTAAATTTAATTAAAATCAAATGACCCTCCAATCGACATAAAAAAAATATCTGCAAAATCACAAAATTCTAATTTAATTTTAATGGAATTTTGTTTATTCGGAAAACGAAGTAATTTGATAAAAACAATTGTTAATCGAGGCTTAACTGTATATGATGTAATTAAATAAACAAGGAATTATATGACAGTTATGTCTCTTTTTAAAACATGGTTGCAACATGCATATTTTGTAATGAGATTTTCTTGTAACTATAAAATTGTATAGAAAGATCCACGCGTGTTTATTGTCTCATAAAACCGGTAGTTAAAGGTTTGTTTAACACCTGCTTCCAATCATTAATTTGTTCCTGTATGTTACATTCTTAAAATCATTCAAACGTTTTTTAAATCATTTAAATTTGATACAGTAATGCAACATATGTTTTGTCTCATTTATTTTTTTAATTATCATGGAAGTAAAGTAGAAAATAATGATAAAATTAATGAATACTTATGTCCATCATTAAAAGTTTCTTTGCATAAATAATATTAACAAATATGTGAATTATATGAATAATTTCTAAGTTATATAAATAAAAGTTATCTTAGTTTTATTACATCATAGATGCCTAACACTAATGGTAATACTGTAATACTGTGGACTTATGACTGAAAATATATGGAATTTATGAATATTTATATATAAGAATAAATGAAAAAAAAATCGAAATTTGTAAGAGATTTTGCAACAAAAGAAATGTGGAGAAGAACTTTTCAGTGCTTTGAAAATACAGTTTTATAAATATTTTAGAGAAAATATGATTTACTAAATATAAATTTTAAACTAATAATTTGATAGAAATTGGAGCCAATAAAATATAGAAAAACGATTATAATTTCATTTCAACTAAGCATTGCAATATTTTATATAATTACAGAAATACCTAACAATGTGCGGCTTTGATCGATCCGGAATCACTACAGTAAATTCTAAAAAAAAAATACGAAATCATTGATTTTTCTCATTATACAGTCAAGTCTGTTTTTGTGCAGTTATTTCTATACGATTTCAAAGTCCTCGATTAGTTTGGATTCAAACAGACCGAGATTTCATATAAAAATATAAAGTGTAATGAAAAATCTATTGTGAGTATATTTTTGAGGATGTATGGCTTTCAATATATGTATAAGGAAAACTTAAATTCATTTCTAACAATAGAGATTTAATTTTATACATTTCTATACAATATCATTTTTTTTTCTGTAACTTTAATAATTATTTACTAAATAATGGAAAATATGAATGATTAAAAAAGATTGTAACACAATGGACGGAATCGAATTTAATTAAATTAAATCATATTTACGGTTTGACGTTGTCGTAAATTTTTCCCATTATAAATTATACTTCCCCAGTTAAGTCGCATAAATTGTGTCTTATCTGCTTTACAATAGAACTTTCCGCGGACTTTTCCCTTTTGGCTGCGCGTCTCTCTATCCCTATCTCTTTTCCTCGCCAAAACCAAACCTTCCTCCTCCTCAACCGCCCCGCACCTCATTCTTTCTTTCACTCGGTTATTCTTTCCATTTCCCCCGTCTATTGTCTTTTTGTTTCTTTCGCTTCGTCTTGTTCTTTTATTTAATGTAGCCTCTTTCCTGCTTCTTCGCCGTTTGAATTATAGTTCGAGTTAAATGGAGCGAAAGGGTTATGTAAGGACCGGCTATGAGGAAGGAATAGGAGTGAGGAGGGTTTCGGTCGCTGCGAAGCTCCGAACCGGCGTTATTTCATTCCGGGAAATTAATTAATAATTTAATTGAATCGTACAAGTTCCATTACAATAAATCCGTCGACGTGTACTTACATGTTTACAATAAGCCAACTTAGATGACTTTTGTAACATCCGTTTACGGTATTTACATTATTCAGATATTTCCTTAGAACATAACAAAAAAGTTACAACCACTTTAAAAAAGTAAATAATATAGATCTACAAATATGAAATATAAAACTGACTTTTATAATATTTAGAAACAACTTTATTAGCACATATATACAAATATATTGGCTAAAGAAGATTTATAAGTTTATTATATGTT
Source organism: Nicrophorus vespilloides (assembly GCF_001412225.1). Classification (NCBI taxonomy): domain Eukaryota; kingdom Metazoa; phylum Arthropoda; class Insecta; order Coleoptera; family Silphidae; genus Nicrophorus; species Nicrophorus vespilloides. The sequence goes on along the minus strand of NW_017100081.1, from coordinate 747,828 downwards.
ATAAAGACATAGCCAATATCCTTTTGTATACGTATTTTTTATGTATCCAATAAATTTAAGTTATTATTACAAAAAAATATTATTATACAGAATTTACATTCAAAATATGCATTTTTTTTTTTTTCGAAATTGATGAAGCGTTGAAAAGCAAAATATTTAAAAAATATATATATAAATATGATCAGACGCGAGATTATCCATTGGTTTTACGTAAAATATTAATTATAGTGTTTTTAATTGTACATGGTGAAAAATTCTCTACGTTATTCCATTCACGTTCGCCACGCGGGGTTTCGGATTACTTTAATATACATTTACTTTTCATGCTTTTCAAAGGATTTCTCTTCTTTTTTAATAGTAAGTCTAGACAGAAATTAATTACAAAACTGATGGAGTTTTTCCTTTCTTCGATGTTTACAAAACTTTAAAGAAATAAAATGGAAAATACAACTTAATTACAAAAAAAAAGATATTATCCCGGCGCATCCATAGTTTGTCTAAGATCTAAAAGTATTTTAAGAAGAAAAATATGTAATTACTCATTTTGTTTATGGTTGAAAGTTTTGGGAAAATTTGATTCTATCATGTGATAGAACAAATTAAACAAATCAGAAGAAAGTTATGACGATGAAAAATAGAATTATGTGAAAATAATTGAATTAATATAATCTGTATGTATTTTTTAAAGATTAACCAAAAAGTTTATCTATTACTTATAATTTATTTCTTCTCTTCTTTTTATAATTACTTTATATGTTAGGAAATAGTACAGAAAAACTGTAAACTTAAGCAAACCAGGTCATTCCAAACTAAGTTTGCAAGGAACTGTAATAAAAAGTAATCAATAGGAAAAAATGTGAAATTTAATGGAATATGCAAATTCAAAATATAATAATAATAGCAAATCAATTTGGTTTCAATTAAATAAATTACAAATATGATATTATTTATATTTCTTTATTAAATTAATAATTACACGATCTGCTTAACTCACCGCACGCAATTGAATTTACATAATACAATATTTAATTAAATAAAAATGCGACACTCATTGGCTCTAAAATTGGATTAAATATTGCCATTGTTTAATTTCATGTTACATCATAATTTGATTAATTAGGTATTATTCGGGCGCTCTCAATTTTATACATAATACTCGGAATTCCGCATTTCATCGCGTCGAAACTTTATAATTTCGAAACAATTCCGAAACGCAAAAGTGAATCAAATTAGATTTCACCGTCGGGTCTTCTGTAATCGGATCCGAATGAATTTGGAGGCAAATTTGGCTGTCGTTGGTAAATTATATTGCAATAAAGAGGAGACGGCATGAGAAAATTGGATCGAGTTTGTCTTTTCGGGATGTTTATATGCTTTGGTAAATATTCTTCAGGGGGATGAGAAGGTTTAAATGAACACGGTTTGTGGGCATTCCTTTGTAGAAGCCGAAGGACGACGTCGCTGTCCGCCTAGGCAATTCGCGTGCAGATATATCAGGATTCCGGCGAGTCCTTGCAGTTAAAGTATTCGAGAAATGGCGGATCGATGCGCGAGGCGCGCGCGTTACGTCACCGCACACACACATACACACATACTAAAGGCCGACGTGTCCTTATCCTGGCGACGCCGACGCCAGCTTGATATATGGTTATTGGATATTTTGGTTAGTTCGAAGCACTTTCCTTTTCTTCCGATGAGGCACCACCACGAGGAAAAATAATACGCGAGGGTAAAAAACAGGAGATACTGTTCAAGCATGAGAACAACAACGGAGTAGAAAAATAGAGGAAACGCGGAATATTTCACGTCGACGTGTTTTATAACATTTTTTTTCGAGCAAATACGCCGATGACAAGGAGCGTTATTGATAGCATAACCGAGCACAATACATGATGTATTCAATTCATCCGCCGATTTGAGAACAAAGAGATCGAACTGCATAAAAGGGACAAGTGAAACAAAAAATGTACTGTTTATTATATTTTTACACAATTGTTTCGGTATACCACGATTAAAACATTCAACATAATTCTCTCTAACACTATGCATATTCACATAACACGTATCTTCAAACTTTAGTGCCAATTTTTTAAATATTGCAAAACATATTTAAATTAGTTTTGTTAAAAAATTATGTCATACAGTAACGACCAATGAAATATGTACTTATTAATGAAGATTTCTTACAACAAAATGCATTACTATCATGATTGACTTGTATAAATCAATTTTGTAGTAATAAATATAGAGTTTTTATATTTTTAAGTTATATCTCTTAAAGTACTTATGTTATTAAGTATATTTATTTAGTTTCTACAATAGTTTTAATAATATAGTTCAAAATCCAAGTTTGGGTAAATATTTTGATTTATTTGTAAAAGTTGCCCAAGTTTTACCCACAAATAGATGCCAGAGGGAGCCGTTAGAAAAGCAAAAAGTAGTAATAACAAGAAGTGCCTATAAATCCAAATAAGAGCTGTTTGAAAAGAATCGAAAATCATCATACTGTGAAGAAGAAAAGAGTTACAGAATAAAACAGATACCGGAATCAGACCTTTTCCCAATAAAAACAGAAAGGAAACTAATAATAGCCTATACATTCAAATAATAGCAAGTACAATTATCAAAGTTTGAATCAAGAAAAAGTTACACAACAAAAGAAACCTACATGATTTAATATTATTTGTAAAGAAATGGAGGATTTAGTTGCTAGAAATCAGTTGCTTGAATTGGACTGATGAAGTATATTTCAATATCTTTTTTCATTCTAAATTATATTTTTATACATTTTAACATTTGTATGTGGTCCAATTTAGGAAACCATCCCCAAAACAATTTTTGCTACGTTTTTTTTTTAAGTTTATATATATTTGTAAAGTACCGAATATTAATCATAACATTGTCGTAATTATTTTTAATTAATATTAATTCGAAAATTAAAATGGGATTGTAAACACAGTTTACCCTCGACCTCCAAAACCAGACTGGAATGGAAAAAAAAGGAGTGCACGTTAAATTTAATAATAAATTTGATTGCAGCACGATCAGAATGTAAAACGGTTTTTGCCAGTCGCGTTACAACGTTTCTATATATTTTTTTTTTCACGTAACAGTCATGTTCGTGTTAAATATGCAATGTGTATTCCCTATTAAATCATGTTTAACGTTGACGTCGTGTTTACAATAGCATATTGTATTTATGAACGTTGCTTGCCGGATTATTTATAGACAAACCTGCAAATATTTACAGGATTCCCGCTTAAAGACAATCCCTCTTTGCTTTCCATTAGATCCGGAATTGCTATTTTTTATTTTCCATAGCCACCACGACACGTCGCCTCAATCGATAATTAATACAATAACCCCGGACAAATAAAATCCACCCTTTCAACGAGAAAAGTCCCTTTCTGTGTAAACGCTATATATATATATGTACTATGCCGCTAATTTATTTAAACTGTGTAATTAGGAAGTTGGTGGATGTTAGTTAAGATAAGGAGGAAATGTTTCGTGTACATATCATTTATGTATTGCGTCTTCCTCTGCTTCTCCTCACATCATCATAAACCGAGCAAACTAGTTTTAGGCCAAAAATTAATAAACAAAGTTAAGTATACACAACGTATCGAATTGATACCTAGTGCATTTCGCTCGCGTGTGATTTTGCATGCCAACGACAGTTTTTTCTGTAATGATTTTCTTCGTCGACTTTTTTTTGTATTCCGTCCTCGCTCTGGGAAATATGTGCAGTAAATTATGTTATATGGAAAGCCCTTTAGAAAACAAATTTACGTAAGGATAACGCATAGAAATCTAAGCCCCCGTAGGTATAAAAAGGTTGGCCCGTCGTCCCTGGGTAATTCAATCGGAAAATATTGTAAACTTTCGCTGCCTCATAAAAGAGGATAACCAATTCGATGTCCAACTTCCCGGACCGGTTTATTTTTACCATTTTCATTTTTTCGCTCTCTGTTACTTATTTTACGATTACTTCGCATTTGTAATATGTTTGTATTTTCATTGTGTTCCAGAATTCGACTCTAATCTTAACCATATATTCAATTCTATAGAAAAGAAAATGTTTTATAGAAGAGTTGATCATTTAATTGAATTAGATCAAAGAAATAAAGATCTTTTATTTTTGAAGAGAAAAGCGTTCCAATTTGGCAGTAGAAAGATGAAACTAATTATATAATCGATGATGAAATGCCTTTCCCCATCTATTTGTAAAATGTAAATGATGTTATTTATAGTACAACAGGATACAATACAAAGATGATCAAATTAATGACATATTTCTGAAAGTTGTTTATTTATGTATGTTTTTATAATTTTTCGTAAATTCAAATATAAATATTTTTGCACCCTCATTTGAGAAAATATGGCCTTTCTTTTGTAGAAGAGAGGAAACCTTACATAGGGTGGAGTAGTGTTACTGTGGGATTACTTTATTACATGCTACTCAGCTATATTAGGAAGTTCTTCAACTTTGAGCAAGTAATAACTGCGAATATAATCAAAGAACAAACAGATATTTCATACTTCTCATTCTCATTCTCATTGAGTACCAAAAATAAAGTATCAAAAGAGGATTCTGCCAATATTCCGCTTTGTTTGAAAGCGGACTAAAAGAGTAACTACATGGAAAAACGATTATTTCAGTATAAAAAATAATTTAGTGAACTAATTTTTTTTAGAAATTAGTCAACTTTGATGACGTCAACTCAATTTTACAATTAAATATTAAAGTTTCATAATGGTTCGTACGAATTTTTAAATTAAAGATTATTATTTAAAAATGTTGAAAATGTTTTTCATTTGGATTAAAAATAGCTATAAATAAAATGTCCATCTATTATTTATATGTTATTGTTGGATTTATTTGTAAAAGCTTCAATGTGAAAAAGCAAATGAATTATTAATAAAATTCCAATTTTTGATAAATTTTTGAAATATTGTATTTCGTGAAAAATTTCACGAGGCTTTTAATCTATAGAGTCTGAATAATGGTAATTGGATTAAAGGATTTGAACAAAGACTACCAATAACAAACGTACGTAAAACTATGCATATTTCGCCATTATTGAAAAATGAAATTATATAATTGATGACGAAATAAATGTTTTAGTCCATTATTTTTTTCTATATATTTATAAAATATTCAATATCGTAAAAAAAAACTTCATGAGGCTATCGAATCTAAAGATAAAGATACTTTAGATATGAATACCATATGCATAAGAAGCACCTATTTTACAAAGAAAAGTCGACTGAAACTTAGATTGCGTTTTATGGTCATAAGTTAATAAAACATTAATTTCTATAAATCGTCCCATAAATGTGTGGCGCGTCTTATCGTCCGATGCATTTTATGGTCCGAATAATTGTGTTAAAAGATTTGAATTAACAGTGTCGATAATGAACGTCCGAGTCGAAGATAAGAGAAAATTTAATAAACTAAGAGAAACTTTTCATATTCGCCAAATATTAATGAAAAAAATATAATAAATAATGAATTGTCATTATATAATAAATAAATATAATAAATAATGAATTATCATTATATTTAAAAAAAAATAAATTTTGATGAGAGGTTCAAATAATTCTAATTGTGTTAATGGATTTTTTTTCTTCTGAAATATGCAATATCAAATCTAAATTCTGATGAGAGTTGAAATAATGCTAATTGGGTTAACGGATTTGAACTAAGAGTAGCGATAAGCAAAGTCTGAGCCGAAGATCGGAGATTATATAAGATCGACTACAGTCCAAAATTATTAGTTCTCAGCTGTATCAACACGTAGATTTGGAACAAGAAAATAATAATAATTTACAAAGTTATTTATAGTTAATAAAACATGGAGAAGCGTAATCTCGATAAATGACCTATTTTGAGTGAGTTTTAAAGGGCATAAAATACGCTAGAGGCAATAAAATTTATATCCGCATATGAGAACTCCTACGAATATGAATTTAAAATATTGGCGTTTATTGGCGATTTTCAAACATAAATTATGCCTTGATTTAATCCTGAAATTCCTAAATCAAATTCATGTTCACATATATCAAAAAAAAGATCACTGCTTCTTCTGTTGCATCATGGAATATGCAACAGAAGAAGCACCATTAAATTGAGTTTAGAATTTAATTTTGGTAATTTATAAAAAAAATAAACTATAAAAAATGCATACATGAAAAGAATTAAAGTTCTGTACAAATGTATACAAAAAATATTTTTGAAATTATATTAGAAAAACTTAAAATAAATATTTGTTGCTCCATATTATACAAACAAATTGAAATTAATGTTCAAAGCCTCATAAATATTTGAAAAAATAAGTCTAATAGAAAATTTCCTTAAGAATATAAATCACATGTAACAATGCAAAACAAATCTAATCTCTGTAATTTAATAAACACCTGTAACTAAGGAACTTTGACATCGGAAAATTCCCTACAAATGTCAAAAACGTTATAATTCGCTGATAAATAATAATTTCATTCGCCTATTTATCATTCAACCGAAATATGTGCATGCATATCTACTGTAATATGTAATCAAAACATTAGCATATATTCACAGGTGCGCGTTCACTTCGTAACGTAATTTATAAATGTCCCCGAATGAAATATTCATTAAAAGAATAATTACATAATAAATACATAAATTTAAGAGTGAAATGATGTTTAAAGTGTAACCTGATAATCCTTTTATCGCGTCATTTCAATTCCAAACAGCATTTCACCATCAGATTGGAGCTTCATGGCTTTTTCCCGTCTCCGTCGCACAGCACAGCACAAAACCACACGAATATTGTTTGGAAATCGCGATTAAACGAAATATCATTATCGAATTACGCACCGTGACACAAGGAACGAAATTAACTGAACGTCATATTTATTTATCTATTCAACGACAACTATTTTTTTTATTTGTTATTTAAACAATTGACGACAATAAATACCAATAGAAAAATAGAAACGTATTGTTATATCAGAATTCATATTATTTTTTATTAGACGATTTAACTGTTTGAGGGGCACATTGGGGCACGCATTAGGACACCTTTTGAACTTACATAGTGGGGCATTATTATAATTTTCTAGTAAATATTCAGGAAAGAGGAATTATCCTTTAATTTGGTTGGTATGTCAAAGGATGAATCCATACCATCCAATGTTGATACAGTTGACGTCTGATTCAGTTGTTTAAAACTTTATTGGGTATAGAAATTTAGGAATTTCTCAAAGATTTATGCATATATTATATAATATTATTTTCTAATCATAACATTAAACAATACAATTGTTCACATTGTTTAATGTTTTGATTACTTATAATCTTATAATCTAATGTAACTAAATACAATTTTCCAATTTCATAGCTAAACATAAGGATCAAAAATAATTAAAATCAATGAATAATAAATAATAAAACATTAATTTAAAAAATATGACTAATTGTCTTTATAATTGCAGAAACTTTACCATCAGGAATTTTTAAATAATTTAAATATTCAATCACAAAAAATTGCTAAATAAAATCTAATATTAGTACAAGGAACAATATTTTCCACTTTACCTCTAGCAAAAAACCTGTTGTTAAATCTATTATACATTTTATTGAAAAAATCTTTATGAAAACAAAGCGTCCACAAATAAAACTGGTTGAAACATTATTAATCATTACTAAATTCATTAAAAACATAAATATTTATGTTCATAAATTATATATTAGATCATGTATTAAATGTTCAATATGGAACTGAAATTTTGGTTTAATATATCACAAGCGATAAACAGTATAATTAATCAAAAAATGTAAAGGCAATAAAGAAGCCTTGTGAGTGAGAGTGAGGGATATCATGAAATGCATTTTTTTCAGCTTATTGGGAATTGAATTCTTTCTAGAAAGATTTCATCCAATGTCTGGAAGAAATAGTAGTCAGTTGATGCAAGGTCTGGGGAATACAGTGGACGACAAAGAAATTCCAAATCCAACGCATGTAGTTTAAGCAATATTATCCATGGTAAAGCATTTCTCTTTTGACGATCGTTTAATTCATGCGAAACCCAAATGTATAGATATTTAACATTACCAATTTGTATCAAATGGTTTAATATTATTGGAATAGAAACGCAATACCTTTCTGCTAATTCACTCATAGTTTGAAATGTATACTTCCACTACAGCTGTCGGCTCAATATTCACCTTGTTCTCAGGTTCATCTCAAAGATCTAAATCGTCAGATCGGAATTTATCAAACCATCGACGTACGTGCGTTCATTAATACTTCGTTTCCGTCTCTGTTGTTCCACAAGGGAACTCATATTCAAAAATAACGTTCTTAGTGTTAATTTTAAATCAAATTAATATGTTGATTAAATACTTTAGATACTTTAAGTAAAAAATATTAAATTACAAATTAAATGGTTTATATATATATAATTATTTATGTTTTATTTATTCAGGCTGGAACTGAATAAATGAATGTTGTTAAGTAATTTTGTTTAGTTCGAATTTACAGGGATGTAATGGAAATGAAATGGTTTAACAAAGATCGATTACGCATAATTTATAATAATAAGCGACCTGCTTTGAACCGAATCGAGGTAAAAGAGAGAAGAGATATCGGGCAGATGCGATTTGTACCATACATCAACTAATAGCGATACCACCGATATCGTAATGAGTACCATTTATTCAACTATGTTCATTATCTCGCGATGTAAACCAGCTTCGTCCGTTGCACACGAATCCACCCACCGTGAACCATGTCCAATGATATATATATATATTAATGAATGTATGATACCTGTTGGCTGCACATATAAACTATTGATGTTTATAATAAATACATACATCATTATCTGTTCAGCACAGGGATGAGGGAGGTTCGATGCGTTCTCCCTAATTATAAATCAAATTAGCAAAGCGCAGTAATAATTTAGCTGAGCGGATTATCATATTACCTGAATATGACATGAAAGTCTATCGCTCGGAACGCTAATAAACGATTCCGGCTGCAGCCATAGTAGAGTGGCTCATGTAAATGAACATCGGCTACCAATTCTCCATGCCCCATTACTAAATACACCGCCGGAACAAGTACTGATGTCTCTAAAGGATATAAAGTTAATGCTATTGAAAATTATATACAATTGGCTATAATTGTATCACATTAAATCAACAAGCTTAAAATAGTTACAATCATCTTGTTAAACCAGTTGTTAATACATTTTACAAAATGAAATTATTATGATATATAGTTTTTAAAATTTAATAACCAGTAATTTTTTTATTGTAATGTTCATAGTTCATACCACATACATGCATGCAAATATATTTTTTTTAATTTCTTGACAATTGTCACTAAAAATCGAATAACTGCAAAAATAACCATAAATACATAATTTTATACATAATATAATTTTTATAATTTTTATGAAATTTCTTATTAGTGGTATGATTTTATATTTTTTTGAAAGTTAAAGAATGTGTGGAGAGGAAAGGTCTTAGATTGACGAACGATACACTTAATTTATTGTGAATCCAGTCAATGACAGTACTACATAGCTTGGTCTGTTATGAGGAAAGGCCCTAGTTTTGGATCATGATCTTATATTTCTGCTTAGAGAAAAAGCTGAAATATGAAATCATAATAATGAACGTAGTATATCCAGAACTGTTGTTAGAGAGACAGAAAAGAGATAAAAAAAAGTAAACACCTCTTCCGTTTGCAGAGCGAAATGCAATAATGATGTAAAATAGATAAAATAACAAATTTTCAAACTTTATTTCAGCAATTGCAGTTCGCCCGGTCTTCAGTGTACGCCGTATAACGAACTTCCTGGATGGACTGTGCGAGCGAAAGAGCGGGTAAAAATATCCAATTTAAAATATATCGTTGTCGTTAATCAAAGGGGGCTTGGATCGAATATAAATATTTTTAGCCCTCCGGACTCCGAGGAAGCTACAAAGTGCACCCTCGCCTATATTTCCTATCTCCCAACCACCCTTCAACCCGCGCGCTCACTCTTTCCAGCTCTGCGAACACCGATGTCGTGCTTTACTTCCTCGTCTCCGTTAACGGAATTAAATGCAGAAGAAATATTTACCTATAAAATTGCTTCATTACACTGCGGTGCAATTTTCCTTTTCCGGATCGAGTGCGTCACTTAGCGCCTTTCCTATGCAAATAAACAAACGCAAACGTAATTTACTTCCGCCGTTTACTTCCGAGTTAATCAAATTTCCATGATTCAATTAATATTTAAATAGAGACTAAGTAAATATAAAACCAGATATTTTTTTTTATTAATGGTAGGTGTTTGGCAGCCCTATGTTGATGCGTATCTGAGGTCCTACAAAATGTGACGTTTTAATTAGGAAGGAACAATAGCAGCTGGCAATCAGGCTATGAGTCACTATTGATAAAGCACAAACAAATTACCTGGACTATGTGATATCTGTTGTTCAATCTTCCCTTGTTTGCTACATCAATACACAATAATTATATTTTCATTTCGCTTAATTACATACACTGTTTCACGTTAAAATCCTACAAGATAATATCTTTTTACAAGATTTCTCTTTCACATTTAAATGTTCATGGATTAGAAATCCATTTTGTTGAAAACTAACATATAAGTAGCTGTAGTAGTTATAATTATAACTAGAAAGTATAAACAGCGAAACCATCACGCAGTTAGTAACTATTAAACATATACATCAATCAATGGCATCATCAAAAACAGGATTTTTAACTAGTTTTCTTCAAAAATAATACATCGTGGTTCTTGGAGGAAAATAATGCTGTCACTTCAGACAATAAAGAAATATTGTTTTCTTCGATTCGATTATCGATTTGATATCGATTAGAATTATTGAATTTAAGAAAGTCTTTATTTGTCATGTATTACTATAGATTGTGATTTAATTCTAAATATACTATTTAATACAAATAAAATAAATATACACAATGATGTGGGTAATCACTTAATAAACCTAATCCATGTATATACTATGTTCACTACTCAAATTGTACATTAATCGATAATCGGTCTCAGAAGAGAATTTGCCTTAAGTTGTTCGTTATGAATACACATTTTTGTATTTAACTTTCAGAGTTTTTCTGCATGGAAGAGATCCACTTTATCTACAAGAACTGAAAGCAAATGCTGTAATAAATTGTCTTAATTCCATGAGGCTAATGGTCATTTAGGAATATAAACCTTGGCACTTCTTCCTATCTCCAGAAACCAGTCTCTAGACTTCCATTTAATATTTTTTCTGATTTACTATATTGCTACACGTTACTAATTACACTAATATTATACTATTTATAATGGTCATAATCCATCTTTGAGTAATTTTTCTTACATATTTAGTTATTTTGATATCCAATTATTTGAAAGTGATTTATATAAATATCTTTTCTAGCAGTTTCAATTTTGTATTCAGTTAACACATTTATTTAATTAATTTCTCATTATTTACAAAACATTAACATTACAGTTATTATATTATATACTATCTATGTTTCTGGGTTCTACACATTTACATAGGTTAACATAAGATTCGATATTAGTCACATTTAACATAAAAAATATTCCAATATCCGACAACCATCAAAAATATGGCCAGACGTTCTACTAGAGAAAATAACATTCAACAGATTAGAACTGAAGTTATCCTGATGATTCAATCGATAGGTTTTAAAAATGTCGTTGTAGAGTATGTTAGAAATTTATTGAATTCAGATGATGATTGTTCTTCGGTGGAAGATTTAGAACACTTTATTAATAACGAAAACAAAGGAAATCAAGTAATTTTCTGGAATGCATATTATTTGTTAAACGATATATGAAATGTATTACTTAAAAACGAAAAAGGTAACAATTATACTAAAACTTGAATTATATCATTTATTATGTCTTTAGTATTAATTATATACGCTTTTCATGACTTTAAAACTATTTGAAATTTTATACCAGTCTTTTACAGGTAAACATTCTAAAATGTACAAAGGATTATATCTTTTTCTTTATAATTGTATTTACATTGTATTGAATGTAAAATGCATCAATTGATGTACCTTCTGATTAATTGCTTTGAACTACTGAAGATGTTCAATAGTAAATTCTATGACTTTCATTAAAATATAAATTATTTTTGTGTTGCTTCATCATGCAACGATTTGAATACAAATTAATGACAATATGAATGTTAATAACAGTGTTTAATATGTAAATTGGTAGCAAAAGGTTGTGCTCCAGCACCTTTCCATCACCGTCCGGCTCCGGCTTGACACTAATAGGACTGCGGTCAGCCTTATGGGATTAATTAAGACGGTTGCAGAATAACATTTCTGGGACGGCCCCCGAACGCACGGAGCCCTTCCCGTTCTGCCGTCCGCGGCGTAACAGATTACGTAACGATCGGGTCGTGGCGGATGTATGTTATGGAACGTCGTAGAGGGCGGGGGTTGACTCGGTCCAGCGTGACAGTAATTGATATCTTTTGGATTTCCCAATATGGCCATACCATGGAGAGCAGGAAAAGGACATTGGACTTTGAGAGAGGGGGCGGCACAGACTGCCTGCAATCCTGCAACCAATTTAAATCAAATATGACTTCGGCGCACCCGATCCATTCTGCTGTAATTAAATATTGTATGTGACTATACATACCCAAGATAGCGTATATACAGGGTGAACCATTAAAAAGGATAATCACTGTGCACATTTACCATTGTTATTATTAAAAATGACTTAATTGAGAAATGTATTATTACTGTATTTTTGAGTTTCTATGTGCTTTTAACACAAAATAAAAGTCGAGACTAAGACAAATCATAACTTTTAATTGTTGAGACACTTGTAAATGTACTGAATTTTTGTTTACTTCGGGATCGGATTCGACCTGCTAGTTAGAGTTAGAGTTCAAAAAATATTATTCTAAGAATATGAAATAGTTAAGTTCAGCAACACATAGTCCGGATAATCGATTAACAGCCAATATACCGGAATGTTTGAAACCGATCTATAAAATTTATCTTTATGTTCCTCAATTAAAATTTAGTTTAATTCAACATTTTCATATCAAACTATACTGAATCCGATATTTATTCTAAATATTGGATTACATATAAATGAAATCCATTTTTTATATTAAACTTTTTGATTACTAATCGCAAAAATACTTATTGAAGTTTAGCAATTGCCGAAGAAATATAATCTCGAAATATTATATGTAGATTTTGGTAAAATAATTTTGAAAAACATTAAATGTTTTTTAATGTAACCAGTGACTTTTAATTTCAAAAGTGTATTAACTTCACAAAACCTAGACTTATTTAGCATGAACAAACTGAAGTAACATTCCACTCCTCTTAGCTATAGCAATTGGTATTGAACATACTCCAAATAAGTTTGAGCCTTGTACTAGTTTATACCATTATCTAAGAATGATAATATTTTTTGATACTATAAATAGATCTTGAATGAAATTATACAAGAAATATATAGAAAACAAGCATTTGATAAACGTTAATATTTATTACCAAAGACAGGACTGCAAATAATGTGCGAAAATAAAACACTATTATCAAACATTTTTTTTTTGACACAATTATGACAAAAAATCTATCAATGAAATCTTTCTACCCTTAAAACTTAAACTGAATTGAGCTGCAATTGCAATATATTCTGTCATGTGAAATAGCAGTTGGTATGTCTAAAAGGCATTACATCTCATGTCACGCAGAGTGTGGTTGCACCATTATAGTAATTCGTCTTTACGTTTAAACCTTTATTTTACAACGAAATGGCTGTAGCAAGTACCAATAGCTTTGACTGTTTTTTCATTCCCATGGGTGCAGTGCAAGCTCTGAAGTGTTACTCCACGGAAAGGAGACATTGCAAGTCTAAAAACTTGATTGGATATAATTATGACCAAAGTTCTATAGAACAAAGTCTTTCTACCATAATATACTATTAAAACTTAAAAATAATTTTAACTGCAATTGCAATATGTTCTGTAATGTGAAATAGCAGTTGGTATGTCTGAAAAGCATTCGTCTTTATATTTAAACCTTCATATTGCAACTGAATGGATGTAGCAAGTACCAATAGTTTTGACTGCTTTTTTTATTCCCCTGGGTGTAATGCAGGCTCTAACGTGTCACTCCACTTAAAAGGAAACAACGCAAGTCTATAAACTAACGAAGTGGCACAGATTGCTACTAAAACCTACATAGATATTGGATAAACGGAGCACCCTGTAGATACAATTAATAATTTAATTGTATTTTAGATTATTTCTTATTGTTAAGTTTTAATATTAATGAGTTTATATCTAATTATAAAAGATACTATCGAGATCATGTTTGTTGAGATTTTGATACAGTCGGGATTTCGATATAGACCCCATGTGAAATAGCAGTTGATATGTCTGAAAGGTATTACGTCTTATGTCACGCATAGTGTGGTTGCACCATTACAGTAATTCGTCTATGCGTTTTAACCTTCATTTTGCAACGGAATGGATGTAGCAAGTACCAATAGCTTTGACTGCTCTTTTTACTCCCATGGGTGCAATGCAAGTTCCAAAGTTTAACTCCACTTACAAGGAAACAACGCAAGTCTAAAAACTAAGGAAGAGGCACAGATTACTACTAAAACCTACTGATATGTTGGATAAATGTAACACCCTGTAGATACATGTATGCGTGCATTTGTGTGCAGTCAATTTTTACGGTGCAATGGCACGGGTGCGAACTACGCCTAGGGTTTAATTAAAAATAATACAGTTTGTAGTGTACGCCGAGCGGCCTCTCCGCTAAATTGGAGCAAGTGTATATTTTTCATACATACATGCATACCACCACACACCATCCATGTAGTATACTTTATAAATACAGAAGGGGTGTGTGTACGTGTGTGTGAAAGAGAAAGAGTCGTGAACGTACGCAACCAAAACCTGTGCGTTAAAGAGAGAAAGGGTGAGCAAAATATATAGAGAGAGGGCGGACGAGATCCCTGCTCCCCCTCGGTCATTAGGGACGCCGCCCACACTAATCTGCACTATGGCTTGCAATTTACCCCCGGATTAAAGCCTGATATATAATCTAAAAATACTCGGCTCGGGGCCCACTGCCATCCCATCCCTCCAAACCCCATTTATGTACTATGCCACCCATCCCATTACACCGGATCCCGTACGGACGATGAATACTGCCGTGTTAAAATTATTCCAAACATTAAATTCCGATAAACGAACTGCGCTCCATTGATAACCTTTCAAAATAAATTAACATCTGTTGATGCAATTAATCGGCAATTAGTTGTGGACAATTCACGCGGCGCTTTCATTGCTTCAATTTAGAGAGACAAACCGATGTTTCGTTAATATTTCATATAATTCCAGGTAAATAATTAATTCGTAATTAATAATGAACTATATTAAGCTTAATCTATGTACCCATTTCTATATGCAACTTGGAAATTTACAATTTTTACCAAACTATAAGTAATTTGTTAATCTTTTTAGATTAAAACTTTTCGTACAAATTTAGTTCCTCGATTTGTTCATTTTCAAACAGTCCTGGATGTTGATGGAACCGATTAACAAGTTATTACATTATTATACTATAGCATAAACTCCATAATATCCATAATATTTAAATTTCCAACTATTTTTCTAGAATCAATAAATCTTCAAAATCCCTAGTATATTTTTGTGTATTCTTTTTACCAAATAAATAGAGATTCTCTCCGTATTTATATCAATACAAAAATATATACTAAACATTTATAATTGTAATATAAAAGTAAATGTTTAAATGTATAAGTAGAATGAAATGATTTTGAAAGTACAAAGAGATTTTATTGCTTCTATTTTATTGATGAGCTGAATTGAAGATGTGCATATAAATGTAGGCATTAGTCTTGATTCCTCAAGAGATACCTTCCCAAATCCCATGAGAGACATAAGGCCCAGGGCTCTTCGGCCTACAGTTTGTAAATACCTGTATTATAAAATAGGTATTAATGTTATACCTACCCAATAAATAAATGCAATTTAACTAAAATATTTAGCACAAGAAAAAGTTGTAAAATAAAGTAAGAAAGCAATTACTTTACAAAAAGAAATATTTATTTAATCATACGTAGCATATATAAAATTTTATATATATACATTTTTTGTAAAGAAATTTATATTATATTTTTTTTATTATTATTATTTACAAAGCAATCTATCTACAATAAAAAGAAAAAACAGATAACATGCTCTAGTTCTGGGCTTAATAGTGAGAAAAAATTAAAAATATATATTGGAGATTGATCCAGCGACCAAACTCTGCAGAGCGCTTATAAAGAAAAACTCACGTACACATACACGTAAACAAGTCTTATTGTCAATTTAAGCACTAACACTAACTTTAAAAGCGATTAGGAAGGTCCTGTGATTTGAATCCTTTCAATCTTTGTCGATGAGATTCAGTGTGTGTAAGTTCAAAGGTAAGTTGGTTTGGATGGTCCTCCAGCCGATGTTGGTATTTGCTGCTGAGTTCCGTTATCTCATCCTTCACAAATCGGACTCCAGTGTATTGATGAATGTATTTGTTACTTGAGAACCAGAAAGCATTGGCAATTGCTCTGAGCGTTTTTGTCTGGAACCGCTGTATGATGTCCATGCTTGTATTATAAGCAGATCCCCGTAGTTGTAGTCCATAAGTCCATATCGGTTTTATTGTCGTTTGGTCCATATGCTGAACTTCTTTCATTTGACTGTCCATTCATGATGAACGATGATCCTATTGCTGCAAGAACCGAGAGGGATCACAAAGAGCCTGACTTGATCAGGATTTGAACCGGCGCCCACGGAATCGTGAGTAGAGCGTTTTATCTATTCGTTAATTAGTAATTAAATATAAGTTTGTTTCAATTTAACTATGTAATTTCTTAGAAATTACACACCAAAATCATTTTAAAATATTTAATAATTATATCATTTATTAGTATTACGTAATGATCTCACAATTCATTATTTATACAACATTATTTAACTTAATAATAGTTAACTTATATTAAAATAAACTTTGTCAAAAATTACAAACCATAAATAATAACAAAAAAAATAAATGTTCTCAAAATTATAAATAATTATGTAAAACTAAGAATATAGATGGTGAGAACAACGAAATGCATGTCTTTTGTTTCATGCTGGAAGATAGGTTGGAATGATGGTATCTTTCTTTCGGACAAACACCGCTTTGAGTCTCGCTTTAATTTTGTTTTCATTGTCCACTCTTTTCTTTCTTGACGAAAGAAACCTTTTCGTTTGTGTTTTCTCTGCGAAATGATGATCAAAAACAATTCCCGCCTTTGAAGTATGTTAGAGTAAATCTACGAATTGTATTCAAAGGTTCACGTGTTTATATAATAAAACTGGAACTTTAATTTAACGATACATTGTAAACTGTTTCTCAATTGATATTTCCAAGAGAAATATTATCAAATAATTTAATTGTAATGTTTTTTTTTTAAATTGGAAAATAATTTGTCATTAAATGTCATTTTTTGCTTATTGACATTGACGTCAGGTACACCAACTACTAAAAACTAACTAACTTTTAATCAAGACATAAATATAAAAGTTATTAGTTCTATTTTGTTATTTTACTGTTCGTACTTACTACAGAGAAAGTAATTGGAAAACTGTCAATTTGTTAAATTGCAGAATTTTCCTTTTAATTCATTCGTTGTATTAAGGTTAAAATGCAAACAACAAATTACTGATGAATGCAAATGCATATTGGATATCCATTCATGCAATATTTAGTTACAATCAATAGGGGAATTATTTCTTGGCTTATCATCCTACACTCTAAATATAACAACATATGTGTCTCAAATTAGGTATAGTTTCGATGCGTTATAAGTATTATCTAATGATCAGTGACGTAACAAGAAGTGGATTTGCGAGAAGAGTTAATGGTGACTGCGATGTAATTTGTGGGCCTTTTGAATTTATTTGTTTTGGCGTAATTTAAATTTTCTTTTGAGTTGGCTTCAAGTGAAGATGATTAAAAAAACAACTTGTTATTTATATCCAAAAAGGCACTTGGATCGCTAATGCTAATATTTGTAACTTATACAAGATTGGCACGATATGAAGTACATTTTAATAATTATAGCTCATACATGATCTTGTTATTGCTTTTTAACTACAACGATAAGTTTTCCATGAAAACAAAATTGAACTGAATTTTTCGTTGTAAAAATGTATGTGCAGCAATAGCGATGAATGTGTTTAGGTCATAAAAAACATATATATTTTTTCGTACGTATAACAAAATAATAATTAATTTTTATGAAGCAGTCCAGATTGTGATCGGGCAGGTATAATGCTGTAGGCATTTTTCCCTTCTGACCAGATTCCAGCATTATGATAAGGTCGGAGATTTTGCAATTTCAGCGTGTAATTTACGTACATACGGTGCACATTTTAGATAGAACTTATTGATAAGGTTCACGTGCATTGCAGCCCTCAGAATCAACTGCACACGATATATAGGTAACATGTCAGCAGTAAAGTAATAAGCTTTATTCGCATATGCTCATGTGGAATCGTACACTTTCGTTCCACCTTTTTCCAACATCAACATAAAATAAAGCGACAGGATCGGACATCAAGGAGCAATGAATTGCAATCATTACAAATTACAACTCTGATAATAACAACATGCATTCATTTATCTTTAGATAAATTATTTAAATTTTAATATTTTTTTAATGAATCTTAGATTAAATGTTGTCATTTATAACCAACTTCTTAATTTTTTTCAGATAAAAATAATTTTTAAATTGGGTTTATTTATTTTTAATTTAAATTAGTATTAACGCCTATCAATTTTATGAACTGTTACTATTTTACTACGTATTTTAAGGTAGAAATAAACTCCATGTGAGTTGTCTACATACAGCGCAATATTTAACATCAAAGTAAAGATTTTAAAACTTGTCTACTAGGTCAGAGAAATGTGTTGGTAAATATTACTTAATGAACATTCAACTATTATGAAACATCATTGTCTTGTTTTACTTTTCTGACATTTTAAATTCCAAAATTAATTAAATTTAATATATATTTCTTGATTATTAAAAAGAAAAAAAATATAAATTTCATAGCACTTTTGTTGCTAATAAAGTAACTTTTAATATTAAGATATTCTATTTTATTTTGGAAAAAATATGGTCGATAAAGTTAATAAGTAACGGCTCAACTTTGTGAACTTTTCAGAAAGACATGAAGTTTTTTGTATAATATAGATATAACCCTGCAGATGTTGTCTCCGTGACGCCGACGTTCCCCTGCGCTTCCGGAAACACGAACAAAATTACTTTAATTCATGCCTTTCGCCTTACGTAACATCATAATCATGAGAAGCTGAAGAAGGAACGAACGAAAGGAAAAAAATAATCAGGAAGTACTAAAGCTTGAAAGAAAAAAGGGTGATTGGAATCGGCTACGAACTAAACGTATTTCCTGTTATGTGTGTGTATCTGAAGTCACGGTTCTACTTAATTAGTTTCAGTTTCAAAAGGAAAACGTACTACAAAAAAAGGGAAATAAAAAAAGGCCGAAAATAATAAAGATGGTGACAAATAATTTCTGAAAACGTAAATTGTCACTGAAATAAAAATAAAAACAAGGCAGGGAAGGATGAAATGAAAAAAAATGAAATGTGAAGAAAATACGGGAATAATTAAAAACAAGTAGCGAAAGAATAATGCAAACAGCGGGAATTTAATTTCGCTGCTCGCAGATTCGCTGCAAATATTTATGTTTTAATTAAGCCCAGAGAATAAAGTTTTTGGGAAAGTTTTGGAAGCAAGCCGAAAAGTGAGCAGCAGCTGGTCTGTTGCGCGAAATCTATGTGAGTCCTCTTCCTGCCGCAAAACAAGAAGAGACGTTGTTCGTATATAATTCGTTTGCAAAATAAATATGTGATGCTTGATTCAATTTAGTTTTCGGGTCGATTGATTTTCGTGGCTATCGAAAGCACGTGCTTACGTAGTTTGTAACCCTTTGTTCGTGTGCTTAGTTGCTACAGTCGTTCTTTTTTTCTCTCTCTCTCCCTTGTCCACTTCCTTTTTTCTTCTTTTTCGGACTCCTTTGAGGCGGCAGCGTGAGATCATTTGCACTGTTTCCGCGGAAAGCGGCCCTTTTTCCGGGCCCGAGCACAAAAACCAACTTAACCACGACCATTAATTTACTCTAAACTTTTTCCGATAAATTAAGACCTGCATCTGATAGTGAAGAATTTATCGCGCTAATTAATTCCGCTCACTCCTTTCTCTCCTTCTCTCCCTTTAGCTTCGATTTTAACGGTAGACAAAGGTGGAAGCGCCGGGTTGTGAACTGTTCGCCACTTCTTTTTTTATGATTATGTGGTGAATTATTTCTCTGCATATATTCTGTGATGTATCGCATACAATCCGGCTTTTATCGGGGTTGGACTGAACTGTGGGAATGCGGATTAAATTCTGTTAGGTCTGTGCCTGTATAGGCGCGTTTGAAGTGTTCTTGTGTATGTGAAATGGCGACCGAGATTTTACTGGACGAGCCCTCGGGTCGGGATGCACAAAGCGATCACTGGACCACAAAGAGACCTCTCTCAGGAACCGCGGTCCCGGATAAGAGAGTCTGGAGTTTATCCGGAATTTCGATGGAAGGAATTCGCTAATTGACTTCCCCGGTGACCCAGAATTATTACGCATTATCATTTAGCTTACTTACCTTCAGTGGTTTTAGGATCCAATTAAAATATTAGTGTGTTTACATTTGAATGACGCTAATGTCCATGAAAATTCTTTGATACTTAATGGATTATGTGCGTGCTTTTAACGTTTAACCTCACAGTTATGGATAATGAGATCAGATTAGATTATATGCTGACAATCCGAAGAGACAGCTGAAAACTAATGGGACTTATGCATAACGAAGAGATTCTTTATATAAATTAAATCAAATTTATGTTTTTTAGTGTGAAATAAAACTGTTTTTGTATATAATTGATTATAGTTAATTCCTATTTACTATAATAAAATGTAATTTTTGCATTTTGTTCAATGACCTTTTGACATCTTTCTGACAACTTTATGAGTTCGTGCTCACAAATGTGCTGATCCTTACCAAACTGAACCAAGTGCAATTTCAAGTCATCATATTTAGTGAAAGTTTTACCATTCATAGAGTTTTGCAAACAGAGTTTTATGCGGGATGCGACTTCCCAATAATTTTTCACAAGTTACCAAAGATGTGTGAGGATTTGCATTGTTTTGGTGAAACACAATTTGTCAATTTATGAAATTTTTCTTTGATTATTTTTGTTGCGTTTGAGCTGGATATTGCAAATATTGATTTGTTGTGAATCTTTCTCAATTCAAGGGAATATCGAAATTCTTAAGGAATCCAAGACATTTAAGTCAGTGGTTGGACGTGCAAGAGTTATTTGATGATCAGTCTATCAGAACTTTGCTTATCTTTGAATTAAAACTATCAACATCATAAACTTCACATTTCTTTGTGAGGCTCAGCAGCTTTCCTACCTTTATGAAAATTTAAAAAAATGATGTTAAAAATTTTGATTTTATTCTTCTAAAATTTACCCAAAACTAACAGTTGCAAGCAAAATTATGAGCAATTAACTTCTAATGGAAGCTAAAAGTGACATCAATAATAACATAATTGCAATCTATTTGTGAAAAGAGTAATTTCAATATTGCCAACCCAATATATTCCATTGGTAAAAATAATATGTATAAATTCGTCATATGTGCATCAAATAAACAATAATAATATGTCATATTTGGTCAATTACATGTACAATTGGAACATTATTTGGAGCAGCCAATTAAACTATCTTGATGTAATAAATTACAGCGTTCCTAGTCGACCGCATATTTCCCGGAATATACTATTATATTTTAGAGGGATTTCTGTTTTGGAGGAAGAGGAAAAAGTTGTGCCACAAAGCAATTGGTTGTCGAGTGTTCGCGTTTGCACGTCACGCAAACACAAGCGTTATTTTCCAATTAAGGGAAGCATTCATTTAGATCGGCAGATAAGGGCTGTTTCGCCCATTTACATGGGCTATCATCTATTATTTATGGACTCGTGAGCCGAATCCGTGATACTTTTCAATCACCAAAACAGCTAGAACGTTACCATAAATACAATATACCATAGACAACCACAATCAATACAAAAAATATAAACAAAACCAAATTGCTGTCAAAAAATACTTTATACATGTATATAATTTGTACAAACTAATTTAATGGTTAATAATATTAAATATAATTATTTAACCCGTAACTACCACGACTAGTCAAAATGACCCGTTTATTAAATATTAAAAATGTAGAACAAATTATTGATTTTTACAACAAAAACAGATTAATTCTTATTATTTAATGAATTTAACATCATCTAAAACTAATTTTGTTACTTAAAGACTGTTTTTGATATTTTTAACGTAACTACACGTATTGGTACACGTGATATAAAATTCGAAAGGATTACTCTGACTTACTTGCAGGTTAATATTATTATGTTCTAAATTAATATGTAGATATTTCTTACTTTAAGAATAACTGTTTTTACAAAGTTTCAAGTTAACTATAGTAGATTATTGATTATTTCTTCAAAAGCTGTTACTAAAACATCTATTTGATTTTTAGAAAATAAATACAGAAATATCACAATATGATACTGATATTATAAAATAAAATATAACAAAATTAATTGAGCAAATTAAAAAATAATATTTATATATATTACCCTTCGCATCCTCAACACAATTCTATATCCAAATACACAACCCTCCATTATTCTAAAACCAAAATTGTTCCTCTCTTCAATTTATGTGCAAAGCAAGAGAATATTTCCTCTCCCTCTCTTAATTCTGTATCCCTCGAAATCCAAATAACCTTCCAAAACCTAAGTATCTCACATGTACCCTATTCGAATTTCTAATGACCTTATAATTGTGTTGTCTTTTTGCCTGTGTTTCAAATTAGGTTTAAATTCTATTATTGTACATGTTTATTCATTTTTTCTTATAACATCAAACATTTATCTTCCAGCCGACCATTTCCAATTTAAATACAGTACAAGTGATGCAGAAAATTATTATCAGGGAACCAAAGAAGATACTTAAAATTATTTCAACAAAATATGCTGTCTTAATGATGAAAAATGAGATTAAATTAGTTAATAATTATACTTTTATAAGAAATAGTACATTTTTGGATTTATATTTTTTAATTGTTTATTTTTCAGATATATTTTTCTAATTTTCATGTCCATCAACTTTTGTTTACTTAGTTGATATAATTGTGAGATTCCAGTCCAAAACGTTGAGGAAAATTACCAATGTTCCATGGTTCTTCACAAACGATGACATACACAAGCAAGCTAACATCAGTTTCGTCAAGGAAGAAATAGCAAAGACTACCATCATCGGTTAGAGAATCACCCAAACCAACTGACTACGGAGCTAATGCATAATGCAGATCATCGTCGAAGACTGAACAGTTTTAAATATGTGAAGTGGGGTTGCTGGATCATATCTTCATTAAGTATTTAACTTTCCTTTTTTATTTTCTTTATACCACATTTGTAAAGCTTGATATCTATGTCAGATCATATTAATAAATATAAAATAAAAACTTAGTTACTAAGTTAATTTAAGATATCCTTATCTAACATAATACGTAAAGAGCGAGTTTGAATTTGTAACTTACAACATTTTATTAAATCTCATTGTACATATTTCATTTGTTTTCTAATTCGACAAATTAGAATTAGTAAAACTAGAGTTGTAACGTGAAAATTGCATAACAACAAAGTGATAATACGATATGTATTTAAAGCATTTATTCTTGTATTTGTAGAACACTATGTTTTAGCATGCATTTAATTATTACATATTACATCAAATTTGAGTATACGCTCGGTCAATTGACTTTCAGCGCGTTTTGCCCATTTATTTAATATATCTCTCGTAAAACGATGCGGGAATTTAATTTCCATTTGCCTGGGATTTGCGCAGTACGTTAATTGCACCGAGCGTGCATTTAAATAATGCAAGTAGTCGCTTTTCTGGCAGGTTTTAATTAAATTTATGTAATTTGCATTACAACAAACGCAAGCAAAAGGCGGTAAACAAAGCGAATAATAAAAAAACATATACAAAAAAATAGTTTTGCGGTTGGGAACAATAAAAAATTTAAAGAAGAAAATATGATTAATATTTAATTAAAACGAGTGTTTGATGTAATATTATTCCTTGTTTTCATCTCTCCAGCTTTAGTACATGTTGTATATATGTATAGAAAAAAGGAAGAGCAAAATGGGGAGAGAAGAGAAAGCTAATTAAATTTTTCTGCGAGAGTATGTCAAAAACAATGCGTTCGGCCCCGTCTGGACATGAAAGATGAGTAATAAGAGCAAAAGATTGAAGCGAAACTGGTGAGCAACAATTAGTGCCAGTGATTCGACGTTTATTAAATTACGGTTACCGAGCTTCCTCAGACAATCAACTGGCGAATAATCTTCGTTTATGTGGGGGTAAAAGGCGGAAGGTGGAGGATTTTGGAGATTGAGTGGAAAGTACGTTCCCCCATTGTTTTTCTTTCGCTTACAAACAACGAGAACTTTTCTTATTAAACGATTTTCCGGGACGGGCAAATATTTGAAAATTCAATTTGCTACAATGCTTAGTAACTTTCTTACCGACCAGTTCCAATTTAGTTTTACAAATAATGTATTATTGATTTTACACTTTTAGTTACTACTTTTTCTAATAACTATCTATTTTAGCTATGTACAGTAAAAAATCGGTTAAAGAACAGTTCGGACTACGAATAAATCGTGAAAGTGATTCGGATAACGAACACCTTAATTTCTATGATTTATTATGCACTATTTCTGAATTAGTAATCAAAGCAATTAAATTATAATGGAACAAAAACCATATGAATAACAACATTTATATATTTTGATACTTCCGGTTACTAAATCTAGGCTTACTGAAATGACATTTCTTATAAATATTGATGCAATACCAGTTATAAATAGAAATAAGTTTATATATTAAGTAAAAAACAGTTTTCAATCAAAATATACTACAATTTTGTAACTTATAATAATAGTAATATTAATTGCAACAATACAAAAACTCATAATTTAACATTCCATCAATAATAATGAAACAAAGAGTCAACTTCTACAAAGGGCTATTGACCATAGGTCTTTTTGCCCATAAATTATTTTCTTAAATTTATTTATTATTTTAAGCACAATCCCGAATAAACATAATCTTTAATTTCAAAACGTTGGTAGAAAATCTATTTTCATAATTTATCATCATTATATTCAATGGTTTTGTTATCATTTCATTATATGCAGCTAATGGTAAAAGTACACCATACTAATTAATATGTATAAGTGGATCATTTACATACCGTCAAAACAAATATTGCAACCATTTGCGGCTCAAATGTATTTACAATGCAATAAAAATAAATGTATGTTGTAATGTATGTAAATGTAAATATCCAGATATATAAAATAAATGCCCACAATTTCGAAAAATATATAAATTAATCTTTATTTATATTAAATATGTTATTGAATTATTTCACTTTTCATAGAATATATATACAATGTATATTAATTGAAAGGTTTAATTTCTTTTAGAGTATATTTATATTTGTAATATTTGAAGAAAATCACATATAGAAAACTTTTATAAATAAAAAAAAACAAAGCAGGAAGAAAATATAATAAAGCTATATTTAGTAATTTGATAATAAGAGTTATTAGTTATGATATTACCAAAACAATTTTTATTTACAAAAAAAAAAAGTGAAAGTAGTTGTGAAAGGTCGCTACAATACAAGTTTTTGAAGAAGCTTAGCTCGTAGGAGTTAAGCATGGAGAAAAGCATTATTAAAGTAGTAGTTTAAGTGACATAAGTTGAATAGTTTAAGTAATATAGTGTAAGCGATATATGTAAGATGTAGTTAATAAACGTCATCTTTGAAACCCCAATAATTTCTTCCTTCACCCGCGCAACTTGGTCTTTAGTCCAAAACAAGATCAGTGAATTTATAGAAAAATCAAATTTTAACTTACTTGAAATCCAAAACTATTAAGAACTTTGTCATTCAGAAAATAGGGAACTAAAGCATTTTTGTAAAAAAAAAACATTTTATAAAGTTGAAGCATTAATAAAATAATGATTTGTAGTTTTTAATATGTTTCATTGACTAAATTTTATAGTACAAATCAATTTATATTATATTTTTTAGTATATTTGACATGTAACTAAGAACTACTATTATATATTTCTTTAAAAGACAATAAAATAAAATATTGTGATATATATGAACATTACGTTAATATACTTTATTTTCATTTACTAATATAACTAATAAAAAAAAAAATAATGATGAACTTCTTCCTTAATTCTATATAACATTTGAAACTAAAATTATCTAAATTAATTATTTATTAAGATTACTCCACTTCCAATTAAAATAAATGTTAAAAAAATTATAAAACCTTTATATAATCGAAATATTCATGTAAAATGTGTATTAAAAGAAATGAAGGATATTTATTAAATATTTCTATTGAATTCAATGGTTATGATTATCGAATTGGTATCTGGTGTTAATACATTTAAATATCATTTTGCAATATATCCTTGATAGGCCCTGCATTTCCACCATTTCCATCCATTCGATTTGTCGCCGTTTGTGCGGAAAGATAGCGAAATTAATTTTTGTTCTTCCTCGCTCTTTCGCACGAAGATAATCGTATATAACGTGGCAGCTCCATTGGAAACCTCTCCTCTCTCCCCGACTGCAGTCATTTAGATCGTATCAGATTTGACACGGCGAAATAATGCTTTATCCTTTTCCGCCCCATCTCTGCCTCGAATTAAGTTTTTGATTTATAAAGCCCAGGCACAATGAAATTAACTTATTATACATCTCACGCCCGGGCATATAAATCCAAAAAAAAAGACACTGTTCCAATGACAACCAGTAATGGACTTGTGCAATTGGTTTCGTTATTAAAGAAACGAACACGAAAATAAATTGTACATAAAAAGAACAAATAAATCAAAATACAGATTAAAGAGATGAAGATTTGAAAAAAAATTAAGGACTGCGGCAAAGCTTCGCAGCGTTTGCTGAGAAATAATTGCGAACTTCAATTTGCGCTTCATTAAAGTGATTAAATCCGAAACTTCGGCGTCGTTTAATTAGACGATTTCGGTTTATGTGTGCGACTGGGAAATGAGAAACGATGCAACGCGAACGACTGCCACTCTTACGAAATGGAAATTGGTGTGTTTGAATTGTCGGCGGACTGACAGTTCTGTAATCCTCTTGGAACGAAGTAAACAGTTTTCTGCTGCTCTTGCTGCCGCTCACTGGGCCACCCCTAAATAAATGAAGAAGCGGAAGAGGATGAAAAAAAAGGAAGAGTAAAATAAAGAACGAGACGCGTACAGCCAGGACAAACTCAGTTTTGTAATCCCTAATTCCCTTAATGAAGCACCGGGCTTTCGCTTTTTGTTTCGGTCTCTCGTTTCGTTAAGTGTCTTTTATGTGTATATAAATAAGCTCGAGACAACCGTACCATAACAATTGTCCTTTCTTTTTCACCATTGGACGTGCGTATCCTTTGGCTGTGATTTTTCAAATTGCATAAATTGCACGCTTGCAGAGAGTTTTAAATAAATTATGCGGATCTCCTTTCTATTAATTTAAATACAAAGTTAATTAAAACTTTGCAAACAGCTAGAAGTTCTGAGTAGATACCTAATTAAGTTCCTTGGCATCTTTGTTTCGATGATATATTTTACTACTATTTTTTTTGCTTCTTACTCTCGACCGAACCAACTTAATCTTTGAATATGAACAAAACAAATATAGAAAAAAATGTGTGTGTATTTAATTTATCTGTATTACAAGTTGTTCTTTCACCCAATTCGAAAAATATACCTAATTATCATTGGTTTTATAATAGAAAATTAATTTTTTAATATTTTAAAGTTAAATTTATTTAGTGTTATATACTTTTTCATTATGTTGATTTTGATTGACGGGATTATTATGGTAGTCGGTATTTTGACATTTCGATATAGTAGGTTTTTCGAACGTCGGGATTTCGATACACTCGGGATTTCGAACGTCGGGATTTCAATACACTCGGGATTTCGAACGTCGGGATTTCAATACACTCGGGATTTCGAACGTCGGGATTTCGATGAACGGGATTGCGATTGTCGGTTGTCGGGTTTGCGATTGCCACCGTCGTAATTTACATTAGTTTATATGGGAAAACGTGTTTCACTATACGAGTAAAATTCCAAAAATCCGGAAATTTTGGAACGGATTAAACTAGTTAAGCGAGTTTCCACTGTACACAGATTTGTGGAAATTGTAATATGAAATCATATTTTTTGTACATTATTTTGGTTAGCTCGAGCTTTTGTTGCATAATGCATATATAATTATATCGTATATGAATTATGTATTAGAAGTTGAAAGACAAAACAAATTTTACCAAAATATCCTCGAGTACATGTTATTTAACATACGCAAATATTACACATACAAACACAATATAACGTGAAATTGTATATTGAATTATTTCATAATTGTTCCGTAATTCCGATCGTATTCATAAAATCAAAACACTCATTTGACATTTCATAATATTTTGTGTTGTCAGTTTCCAATTGCAGTTTTAATTAAAAACCATTTTACTCGCGCTTTTGTAAACGTTTATTACAGTATTTGCAACTGCAATAGTTGTTTCATTTTTGTTTGTTCCGTTCGCATTCCATCATGTCCTTTGTTCCTGTTATGAGCTATTAAAGTCTTTGCGAACGCTGATAGCTTTTCAAATGTAATTCCCAGCCCAGAATTACATGCTTTATATGCTGTCAGATGCAGGATATTTCTACGAACTAATTCGTGGATTAATACGACGCAGGAACGTGACTCGTATAGTCTGTATAAACAGTCTGATGTTCTTTTTCATACTGCAGCAGTAGTATTCTTCAAGCTGCCATTTCTCAAATCCACTAATATGATGATCTTTTTCATATTATACCAGTGTTCTTCAAACTGGTATTATATATAATGTCTTGTATATCTTCCAACGTCATGATCCTTTTCATTTTTTTTATTATTTACAAAGCAATCTATCTACAATAAAAAGAAAAACAGATAACATGCTCTAGTTCTTAATAGTGAGAAAAATTAAAAATATATATTGGAGATTGATCCAGCGACCAATATTATATAATATATTTCATAAATGGTATATTCATCAAACTGCAGTACCAGTGGGTTTTCTCCGTCCATGGTAATTGTTTTCAAGGCTTTCCGGCAGTTTAGTAATGTTTTTCACACTATACCAGAGTTCTATAAACTGGGATGACATAAACATTTAAATGGGTTTTATCCATCTATGATGATGCTTTTCACACTATAGTTTCATGAGTTTTCTACAGCCTGATGATCGTATGCACATAATATTAATGTTATTCAAACTGGTATTCTGTACAATTTCTTCGTAGATTTTCTCCATCCATGATACAACTTTTCACACTATACTTTCTTTTAAACTGGGTCCACAAAACAGGAATTTCCGCCAGTCTAATGATCTTTTCTACACTACACTGGTGTTCCTCAAACTAAGATTCAATCTGGAATTATGTGCAACTTAGTGATGGGTTTCCGCCAGTCTGATAGTAGTCTGATAGTCTAGTATACTAGACTGACTTTGTTATACTCGACCAGCGCTCTTCAAGTTAAGAATCAATCTGTAATTCTGTACAACTTCTTGATGATTGACAAACTTGAATTCGTACATCGTCCATCTTAATTATCTTTTTTACACTACACCAGTATTCCCCAAAACTGGGATTCATGTGTTTCAGCCAGATCTGATAATCCATCTCACACTAGACCAGTATTCTTCCAACTAGGTTTCCGTGCATCTTCTTCATGTGTTTCCGCCAGATTGATGATCTTTACACCAGTGTTCTTTAGTTTAGTGTTTCCGCTAGTCACAGTCAGAATGCAAGTATAAAATCAAATAATGTTTAACTTGTATTAAAATGTTTTAATAAAATACAAATATAATTAAATAATTATTTTATTTTCATTTGTAAAATATAAAGTTCATGAACAAATATAAATAAAGTCAATGTTTAATAACATTAAACTACTTTACGTCTTTCTCTATTACTATTTTTTTTGTAGTTCGTTTTAGGACCGGTAGTTTACATTTACAGAAGGAATGTTTGTCCGACCCCATAAAATGTTCTCCTCTCGTATCATAAAACAAGTCGTAATGGTGGCCAGATTGTGCAGTTAAGTGTTGTCTCCGAGCAGAGCACTGGGTAATAAGTAAAGAGTGTTAATGCCCTTCTATGAGCCTTACAAGATAACACTTAATTACATAAGATATAACTATATGACTACGACCCGAACTGCAAATTTACCTTGCTTCTTCCACCTTCCGTTTTGCGAACATTCATTACCTAATTGTCTTCAACGTAATTACACCCAAAGTATTTAAAACCTTAACACCGTTACAATGCTTTTAATAGAATAGAAATTAGTTATTTTTATACTATACATTTTGTTTCAGAGAATGGATTTAAGAGTTTACTGAGAAATGGTGCTCGGAAGGACTATATTTCTCGATCCTTGAATCGTCAACGTAATATATGGTCTTGTGACAGATTCTTAAGGGATTTACTGTAGCACTCGATCCGTCGATCCAAAAATATCTTTGCAGTCTCTCCAGATTGTATTAAAAAGATTACTTACAGCAACTGCCATATCTCAACTGCGAAGAGGAGAGAGGAACTTAATGTAATTGCAGCTCATACTCATACAACAATTTTCTTTTCTTAGAAATAACATATCTCAAAAGTTGTATTATATTTGTAGTTAAAAAATCCTTTAGTTCTGTATATAAAAAACATATTCAACAGCATAAAAATCAAACGGTGGACGAAATAAATTATTCAAAAGTCACGAATAAACACAAATTCAATAAGCTTGTGAAATGTTCAAGGATTGTGTCGATTCGTTAAATTTCCCAGAGGATTTGAAACCATTTTCTTCGAATATGATTTCCAATGTTCCTTTTCCTCCTTTTTTACATTTCTGGACATTTTATTCGTCACATTTGCAATTGTTTCCTGATTACATTTCCAAATTACAAGTTTTTTTTAGAATATTTAATACTTTATATGTAAATTGTAAAAAAGTACGAAATACATGTAATAGTTTATATGAACATTTGCAGTTTTGTATATCAGATATAAATTATAATATTTAACCAAACTTGTATAATTTAATTAACAATTAGACTAATATGTAGATTAAAATATTTTCAAAATAATTAGGTAATCATTTCTATGAAAATTCGATATTTTATTATTATTAATTGTTAAATTACGTTTGAGTAAAATACATACACATCATACACATTTTAGAGAAGATTTTCTGAAAGTCGACTACAGTTGTCACATGAAAAGCCAATATACCGGACTGTTTGAAACCGGGCTAATTGAGGACTGTGCGATATTAAGCACAAAAAAAATCATTTATGTATAAATAAAATTAATTTGAATCTCCAAAGTTTTTTTTTATAATTGATTATTATTTGAATCCGGACTGATTCAATCCAGACCATGCGAGGTAATGCTGTACTTAAATTATATTATTGTATTAACTAAATTTTATGTTATATTTGTGTTCAAAATTAAATATTAATGTCACCTGCATAATATTGAGATTATTTCCGTAAATAATAAATAAATATAATATAGAGTTGCAGTGTTTATTTTATGTGTTTGTTACGCATTCGGTTGGTAACTACAGATTTGTTACCGATTTATCCATCGAGTAGAGTGAAATTCGACTCCTGGGATCGCTTACCTGGAAGTAACCTTGCGCCGCATTTTTCCACTTTTGCTTCGTTGAGCAAAGAGGTCACCATCGTGCTCTGGTCGACTTACACATCGTACAACTCTTTACTACTATATATTTGAAAAACAACAAAAGGATGAAATGTAAGGAAACATTAAATTGAACTGAAATAAATTAATTTAGTAATTGAAATACTATGAAATATAAAATACATTCAAAGTCTAATTGTAAAAATAATGGAATTCAAACTAAATGTATACCAAAAGAGAAATTATATATTTAAATTTATAATGCTGCTGGATGTGTTATTTGATACATAATTAAATGTCAGCCATTGCAACCATAATTACAATGAAACAAATTATTCATTTATAGAGTTACTTAGTACTCAATATATATTAATATAAGTCAAAAATATATAAAATATTTATATAATCATAAGAATAAACCAAAAAAATCAACTCTTAAAAAACACCATAGGTTTTCCATCCTTAAGTAAATGAATAATATAATTATTTTTATACAATTTAACAAGATTCAAGTCATTTACTTTACTTGATTCTCAAATTAAATCACAGTTAGAGTTAGTATTTTCTTAATTACTATATTTATTTATAAGTTATTTGGTATACATTTTTTGTATCCATACAAATCTTAGACACAACAATCATGGCATCAGACGAAAGTCTAATAATTGCATCTCAACACCTTCAAGAAGAGCTTAATCTGTTCGAAATATGGTTCAGGAAATGGAAAATTGGTATAATCCGGTCTAAATCGGTGCATGTTACTTTCACCTTAAAAAGAGACACCTGTCCTCCAGTCAAACTCAACAACAAAGTAGTTTCAGCATCTTCAAGGGTGAGGTACTAGGGAATGCACCTGGACACGAGACTGACTTTGGAGGATTATATCCAGGCAAAGCGTGAACAGCTAGGTATAACAAGTTGCAAGTGTACAAAGTCATATTATAACCAGTTTGGACATACGTTATCCAATCATGGGGAACAGCAAGCCTAACTAATATTTAAAAAATCCAAGTATTCCAATCTAAATGTATTATAAGAATCACGGGTGCACCATGGTACAACACCAATAAGAGATTGCACCAGGACTTTGGTACAGTGGAGGAGATTGCCAAATCTCTAAAAAATACACGAACATGACTTGATTCTCATACGAATCCTTCATAGTCATTGTCAACCTTCTCGGCAATAGAGTAACAACAAGAAGATTAAGGCGATTCAAGCTCTTGGATCTCCAATTTAGATTTAAGTAAAGAATAAATATATCAATGTTATATACAAACGTCATGGAATGGTGACACTGAGCAGCAAAACAAACAAAAATTAATTAAGTTATTAAGCTTAATACGTGTTATGAAATTATAAATTTATAAAATATTACACGTTTTTTTTATTCCATTCACTCATTTTTCTATTTTCGTATTTTGTATTATAACAGTAACTGTTATTTATTATATAAACAATAAATGGAATTACTCGTTAAAATGAATGTGAATAATTTCGATCGAAAAAAATAAGTGCTGCGTGGAAAGGAAATGCAATTCTGGTTCCATTAATTTTAGATGATGCATAACATGTTGCAGAATTTCCTATTTATATGTATGCAATTTTATGTTTTGTTTGTCTGCAGTTCATAAAATATTTAATGTCAATACAAACAGCGTTGTAAATGTGTAAAATTTTAACGCTTTCCAAGCTCGCTACATATTGAGACATAGCGGATACAAATTTAATAAAAATTTACACATACACAAAAAAAATATATATACATTCAATATTATCAATAAAAGTAAATCAAATTACATATTGAATAAACATTGTTTCATATTTGATACATTTTTGTTTTCAATTTAAAAATAATATGCAGTTTGTTTTGATGCTTGCTGTTGATTAACTAGATTTTATTATTTACGTAATATTTATTGATTTTATAAAATGAACGAATATTTGATATTCATTTAAAAAAAAACATCATAGTAACACAATTATAGAGGTTTAATACTTACCCAAAAAGTATTCAGGTTAACAAACAGTTCGGACTGCGATCAAATCGTATAAAGAAGTCAGTTGCAAAATTTTTATTTGGATTGATTGACTTTAGTTTTTGTGAGTAGTGCTATGAAGCTTAAGGCAATTGTTAAATCGTGAATCGGTTAACGAATAATGTCTTTGAACGGTGTCATGTCCCGGAATTAAGAAATCCTTGGGTTTATGAATATTAAATACAATATTCTTAATTAACTTTATTGTATACATCAGAGTTTTATTGAGAAGTCAACTATACAATAATTGATCTCATGGTTATTACTAAGAGTTACATTCTTCTCTTAAGTTAGTATTTATGAAGTAAGTGCTATTCCTTGGACTCTCACAAGTAAGACCATGTTCTTCGTTGGACCCTATTAGACTTTCTTTCAGTTCGGTCCCCTGACTAAGACTTCCTCTCAGTTCGGTCCCCTGACTAAAACTAAATTATATAATACAAAAATGTGTTAATTTCAAAAAGAAGCTGTGTGGGAGAAAAGGGTTTGACCTTGTGAAAAATACAACCGTTTCTTTATCTAAGTTTTATGATCCTGCCCAAATATTTAGGGGCTGCAGAAGGCTGTTAAGTGGAGATACAAATAAACGCAACTATACGATTTAATGTGTAACCGTCGTTCGGAATATTCCACAAGTTATTTTAAATGACCACGTACAAGTATCCGTTTGTATATTTGATGGATACGTTAAATATGATTTGTAATAATTAAGAAGAAAGTCATGGCCCTAACAAATATAGATATTAGTTATACATAAGATGACAATAAATTGGTCGGCCAAACAAAAAAAAAACATTATATTTAAAAAAAAAAAAATAATTATTATATAAATAATGTTTTACAAAAAGTATCATTTCATATAATATAAGGAAGAAGTTAAATGTATTATAGATACGTGTACATGATAATGTAGTCATTATTACATGAGAGTTTGTTGAGGCAATTTAATTTGATTAAAAGTTAGTCTTTGTACATTTCCTAAACTCGGAGTTTATAATGAAGTTGCCCAGTAATTACAGGAAATCTTTTCATGTGCAACAGAAAATTTCTTTTATTATGTGAATAAAAAAGTTAAAAGTTTCTAAGGAACGAATGTCTGTGAAATAAAATGTTTTATATATTTGTTTAAATATCTTTGATACTTCAAAAGGTTTTCAACCGGATTTTTATTTACTGTATGTGTAAATATAAAGCTTTACATTTACTTGAGTTATAATTATTTAAAAACATTTAATATTTTAATGGTGATGCAGACAGTTCTTCTTTAATCTATATCAAGACTTGTATAGGAAATTGTAATAATGTAGAGAAATAAATAAAATAAAAAAAAACTAATTTATAAATAATAATATGTAGTATAAGAAGTTTTGTGGGATTATAATAATATATTAAGCTGATTAACTATGATATTTACTGGTTTGGTCTAACAATTTTAAATAATAATTATCACTTCATCTTATAACTAGGAATTAAATAGTGAGAAAAGCAAGATAGATTGTAGTTAAAAACAAAACCAGATAAATATGTATAATATGCACTTTTTAGATATTAATAAGCTCTTGAATATAGACACTTCACAAACATACAGGGTGCGGCAGAATTAACTCACACATTGCATAACTACATTTTGGAAATAAAACGTTTTAGGTGATACCTCGTACTATTTTTTTCAATCCCCCTTTTAAATGTGGGAATTATTTCTGCCACATCCTGTATAAGTATTGTAAAAAAAATTCAAAATCTGATACATCAGTACAATTGATATGATTTGGAAAGTCTATGTAAAATTCTATTAGTATAATCTGTAATAGCATTTTCTAATAATGTATCAGCATAAATATTGTAAATCTTCATTGATTAGTTTTGCTAGTTGCATAGCGAATTAGCGTTTGCTATCGCATTAACTACATTAATGACAGTATCGATTTGCTTGCGCAAGAGGGCTTATGTGCAATTTAAATTAATTAGTTAAACAGTTTGATTGTTTTGGAGGTGAATGCGATGATAGCGAGGAGCATTAAATGTCAGGCATTTTGGGGGTAAATAGAACCGAGGGCCCGTGTACAGATATAATGCGATTCTGTATGTGTACATGTATGTATATGCATGTACGTGGATGGATGTGCAAGTTTGTATGTATATATGCAAGTGTGTGTGTGTTTTAGAGAGGATCCTTTATGTTCTGCATGTATAGGGAAAGTGGGCTCGAACAATTTGTATTCATCTTTGTAATGATCAAGGTGTACTAGACTAAAACCCGCCGCGAAAACAATGCCAACACTTAAACGCACTAAATTTGCACGTAACAATGCGAGGGGCGGTTCGAGGTTCAACTCTACGTGTCGTCTCGCCATTCGTGTCACGCACACATCTCTAATATAATGCAATTAGTGGCGTTTGGGGGTTGGGTCGCGCAAGGTTCATCCCTCAATCCTCAAACCACCCATCTCCGCCTCTGAGAAGACGACGCTCGACACAGCTACTACCTCGGATTAACTGCAATCTCGGTGTGCACCCAATGCGGCCTGGCAAATTTCTACTTGGCTTCGAAACCGATATGATTCCCTAATTACAAATCCAATTACAGAGATTCCAATGGAAGAGCAGCTCCAACGTTTACTACTAATTTCCCATTATATCCCTTCGGAAAGAAAAAAAAGATTGGATCGGCGAAGAGCGGAAGATGATTCCCGACTCGAAATGAACCTGCCTGCCATTTCCATTCAGATTCCATAAGTGAACTGGCGTTTTCCAGCGACCTAATTAAACTTCCGACAATTAAAGACGGCCACTTCGTATTCCAGAACTTTACCTATTCCTTACAACTCGTACAGAAATCTTTTCAGCTACGATAGTCATAAAGTTCTATTTGCAAATTCGCAGACCAATGCATAGGTCAGGTAAAGTTAGCATAATCTTAATTTTATTTAACCGCATCTAAGAGGATAGCCTCTTTTTTATATTACAGGTTAACGGAAATGATCTACAGTCTGTAACTCGATACAATCATTCTATGGTTGTATTATTTGATTTTGATTACTGATTTGCTAATCTAACTATAACTGTATGTAATTAGCATGAAATGATTATTAATTACCTTTGTAACATGATATAAAAATCGAGTTGTTCTACTACCTTTATTTAAGTTACCAATTACAGACTTGAACGGTCATTCCCTGGATTTCCCCCTATATCTAATATATCTGTAACTGATATATCTGAATTTAAAAATAGAAATTACAATTATGAGATTACCTACATGAAATACTATAATTTGATAATAATACAATACTTTATATATTTGTACCAAATTACTTATGATAATCTAAGTAATTTATATTAGTTAAGTATAATTAAAATAAGGAAAAATAAAAAAAAAATGTAAATTTAAAGCAATTATATTATAGGGCGACTAATAGCCGAATTGGTAACTCGCCCTACCCACGAACTTGTGGTCACAGGTTCAAATCATTTGTGAGCCCTCTCGGTGCTTGCAGCAATAAGGCCATCATTCATCATAGATGGACAGTGAAATGAATGAGGTTCAGTATATGGACCTTCAGCCAAGTCGATGGACAATGACAGTGTTAAGGATAGCAGCAGATTCACAGTGAATGGAAATAGTGGAATCGTAGAGCATCAATATACTACTGAAGTTAACCTACAAGACGACAGCCAACCTATAAATTTAAAATAAAA
This sequence comes from Nicrophorus vespilloides, assembly GCF_001412225.1. Taxonomy (NCBI): domain Eukaryota; kingdom Metazoa; phylum Arthropoda; class Insecta; order Coleoptera; family Silphidae; genus Nicrophorus; species Nicrophorus vespilloides. Next base: position 710,006 of record NW_017100081.1, on the reverse strand, counting down.
AATCATCATAATGGTAACTATCCACCGGGAAAGATTACCTACCTAATGTCAACCACGATCTTAAATTTACTCAATGTTCACATTGATGAACAGATTGTAAATAAAATTACAAAACATAAAAAAAGAACTTATTATGAAATATGATGAATTATATAAAGATATAAAGAGTAGACATCAAATACAATTACTTAGAGCAACGTTTGCTAAATAATGTTAAATTAATAGTTAAGCTGCAATATTTGAAGTAATTAAGAATTCTTAATTATATATTTAGTTTAGATTATACCCAACATTTGTATAATCTAAACTAAATATATAATTAAAATAACATCTGTAAACGTAGTAAACTTTGAGGTTATTAATATTTGTGTAGTTACATCATTTTATATAACTTTTTATAATGAAATAGAAGACTTGTAACTAAACTAAGCGTAATATGAGGCTTACACGTTCATGAAGAGAACAAACTAAAACATTGCAACGGAATGTGAAATTATAGCTGTCTCTTCAGTTTAATTGTAATCTGATACTAAACAAGTTGGTAAGTATAACTGACATGTATATCTCATGTTACGTATAGCGTGAATATATCCTAATAGTATTGTCATTCGTATATATGTTTTATGTGTATAGTAAGCATTTATATAATGAATCGATTAATTATTACATAAATTTAAATAAAATGTGGACAAGTCGGGTTAAATGAGTATACTTTGAGTCAAATTTATTTTTTATTGAAGTTTGCTTAGATGCAATATATTTTCGTATTTAGATCTTTAATTTTATTTCAATATTCGTGATGCAAAGCATTTGTTATTCGTTTTACTTTTTTTGTCCGTAAACGTGTTTTTCGTTCTGAATAGCCTAAACAAGTTTCGCCTTTCGTTTCGCACAGCTAGGAGCGTTCGAATTGTATTGAAGTCCTAATAAGAAAAGGCCCCAGCCAGCAATATTTATATATTATATGCCAAGCAGATGTCGGAAAGGTGAACGCGCCGGGTGTTGCTTATGGTTTTTTCTCAAGGATTTCCCTGCTCCTCCGCACAGAAACCGAATGCTATCACGGAATATCGTCAGTTTCTAAACATAATTGCGGCTATATAAGAATGCTCTGATTTGTCCCTTTTCTGCTTTAATGTTTTATTGCAAATTTATTACCCGGAATGGAATGTAATAAAGCACATTACATACTGAGAGGGAGAGCGTAATTGGGGAAGAATTTCAATGAAATAATAAAAAAAAAAGAAGGAACAAAAAGAAAGGAAACGTGGGTGAATAGGGTTGGGTCTTGATTCACGGTGGTAGCGTTACGTAAAAGCATTAGGAAGACGCATGGTAACACCCTCGGCCGAAATTTACGGTGCGGCCTGCGACCCCCCTCGACGTAACAGGAAAATGAAAACTTTCACTAATGACCTAAGGGGGTAAGGTCGGAAAGGCGACGAAAGTCTCGGAGAAAGGATAATTAATTTTGTTTAATTTATTCTCAATGACATTGTACCTAAAATATACAATCAACAAAGATTCCTTGAAGATATTTTATTTAAGTTTAAGTACTGTATTTGATCATTCAACTTTAATCATAAATCAGGAAGCTATTCAGTAAAATCTATTATTTGAATTTGGTTGCTAATTTTTTTATTTTTCGTTGCTAATCAATCATATCTATATAATAAGTTTCTACAAGTGTATTGTAATATCTGTAACATCGATTAAAAAAATATCTAAATAAATAATTTAAGATTTAATGAAAATTGGTTAATTAATAGATAATAGAGAGTCATCCTTGGTATTTCTCGGGAAGATTTGTATTTCCCGTTATCTCGAGAGATATACGACAAATGTCTTGCTTGCTTCTTCTTCTTCTTGCTAAATCAGAAATTAAAATCCGGTACTTATTTATGTAAATACCCAAATAAATATTGGAAAAGTTAAACATAAAAAACATAAAATTCAACATAATTTTTTTGTACTCATTATTTTTAATTACAATTAACAAAACTGTATATTTTATAAATGAAGTCTGTTATATTTGCTGCTGTTATTAACATTACTTTCTTCATATTTTGTCATTTTCAAGTACAAGTATAACCTATATATTTGTCATATATGTAAATCTTTATTTATAGGAACATTTGGTATAGTTAAGATTGATGTAGAGAGAAAATTGTATTCTAGTTTAATAATGCAATGGTATAAGTTTACAAATATGTATATATAGTGTTATATGAGGAAAATAATGAGAAAATACTAGTATGAAAATTAAAAAAATATTTTCTGTGAGAACTTTAAAAAACTTGATAAAATATCCTATTGATATACTAAATATTACTAAAAACTGATGTATTTCTTTATATATAAAAAAAAACTCTGTTATTGTTTATTATAGTACTGATATATTCTTTCTATTATTTATTTTATTAAGATTATTGGAATTAAAGTAAACGTTATATTTGAGGATTTTGAATCACGCTTGGTCAAAAATTTGTATTCACAATTTTTTGCAATGAATAGAAAAGTAGAGGAGACAGAGTTTTTAATAAAAACAATGGATCTGAGCGGCGAGATTCAGGGCCTCGGATGTAAGCAACACCGGCGTATATCGTTTCCCAGAGGTATCGTGTGATCGCCGTCCGAAGAATTGCATAACGGCCATATCGTGTACATGTAAGGAGGTCCGGTATAAAAGGGCGCCGCGACCCCGTATACCTTATCAGTTCTTAAGCAGACATCTACACTACTAACCACGACTCAACACGTGAGAGTGAGAAAGAGAGTGACCCAACCGAAGAGTGAACATGACGGCAAAGGTAAGAAGGAAAAACCAATTTCTATATCCAATTTGTCGACGGTTCAGACTTTACGAGCCGACTCCGTGTAATACACATTGGATGCTGATGATCGCTTTATGCCCATCATAAAAATACCCTCAACGACTTCCAAAGTGCCTTATTACATTCTCTTCATCTTTACTTTTCTCTTTCTTATCGCGTCACTCTACTTTGCACTCTTCGATCATCTTCTACAAAAATGAATAACTATTAAAATATAATTTTAAAGACAAAATAAACGCTTACATTGTCACGTTCAAAACATTATTTGAATTAATAAATTAAGAATTATTATATCATATAGCATTTTTCTCTTCACCACAAATTTACTATTTAAATATAATTCTTATTATTATTTCCATATGTCTATGATAAATTTTACTTTATTATTATAGTTATATTAATCAGTAAAGAAAATTAGTTTATATACATTATGAAAAACATATTTTATGTCATTATTGAAAAGTGTATAAAATATATTTAATACCATAATTATATATTATATAATCAATAAAATATAATTAATAATTTATTGTCTAATGCCCACAGAAATATATGTATTTTATTCATATAATATTCGATTTTAAAGTAGAATTTATATTTATTTACAATTCACATACAATAATTTTTTTCATTATAATCATAATCAAATATAAGCATGAAACGGATATTTCAAACTTACTTTTATTATGGTCAGAAAATAATGTAAGTTGTGAGAACATGAAAGCAGCTGTTGTAAGCTCACACCTTTGCGAATTGGTTAAATTAAAATCGAATTAAATACGAATTTACAAATGCGTGAAAGATTTATTAAACTTGGGTTTCTTTCCTTCGCGAAATGTTTTTTTTTCTTGGTCTATGTATAATTAAGATTGCACAAAAGAAACGGAAAGTAAAAGGAAAAAAGGGGCGACGAGGGTGAATAAAGGCAAACGCGTACAAAGGGTTATTGTAATTCGAGTCGATCCATGGGTCCGATAGCGTTTGCTATATAACACTTTATGTAATTGATGAAAATGTTTAGATTGCATGTGTTAATATGTTTATAGGTGATTGTACTGTGTGCGGTAATCGCTTTAGTCCGCGGTGGTTTCATTGCAACTAATCAAGTGCAATCGAATGGTTATGCAAGTGCAGTAAACCACCCGACTGTTGCGGTCAGCCGGCCCCTGGTGGTCGCACCGGCAGCGGCGGCAACAGCCAGCTCTTCGGTGAACGTGGCAACGGCATCGGGGGCGGCGGTGTCATCAGGTTATGCCTCAGCTCCATCTGCCATCGTTCCTGGTATCGCCCAATACTCTGCAATCAGAGCGGCTCCGGCGGTAGTAGCAGCTCCCGCAGTAGTCGCAGCTAGGGTGGAACCATTCGACCCGAACCCTCACTACACCTACGCCTACGATGTCAACGACCCATCGACTGGTGACTACAAGAACCAGCACGAAATCCGTGCCGGCAATGTAGTCCGTGGACAATACAGCCTCGTAGATCCCGATGGTTCCAGACGTACCGTCGACTACACCGCAGATCCTCACAACGGCTTCAACGCCGTTGTTCACAGGACCATACCGCATCCCGTCTCAGTCCCTGTTCCCGTTTCCATACCATCACCCGTCTACTCCTCCTACTTGACCGCTCCGCATTAATCCAACTGCCTGCCAAGAACCCTGACCTGATCCCCCTTTTATGTCGACCCTCAGCTAAACTATTGTGTTCTTCTATTTATACTACTGCCTGCATAGTACACTGTCCACGTTTTTTTCTTCTTGTAAAAAGATTGTATTCTTATATTATACATATGAAATAAATAAAAAAATAAATAAATTACGTATCATAAACATCAAACTGTTCTAGTTAAATTCTCCCATCAATCATTCCATCTAGGACCGCGCAAAGCGAACTTTCCCAGCTGAAAACTTCGTAGGGAATAGAAAAATTGGATATTCATATTGCATTACCCTCAAATCAAAAGTATCTCAAGATTTCTCCTCTCAATCGCATCCTAAGTTAATACACTTCACCATTATACAAGCTTCGATATTTTTTACTAGCAACAAAGTTCCTTAATGTAACAAGTTTTAAAAATGCATAAATGTTAGGTTTCCTTATAATCAAATTTATGAAATCAAAAAATTGATAAAGTTATAAACTATATTTTATAATAATTAAAGTGTGGTAAAAATAACGTCTCGTAGTAAAAAACATACTTTTTATTGAAAAAATGCCTTTGTTCAATAATATTTATTGGGGAAATTTACCAATAAATTCACACACCATTTGCATTTTTACCATTTATTATCATAATTAATATAATATTTTAACAGATGTATATTAATTATTAAAATCTGTTATAATTATTATTAAAATAAATAAATATTTATATTAATAAAGCAAATTTTAATGTATATAATCATATGTTGGTCACTAAAGTGCCTGACGCTGTCGAAACAAATTCACGAGAATTCTAAATTAATTTTATTCTGAAACTTTATTAATATAATCTGGTTTTCAATTTTCGCCAACACCATTGGGGGTTTTAACGAATAAATAATATAAACAGCACTTGCTACAAATACTCTTTTAAAATGTCATTATTAAACTTTTTATTTATATAGTTATAATTATTTAATTATATTGTATTAATTTTTTTATTTTTTTTTTCTAGTATTCTTATAAAATTTATGTAGTTCAGTATATGATATTACATTCAATTCAAACATAGTTGTGATTATAGCCAAATAATTTTAAAGAGTATTTACTTTAGAAATTAACACAATTATATTGCTTTATTCAATAATTTGTGCTCTATTTATTATTTACTATTCCTAATAATTGGAAAAATATATTTATATATTAACAATTTTCGACAAAAGTAAAATACAAAAAATACAATTAACCGATTTTTAGTATATTTTTTATTTCAAATTAAAATGGTTTCAAAATATATACTTTCTTTTTCTTAACTTTTGATTTAATGAGACTTATAAATTAGACATTTTACGTATTTATTAATACTTTTTACCAACGTACCATTTCTTCCACTTCATATATCTTTCATTAATTTGTTACCTAGTTCTAAAATCTTACAACAAAACTGATTTTTTTCATATTTTCAAAATTATCACACAAATATTCTGTTTTCTTTTCAATAAAAATGTTAATGTTACTATTTAATATGCATTTGAAATGAATAATATAATATAAAATTTAAACCTATTTCTACATGGATCCTTTTTACGCAATTTGACTATATTGTTACCCATTTGCCACAACTAGCGAAATGGATGAATTATACGAACTTGAGAATAATAAAGGTTGTTGATCAGGAGCACATCTTCAACCAAATAGCGAATTGGGAAACCACTTTTTTACTCATAGAAAGGTTTATGGTTTAAGGTTTTTATTACACAGATTTTTCAGGAACGAATCTATCGGGTAAAAAGTAAATTTGTGTAATTAGTAGAACTTAGGGCAGAAAGACCTATGATCAATAGCCGTTTAGCAGTTGAGTTTTTTGTTTCATTATAATTGTATGGAAATGTTAAATTATTATTTTTTTGTTTTTGTAATTGATATTGTTATTATTTATTATGTTGAACTAATTATGCTTTTTTTCATACAATTTTTATGTAACTATTCATTCATTTGTAACATTAATTAAAAAATATCTTATATTTAAAAACCACAAAAGAAATATGTACTTTTTATTAATTTAATTGAGTTTCTAATCAGTTCTAATTAATATATAATAATAAATTATGAAAATAATAAAAACAGGTTTGAATGTATGTAGTATAAACAATATTATTTGATTTTATGCTACATCAAACACATATAACTTTATGACAGTTATTTATTGAAGTAGAACTTTAGTAATTTTGGAAGACGCAACAATTTGTATATAATGATATGCGAGCTTGAAGTTCGTTATTTCTAACTATGGAGACGAGAAGAGGGAATTCAACTGGTGTACGAGAATTTGGAGTTTGAAACAAGTTTATAAATACACACAGAATGTGTGCCATTTTAAATTGAGCAAGGAAAACTTTAACACACACAGACAATGGAAACTATTTAAATTAACTTTAAGTTAACAATGAACCTAGCAAATTGAATGCATGTGTCCTTTTTCGTTGTAGCATTCCTTTTTCATCAATTTATTGCCAATGAGTATAGGGAAGCTGGATGCACAGTAAAAGAAACAATTTTTGCTAAGTTAGTTGGATTTGAGGTTTGTTTTGGAATAAGTATCATGATAAATGATTTGTTAAACTATAAACTTCAGTGACTGGTAGTTAATCTGGTGTGTTTGGATTATGTATTGCCGCCCCATTTGTATATGTACACATCCGTGTGTAATCCTTACGTTGGACTGTCATCCCCGTAAGCCAGATCAAGGGTTTATTTTAGCTTTGTATAAACATTGCATACGCAGCATTCAAAATGCCGCCAGAAAAGCCCTAATCTACACATGCATCGTGCGATGTACGTTACTTGAATGCGTCTATCTAAACAACCCTAGACAGCCGGAACGCTTTGTGAATCATTCATTATTACGTCACTCCTTCGCTAGTTGGATTATAGCATTTCAAACATACCTCGCACTCACTTCAAATAACACACTTGCAGAGTACATACATAATTTTCATATTTATTAAGAAAATATGTAGGGTTTCTACAGAATGACGACCCTAGACTCTCAGAAAATAGAATAAAATGAGAACCATGAGATGATGAAGGGAAAATAAATTCAAGCAGAAAAGGGTATTTTCCGAGTGGCTGGAGAAAATGAATGACGTCGTCTCTCACCGTTTACATCTGCCTGAAAAGATCAATAAGAGAGAAAAAAAAAAGAAGAATAAAATTGATCTAAAACATACATCGAACGCATTTGGCACGTCTCTCGATAGAATTTACACGATCTTAATTGCTGTCAATCCATTTTTCTCGCTGCGCGTTCCCTAATTGCGATCAAACTTGCGCGATATTTTGATGTTCACAAGTCATCATCCACGTAATCACATTATTGGGAAGATCGCGTCAAAATTTAATTACTTCGACACAGTGTCGCGTGTAAATTTAATCAACGGGATAGACAATTTCCAATTACAATTTAACGTTCTACCTTACAACACTTATTTTTTTGGTAAATATTGATTATTTTCTTAAAAATTAATCATAATTGAAATATATTTATAGAACTTCTTTTTTATTATCAAATTTTATTATCTTTACAATCTATTTGATAAGCAATTTATTATTCTAATTTCATTTAAAATATAGTCTTTATTTGTTTGTATTAATTAAATATATAATGAAGAAACATTTTTTGTCTAAATTTCTCTAAATATGTATACTATAATTAATTAGTAAAACAATTATTATCTTTAATGTTATTATAAACCAATGTTCTAAGAAATGATACCACATCTATATTCTCTTTCCACCATCAATGAAACTTTACATAAAATATGTCCAAAGTGTTTACTAAACTCTGGTGCAGTATTGTGTTGACTTCGACATACATTGTTTTCTGGACGTTCGTTCTTGCTCTGTAGTTGCACAAACATGCTAGCACTATTAGGCCTCTTATTGTTACCTGGGTATAAGAAACAGAATCATACCCATTTTTTGGAACTATGCAAAAACGAAGGCACAGGCTCTGAAATATTTTGTGCTGGCATGATCTACAATAGATTTCTATAAAAAAACATTAGTTAACATGAAAACGTTTTTTCTTGCTGTAATACAATCATTTATGCACTCCATCTGGCAGTAATACATCTGGTTTATAAAATACATCGCGCGAGTTGTAGATAGAAACGTCAGGGCGCAAGTAGTTAAAGTTTAAAAAACAATTAATCGATCTTTTTTCCACTCATGTGTAATTTATATTAATTAAAAAAAATGTATAATTTTTATCAGTATTAATAAATATAATTGAGAAAAAAAAGTATACATGTTATTTATACATATATTTATAATAAAAATGATAGTATGCAATCTTTCAAAACTTACATCAGATTATGTTACGAAAGGTTAAAAGAATAACATTTTAAATTTGTTTATAATATCAAAATATTTTCTAGATTACGTTCTTCAAAAATTTTGATTAACAAATTTTGTAAAAATAACAAATATTTTATGTGTTAATATTTTCAGTAATTGCGATATAAAAGCACAATAATTACTGTAGTATTTACGTATTATAAATTATATAAATATATATAATTTTTAATAATTATATATGAAATTCAGTTTTGTTTAAAACGATATATTTTTCCTTTTATTCCATTTTCATCCATTTTTTTTAGTTGTAGTAACGTTTATAATTTGATCTTAAATATCATAAACAATCAGTTAAGTATATTTAAAGTACAAGTATCCCCCCGATTTACGAAGCTTTAACTTGTTACAAGGAGCTATATAGTGAAAAAAATTAACTGTCCATAGAAAAATTGATAATTTCTTTAATAAAATATAATATTGTTGGAAGATGTGTTTTGTTGCATTTGTTTCTTTTGTCGTTTTTACTAAATAATTATGATGTCTACATTGAAAAGTATTTGTAAGTAAGTATTTTGTTTATTTTAATCTATTTTTTCAAATTCACGCAGTCAGTAATACGGAATTTAATATATATAAAAGTAAAAACTATGATAAAAAGTGTGGTAACGAAAGTATATTTCGAAATTTTTAAAATTCGCCCGACTTACGAATAAATTCCACTTACGAACAACCCTTTGCAACGAAACTAGTTTTTAAGTCGGGGAATACCTGTATATGATAATTTTGAACTTATTTAAAACATTATTTAGAAAGTGGTCTAAGTCTACTTCGTTACTGATAATTTCCGAAACTGCAGATCTTCTAATTTTAATTATTTATTAGTAATTCTAAATGAAATAAAACAAGAGGATATTAACAAGATTTTTGTAGGACGCATTTTTTAAGAGGTTAAGAGAAAAAAAACATTAAAATGATTAGAAATATGCTGGATGCTTTTTTTTAGAGAAATGAACTATATAAGATAGTCTAAGACATCAATTAATGAGAATACTGAATTCAAAATAATGCATTTATTACCACTTCGGGGTAGACCAAGAAAATTAAAAAATATTTTATTGGAATTATTTTATAAAATTATAAGACGAATTAAAATATAAATGACACTTCATCAAATCCCTCAAGCATACACAAAATGTAGATTAGATGAGCTGTTTAATTTATATAGTTAGAAGATTTGCTGAATCTTGTGTTGCAAAGAAATATAAAATAAATTGAGTATTGTTTTTTATTTTTATTTCCAAGCATTTTGAAACTATGTCTAAAGGACTGGAGCTCTTTCAAATAAATCTAATTGTTAATTTTCAAAAAGTGTCTTAACTTAACAAAACAAATATTATGCACTTAAAAATATCAATATTTATATATTGTATAAAATAATAATAATTTTTATTGCAATAATAAAAATACAAAATAAAACCTTAATTATTAATTGTGCCTATTTATTGTTGATTGAAACTTAATGCTAATTTGAATGCTAATTAAAATGATGCGATGTGAAAATGAAAAGAGTATGAAAAAGTGGAGGTACGTAAAAAGAGATGATGGGGCGTGAATTCTTTATGCTGGAGATAATAGAGGGAAGCTCAAAGGAAAAAGTGATTCCTCTATAATGAGGAATAATTTGAGTAATTTATAAGAAAATAAGCTCCGAAGACAGCGTAGAAATTGGCTAATTAATCCTGGAATAAATGCGATGTGACAGTTCGCTATGCCTGAGGCATGCCTGTTGCAGGACGATGGTGAAGCTTGAAAAATACCGTAAAGGGCATCCCTGAAACTTTTCAGAATTGAAATCGTCCGCATCCAGCGACCGCCGCCACTTCGTCCTGTTAGCTTCAAGGATATAAAATACGTGCTCGAGCAGCGAAAATCCTCACGTACTTCGTTTGCTCCGCACGCACAGTACAAGAGAGTATATATGTATATGAAAAGCAACGAAATTCCTCGGAATCAAATCATCCACTTGCCAACGTAGGAGTCCTTATTGTCCCCAAATTATCCTTATTAGAATACATTAACGGATTATTAACTCCAGCCTCAATACAATGGCACTTTAATTGTAATAAGATTAGCATTAACATACAATACCGCCGATTCAGAATTGCATAAAGGAAATTAGGTTTGCGAAAATTGAATGCGGAGTAGCTTCTCAAGTTATTGTTCTCCGCAACGACAAGATACGTTTATCAAAAAAATAAATAAATGCGAGAAGTATAAAATAATGCTGAAGCTTTGTTGGCGCAAAATTCGCATCAAAAAAGGAAACTTTTCCTTCCCTCGGAGGAATATTAATTTAGTCCCAAATGAAAAGCAAATAATGCGTGGCACTTACCGATTTTCTTGTTTGGTGGATTCAGCAGGACTTCTCCATTGTTGGGACCTGAGGAAGAATAAAGGACTGGTTTTAGTAATATTCAAGCAAGAGAGATTCAAGTGTGAGGTTTTGTGTGAGAGAGAAATGAACAAAAAAAAAGAAGACTTGGAACGGAGAGACACATTGAGCGAGTGAGTGAGAGAGAATTGCATCATAATTCTCCCCTCCGAGTGGTTTGGTTGGCTTGAAGTTGGGATATAATGATTTAATGCGGTCGGAGTGGTTTAATTTAAACTTTCCGATTGAATGTGAGTGAGCAGATTGTTTGGAAAGCTCGAAACACACATACGGCCGCGCAAAGCTCTTCTTTATATCGCAAAATACGATTGTTGACCCAAGAGCTTCGTGTTTGGCTAGGTTTTATTTTTATTTTTGTGACTATTTGTTGTCGGTCTCGAATAGGAAGGAGTCTCTCTTGTAAATCTGCTAAGGACCTTAACAAACTACTAACAAAACTTTGCCTCTCCAGCCAATAGTTGTTACTGGCGTCGGGATACACATTATCTTCACTTTGGGTAATTGCCTGCAACTATTTTTAGAGGGTGTCGAACTTGGCATTTCCACCGGAAAGGTCCACTAATTTTAGGAAGGGCGTGTTTCGTACACACATTTTCCTTCTTTCTTTTTTTTTTGTTCGCTAATTTTTGTTTCGCACTTTCCGTGTACGTGTCGAAATGTCAGTGCGACGATGCGAAACTTCATAAAATTCTCCTGCCAATCATTCTAATTACCAAAAAATCAACAAACCGAAAAATGCCATTAATAATGAACAGACCCTTTTTATATTTATCATACAACAATACATCAAAATTGAAGCAGTCAATTTTCATTATGATTGAAATCATTAAGAATTAATGTTTATGTTACTACTAAAATACTTTAATATTTGTAATAATTTATATGTTGAAGACACAGTGAATAGTTCGTTTTTAAATACTGTTCTTAAACTGAATTTGCCATATATTTCCCAATCATAATTGTAGCTTTGCATCCATGGAACCAACTACAACTACAGGCATAGTGCGGCTTCTACCATTCCGGATTCACTATAGTCCGATTTAAAACAAGCAATTATTTTTTCTACAAAAATTATCTTTATTTTTCTTAATATAGACAAATCTTTTTTTATGCGTTTTTAAAATCCTCGATTATTTTCAAACAGTGCCTAACTTATTACCCGCACTATGTGAGGTATTTAAGTTTAATTTTCTAAAATTAAATTGGTTTATCTTTTATTTACTTTACATTTCAAATATAACTTAAAAACATTAAATTTCTCTTTTTTATATTTAAATTAGAATAAAATTCATCATCGTTTCAAATTGAATTTAACGAAATATTTGTATACATTTTTTTTTAAAGTAATTTAGTTTTTCAGTTGGTTAACCGATTGAAATATTTTATTTACAATAAAATTAATTGCTGCCGGTTCCAGTTGACGCACATTTTTCGCCCATAAATTGAATTACACAATTTGGAGGATAAATTAAAATACGTTGCTTTTGTATATATTATATAGACATATAACTATAGCTATATATACTATGCGCATATTATATATATAATTCATTTCGAGTATCGTATTTTCGATTAATTTCCCCTAAATAAATGAAGCGATATTCTGTTCACGTCATCGTATTAAATAACAGCTTTTTAATTGTCAGCACACACGAATTGTGTTCTATTCTGTATAAAAATTATAAATAATTTTAATTATATTAAATATTGAATAGTAATACCATATTTATATAATCTTGAAAAAATATCATATATAACAATATTCTATAAAATGTCTAAAAAAAAATTTTTGTCTCTTGTTAAATCTTATTTTGTAATGTTCATTATTATGCTGTATTTAGGTCATCGATTAATATAACAAAATGATTATTATTTAAACTTTCTTTTTATTTTAATTTACATATTTTCTGTATGTATTTTTTTCTCAATACAAGAAACGACTATTGTTATTATATATTTTACCGATTTCAGTAATGTTATAACATATAAATTATGTAGTAATTCTAACGCCAATTGTTTACTTACACTTGGCTAAAACTTATAGGACGGAAGTTCAGGTAGAACAAATATGTCACCTTATAATGGATTACATTTTATCAGGATTATCAATCTGTTTGAACTACATATTGTGAAAGGAATTGATTTATCTTATATCAGGGTATGAATGTACATATATCTATTTTATTTGAAATTTCTAATATTTACACAACCTTAATTACAATATATATAAAATATAAGTCATAATTCAATTTTGTCTAAGATTTTTTATATTATTAGTAACTTAATTATCTAAAAACATATCAAAATCTATATAAATAATAATAAATAACTAAATGAAATACTTTGATTGAAGAAGATAGAAATCTCGAACGCTTCAGTTCCCGAACATAATAGTATATGTTGTTTTACTGCGCCCTTTTATCCTGCGCGCGTTAACAAATACGCGTCCGATAGTACATCATAAATTTTCCTCTCATCAATAACATCAACTCTCCTCAGAAAAATAAATCGAAGTAAAATTTTCGTATATATTTTATTGATTTACAGTTTATACATAATGTAATTCTATGATTATTAGGAAAAAGCTTTTAAAGGTAGGACCTGGTCAAAAGCCACATGAAGTTATCAGACCCACTTTTAAATTCTGAATAGGAACTGGGAGCCGCAGTTTGTCAACAAAAGAGCCACATGCAGCCTATACTTATAAATACTTGTTGTTTGAGCGCTACAGTGGTTGTGAAAGGTGACAACAATGTACATAATGAAGTTGTCGAGGAAGCTTAGCTCGGAGGAGTTAAGCATGGAGAAGAGCATTATTACTTTAGTAATTTAAGTGAGAGTATTAAGAATTGTATTAAGTATAGAAGTGTAAGATGTAGTAAGATAAACCGCCATCTTGAAATCCGAAAGAATTTCTTCCATTCACCCACGCAACTTGATCCTTCATTCAAAACATTTGTATTTTTCAAATGATTGTAATGTTCCATCAATGTATTCATATAATAACAGTTATACAAATATTAATATATATTATAACAGTAGTTCATACTATATAAATTATCTGTAGCATCTAATATTAAATATCTATTCATATTGATAACTTGAAATACAGGAAGTATTTTTTTTAGTGAAAAATATGATGAACCATTGTTAGCCTCTTGCTAATAACGAGGTCATAAATTTCACCAGCATTATTATATAGCACTAAATAAAGCCTAACCCCGTGTTTCGAGAGGGAGTCTCATCAAAATGCAAAACTCGCAGTCGGTGTTCCCTGATGAGGGGGAGAGCCAAACCTGATTTTACAATTGCATTGCTCTTAGGTAATCATAAATTTCGAGCGAGTGGCAATGCTGAAAATGACAAATAAATTACAGTATTGTGCACAGCCCCTTTCATCAACACCTAATTTATAACAAATTCAATCAACAAATAATAGATTGCCCGGACTTATCTAGAAAATGTCGATGAAATCTCAGGAGGGGTAAAAAGACAGAATAACGATTTACTGCTGAAACAATCAGGTCTTGTGCTAATCCATTCCGAGTTGTGAGAGTTTACGCTGAAAGAGGATGTTTAAAAAGTAGTATTCGTTGTAGTTTTTAACATTTTGTAGGTGTTTTTCGAGAGGCACCATTTCAATTGGAAATAGTAAAACCGTCAATAAAATTTAGTGTTTATCGAGGTGTGTGGAAAGGGCCATAAAACAGTAGCCATAAAACGGGTGTGAACGCGAAAACTGTCAAAGAATTCCTAGGTTTAAGCCGACCCGGTATCCGCGATTTGTCGTTAAGGAACCTATCCACATTTTCCTTTTCTTTTCTGCTCTGTCATCCTTCCACTTCCACCATTTTATTTCTTCTTGAAGGGATATTTAATATCCCTGCAGATAGCTATGCATACACATATACATGGGGATGTATGGAGCGCTGCAGGATCCGATAAATCAGGTTGTGCTCCGACGCCGTGACGAAATTAGGGAACAAATTGAGTTGCCGCCACCGCCGCCGCCTCCGCTCTCTGCCTGAAATTTATTAGCGGCCATCGGAATTTACACAGCTCAGCGTGAAATTAAACTGCAATCGAAATTTTCGGCGACGAAAAGGGCGCCCGGCCCAGAATTAAAATTCATACCGGTGTATAAAGGACAGGGGTTCCCCTATGAGTAGCACAGCGATGGCTCCCGTTCCCGTGGACGCGCATAAGTTGTCCATAAAAGTGAATTATTGCCCTTGGCTTGAATAGCCGAAGGATTATATCGCTTCCCGCCTCCTGTTCCTCCTCCTCCTCCTCCTCCTCCTCACCCCTACCCATGATACAATATGAATGCACTTGGAATCATTTTTATGGATATCACGGCCCTTACAGCCCAAAACTTATCTTTTACTCTTGATCGTTTTTTTTTCTATCTCTTCTTTTTGGTCTCTAACCGAGCGCAATAAATCGCGGCGTTACGAGACATTTATATAATTTTAATGCATAAACCGTTATTTATTTTCGTAATTGCGTTTGGGAGAATGAGAGCATGGAGAAATTATTTTATGGGTCCTAAATGCCACTTCCTGGATAAACATAAACTAAATCTCTATTTAAGAGGAGCCCATTTCCACTAACCGTTTTCAATTACTTATTACATACACATTGAAGATGGTAATTACACATTAATTATATGGTGAAATGAAGTCATTATTTCTTTAAAATTTATTAACATTGCTGCTGTTTTTCTTATAATGCTTTCCAAGTTATATCAATTGGTTATTGTATTAAATTATAGAGGTATGCAAGTATAGCAATACCTCGCATTGTCCGGATAATTGGTTTTATCAATATGCCGCACTGTTTGAAACATGGCTAATAGACGACTTTAAAAGTGCATGAAAATAAACACTACAAAAAGAGACTTGAGTGTGATTCTAATATAATATTTAAAAGGATCAATATAATTTAAGTATCAACAGTAACTTGATTAATTTGTACATTACAACATACACAATTAGGGATAGATTGAAGCAAACAGAAAATAAAGGACTGTTAGGCTGGGAATCTCTTATAATGAATAAAAGAACGATCATCTATGTATATCAACTAAAATTTGCTTTCTTTTGAAATTTTCAAACTATAGCAAATCCGGATAGATCAAAACCGCAGTGCTTGACATGATGCTATATAGACGTATGTAACTTAACTTTCATATTTATATAAATATTATTCAATCGCCATCAATACAATAAACTAATATGATTAATTCATTATTACAAGTAAAATTAATGACTGATTAACGAACAGTTCGGACTTGAAACAAATCATACAATTTATGCAAAAGATTCGGTTAACGAACATCTTAGATATGAAACTTGATCCACTTCTTAAATTGATAATAAAAGTATTTCCATTATCTATATATATAATTACACATATTAATTCGATTGTTTAAGTATGTACGCTGATATAATTGAAGAAATAAAAATGTGCTTTATTCATTATTTTATACCAAACCAAAATAATGATTTTTTGCTATTAATCATTTCTGAAATTTTGTTTAGGACACTCTAAATTCATTCACATTATTCATATCACACGGGATGACGGAATGTTGTTTTATAAATGACTAGTAACTTTGTAAATGTATCATTGTCCGTTGAAAGTTGTTACAACACAGTTTATATAAATGAGCAATGTTCTACGGTTAAAACATATATTAATTATAAGCCATATATCAAAATAATTCTTAACAAACATATGAAATAGATTTTTAATATTATTATTAATAACTAATATATATTATATGTTTTTAATGCAATTATTATAAAGTACTAATGAAATTACTAATTTTATCAAAAAATGTAATTGCAAAAATTTATACTTCAATATTTCTTTAATATTTATTCAAATTGAGTTGTACTTTTTGTAATAATATTAACAAGAGTAGAGAATCCTCATTAATTAATGAATACAATTGTAGTTATTCTAATATGTTAAAATATTTCATCTTAGTATTATATAAATTTATAATCATTAAGCACACATCTAATTATTATTTTTCTGAAAAACATAAATTATCATTTTTTTTGTAAAATTTCTTGTAATTATTGGAAAATGTAAAACAATTAAATCAATACATTTTCAGTGAACCAATAATATTTGATATTATAAATCTTATAGATGTAAACCAATAAAGATGAGTGACTTGTTTCCTTAAATGTTCTAAAATTAAGAATAAGAGATGTTCAAATTGCTAAAGTCAATATAGATTCATTGATTGATAATGAATGAATAATGAATTTTTATTTTGATAATGTGACGTCCGGTGAGAAATGTATAGTATTCGATTAATTGTACAAGGAAATAACACTATAATATATTAATTAAAATAATTTAGACATTTTGTGTGTGGTATTCCATCAAGTCTTAGAGTAGATGAGACATAATTTAGTTGTATTTAAAATAGTTGAAGTGTTGACTTTTTACTCTAGCAACTACTCTGTGTGAAATAAAAGGTTAGAACAAAGGGTCGACTTGAAAACAAATGCGAAATGTTTAACATTCAAATTGTGCCCTTCCTCTTGGAAGCGAAAGCCGTTTTCAACAAGGATTGAGTGTACTTTATATTTTAAATCTTTTCGGTTTAAGTACATTTCAGGAGCACGGAATTTATGGAGATAAAATAAATGTCGCGAAATATTAAACAGTGCAGGGAAACGTGTACTGTTGTACACAAAACAATATCCGTGGAAAAATATGAACGCACCGCCGGCTGCAGCGACGCTTCCGTTTCCGGTCGATTTATCCTCGTGCCGTTGCATCTGGAGGTCAACGGAATTAGGATTAGTCATGGAACATCATTGATTCTTCTCCACTCTAGGAGAAAAGAAGTGTACGTGCATGTTCATTCGTCTGGTTTCAGTCCCTGCTGTAACTGTTTATGCTCTTGGGGGAACAACAACAATCTTATTCTCAATAGACCGAGATGAATTATATCCTGCTCAAGGATCGGAGGGAGTAACTTGACGTGGGTAGGTTTATGTATACACGTATAAGAGAGACGATGTGGAGTGGGAGGTATGGAAATTCTATGGGCCCACTTTTCCTTCTTTACTCTCGCATCCCTAGCTCCGACATCGCCCAACGAGTCCCGTCTCGTCCTTTTTACTCGAATCCTCCCCCAAGTCTTTCATTCAATTCAACGATTCCCAGGCACATTTTACGCAGCTCTTCAGAAAATTCTAAAATTTGGTTTTGAAATTAGCCTCTAATTCTTCAGATGTTACTTTCCCATGGATTCCACTTTCATATACCAATTTCCTGCACTTTACATATTCGCATTTACTTTTAGCTAGATTCACTACTCTCAACAATTACTACCAGTTTTCACTTAATTTCCTGAACAAATATTACTTGAAATGTTAAAATTAAAATATTTCAATTATATAATCTAACACAATAAATTGAACTTCTTTATTGGACATATACTGAATTTCATAGTTTTTTCAAAGCAATTAATAGGTTTATATATAATCAAACATTCAGAACTTGTGCATGGTAAGAGCCTGCTGCGATGCACGCACGTGCAAATTAGTCTAACAATGCCATATTGTCTCATGTTTTGCATGTGGAACGAGGTTTTTTTGTAAAGAGTACGACTCTATCTACGGAATGGTAATGCAGTTGGGAACTAAACCTGTCACCGACAGCTGTTTGCCCTAACAAACTGTGATATCGCCAATAAACAGTGGCCCCGTTGCCATAGAGACGGGTGAAGAGACGCGATAGTCGCGTCGCAACGCCGCCTCCGACGCCAACACATCCACAGCCGCCACTCGCCGATATTTCGCGACCGGAATTCGGCTCTGGCATGTAATGAAAAGCTGCTGGGATGGTGATGATGCACAACATCACAGATAGTTGGCGATTAGCAAACTTTCGCGCCAAACCGAAACCAAACATTGTTAAATATCCCCCTGTGCAATACCTTTAATTAATTAATTAGTAGGACGGAGTGCGTGCCGTATTATTAATTAAATTGCAAGCCAAATTAATTTGCCCTTTCATTTATGGTAAATATGGGAATTGTTGTTGTCCCGGCGCATCCGCCAATGCCGTATCCAATTATCCTAATGTTTTGTTTCATTCAATCACCCAACACCAAACAAAACTTATACATCAAAACCTTAACGTATAATCAAATCCAGTAATGAAGACATATGCTTTGTAGCATTACAACAATACCTCAAATAATGCTGCTTCAATCAGTGCGGATTCACTACAGTTCAGTTTGGAAATTTCAAAACAAACCAAAATAAAATCGAGGAAAATAAAAATAAATTTAAAAAAATACACACGTAGTATTTATTTTATTCGGTTTTTAAGTCCTCGATTGCGGTTTCAAATATTATTCATACATCTTTTAGAAATAAGCCGTTTTTTTAATTTAAATAATATTGAGTTGGCAAGAAAGTAATTTCGGTTTTCACATATTGATAACTTTATGTTTATTTTGGAAAACTTTGGTCAATGTTATGAATTTTTCCTTTTGATATTTGATAATCGATAGATTCCGTTTGAAAACAAATTGCGCGTATTTTTTATTTAGCAGAGAGGTTTAATTTATAACATTTATTTATATCAAATTAATAAAACTTAAAGGTTATTATTTTTATATTTACTACCCTTTTGTTAAGTTATCTGAAATTATGATATATAAGTATATTTAAATTAGTAATTGCAAAATCTCAGACATTTCAGATTTGTCAAGTATTTAAAAAAATGTTATAAGTCAAAATGGTGTCCAAAAAATGTACTGATATTTTGTTTTTCTAATAAAACACATTTTCTATTTAATAATATTTTTGTTTTATAAGAATGTAGAGACAAGGAAGTTATGCTCCTGTCTTCTTTGCATAATGATTACTCTTTTGATGAATTTTTCTTTAACAAGATGACATAATTTCTGTGAAATTTCGGCATTGTTGTGCAGAATTTCATGTTTGAGGTCCTCAATGGTTTGTGGTTGTACCCTATATCATTCAGATAACCCCAAAAAAGAAGTCTAGCTCAAATCACATGATTTATGAATTTCATTAACTATAACATTTTCATTTTCGAATTAGTAAAGTCCAATTTAATCCTTCGAGGATGCATATAAAGCTTTTCAATGAGACTGACGGCAAATTTAAAATGTCAGTTTTTTTTGGGACACCATTTTGACTTATAACATTTTTTTAAATACTTGACAAATCTGAAATGTCAGGAATATAAACCTGACGGGAATTTAATTAATTAATTTTAAGAAGATTATTAGAATTAAACAAAGCAAAATTTATATATAATTAAAGAAAAAACATTTATATTTTTTAAATTATTATATTAACAAAAAAATAAATTAATTAAGCCCATTGATTGAATATTAATAATATTGAGCAGAAATTATACTTTATTATATTTTAAGTGAGATTTTATTATAAATATTTTGAATTGGCGTAAAAACCTATGATCAATAGCTTTTATATTATTATTTTTATTTAATTGTTGTCATTTATATTTGCTTCAAAACAAAATATATTCTCTTAATAATGATGCGACACTACGTAATGACGTTCAGTTGAGCAGTCGATAAAGTGGTCCGAACATAAAATGAAACCGTTTGCTTTGGGTCCAAATCGACTTTCACTACGTGAGTCGGTTGTTAAGATACATTCTAAGATATTTGTTTTATTTATTGCTTACTGATAAAACTTAGTTATTCAGGGTTGCCAGAGAGGAAAAGGTTTCTTTTTTTTCTTCCTTTAGTGTAACAGATTCATGAGAGCAGTTCGCCCTTGCTTTGATGTGCTATTTCTTTTAACATTTTCCCATTTCGCTCTGTGGAATCGAATGCCTTAATTACTTTTCCACGTGTTAACGCACCCACAGTTACATAAGTTTGGTTTGGTTTGCAAATTCACTATGTGAAACCACATTTCTCAAACTGCATTATGTAAGATGTATTAAGAACATTACTGAATTAAATAATTATAATAGTTTACATAACTATTATATATTTAAAATGTAATAGAATTTTAATATAATAAAATAAAATACACTTAATTTTAACTAAAATATTGCTAACATCTTCAAATATAATAATTTCACTGAAATTTAAAGAAATATTTTTTTTTATTAAAAATACTTTATTTATAATTCTAATATGACGAACATGCAAATACATGCAATATTTATTAATTAAAACGAAGTTATAATTAATAAAGATAAATCTTTTACCTTATGATGATTTTTCTGATCCTATTTGTATTGTTTTAAACTTTTGCAGTGAAAACATTTACGGTTCGAATGCAATTCATCCGACACGACGAGTGCTCGAGTCAATGTAATTTATGTATTGATTTTGTCTACGTCTGGCTGTGCTTATGTGCTTAAACCGGCATATAGAAGGCAGACAGAAAGTATTGCTAATTGCCATTATTAATTACAGCCGCAGGCATTCATTCGCTCGACGCCTAAAATTCCACTGCGATTACTATATGCCTGCATTGATTTTGTTAATTGAAATAATAATGATATACATTAATTCCACATTCAACTCGAACCTCCTTTTAGAGAATTCAATTATCCTTATGTTAATTTAAACACCTTGATTATTCACAAACAGCTATTTAAATGTATATGTGACACATTAATTATAAGCGACAATACAATATATACATTTTAGTTAATGAAATTCAGAATAAATACATTGAACATAACATTGAACAAAATTTATTTTTAAGCTTTTTATAGTGTATAATGATGCAAACTGATATAATAGATTTCTATGCTTTTAATATGACTATAATAATATAATTTAAGCAGAAACTGTTATTTCTTTTTTAAAAATAATGTATTTTACATATAACCTTATACAACTCTAACATCTTTTAGAACATAATTCCTCAATTTTGTAATTAATATAAGTTATAATGAAATCAACGTATTAAATACCAATACCTCACTTACTCCGGATAATAAATGTCTCCAATAATCTGCACTATGTGAAATCGGACTATTCGAGGAAATATATATTTTGCTAAAAATATTATTTAGAAATTTTCAAATCGTACCATAGTGAATCGTTCCGTACTGATCAAAGCCGGACTGTGCGAAATATTGCTATAATTCAAAGATTCTATTATTTCAGATTCTTTAGTGAAACAGGTTGTCATCTTAATCTACTTTGTAGATATATTTAAAGATATTTTTTTAATTTTTTCACATGAATAACAGAGACAGATTGTAACATTTTTTAGAATTAGAACTTCAAGAAGAATAGTAAAAAATGTAAATAAAGAATATGTAACAGAATTCTGCAGTTCATTCAATTCTATAAAGATAAAAGTTGTCCCAAAAGGAACTGATGTTTTAAATTTGAGATTAAGTTATGGAAATGTATTACTTCATAACTAGAATATATAAAATACTGTGTGAGGTATAAATCCAGACAGATCGAACATGCACTATAATTATTCTCAAATAAAAAAAGGATTTTTAATCTTATAACGTAAGACAATAATTATTCATTAAATAATGATTTAAAGTCTGCACATGAATAATTTTAATAAGGAATATAAATAGAACAATAATATATGCAGTAATGATAAACACAACTGTATTTTAGTTTAAAATTAATGTTATTATTAAGCTGGTGGGAATGTAAAGTAAAGTAGACAATTAGAAGTCACAAGGGCGTTGCGACTTTGTAGAACAGGCTTTATCTGATGAAAGCTGTTATTGTTAGTAATAGCAGACCAGAATGAGGATAAAGCTCCATTCTCTTATAAAGAGTGATAAATAATAATAAATTCACGTCGTGTTATGCATAAGAAAAAGCAGGTATGACAAAGAGGACTGACAAAATATAATGAAGCAAAAAAAAGAGGAGTGTATCCAGGAAGAGTAGGTCGCGTCTCCCGTCTGTTTGCTTCTGCATTCATGGGGAGTTCTGCGCGAGGTTGGGCATTGTATTTCACCATAATAAGTATTTTGTATTCACAAATTTCCAAAATATGTAAACGATGCAATGCCGCAATGCGAACGCTCTCCTAAGGAGTCATTGTTATTTCAGCGGAATTACCATGAAAATAGCTGCGAGAGGGAGGACAAAGCGTTTTGCGACCGAAAAGAAACTATGATATTCTTATTCAAATCCTGCAGGATTCCCAGGGCGCTCGCACAAAAACGGATTCGGCTCCTATATCTCACTCATTCTCTCTGTCTCTTTCTTTCTTTATTTCTCTCACAAACAGAAAATAGTATCAGTTTCTCTACGCTTTCTCTTTGATGCATTAATTAAAGAAAAACATGGTATAAAATATGAACATCTCTTTGAATGGACACAAACATTTTGTATAAAAGATTTCTATAACTCGGACACACTATTAATAATGTTTGTAACGAAGTACGAAAAAATCCTTCAAATCTCTTTGTTGAATAAGATGAAAAGTCCCGTGATTGTAACGAAAATCAGTTGATCTTTTTTTTAATGGAAAAACTGATTCGGTTCCTTTCGGCCAAAAGTACTTATTGTCAATTTGTTTTATTTTTTTTTAATCCTGCGTGAACCCATGTTTACGTGAAATTTTTAATGTCACTTTCTTACAAAGCAAATAACTGGTGAAATACTCTTATCAGTTGGGTTGCAGTGCAATTACAAACTAATATGTTGGAAAACGTTGATATAAATGATCATTTAATCTTAAAACCTTTATACAATGAGTGTTTATATGTACATATGTTCTTAACTATATAAGTTTTTGTTCAAAAGAAGTATCGTATTATTCGAGACTTCGTGTAACTCAAGTGCCATGATATTGGAAGGCTTTTTACAACTAAGTGTAACAAATTAAAACTTATAAATTAAATAAACTGAAAGAAAACATAATGTCTTAAACTATTACCTTTTTTCAATTTGTAACTACTAAAATATTAAAATAATAAATAAAGCCTTTAGAATACAGTGAGTGAATATTTTTCAAGTTATATTTTTCTTAGAATATTATTATCAAATATTCATTACATAAGCACAGCAAATTCTGCAAGTTAATAGTTTAATATTCATATGTTTAATTATGTATATTATAAGATTAGTGGTGTAAATATATTATATAAAGCCATTATCACATCTGCTACATTTTCCACCATGTTACGCACTCTTGTTTACAATTGAAATTTATTAGTTTAATTCCATCGATCGCCGGTTTAATTAAATTGTTCGTTATATACATTGCTGACTTTCTTGCCTGAACATGCAATTAGAGTAAAATTAATGAATTTAGATTCAACTAAACAAATACCATTTAAATATACATTTGGGTATATAAGCACACATTTGTCCAAAGAAAGCCACAAATAGATAAACAAATTAATTGTTTGATGAAATTGCATATTTTTTAATATTTTATTAATTTGGTGATGCTCGTAGTAAATGTTTATTTGTAGTAGATCATGGCTTGTTACGGTACAGATTGATACATAGGATATAAATGTTACAAAGGTTTCTTACAGTATAATGGGTCCGAGGCCCGAAGGCCAACACAGAGAATACACACTTGTAGGTGACGTCATATTAGCTGGCTGGAGTGAGCACCACATTAATAAAACTAAAGTTTTAATGGGAGCCGCACTTGACTCAGTGAAGAACCACATGCGGCTCTCGGAGCCGCATTTTGTCCACAGTTGTCCTAGTACATTAATTCAGCTAAAGATTTTAAAATTATTCTAGAATTTATTTTCTAAGAATAATAATAATAATGTTTATTGCATCAGTTGAACAAAAAAAAACATATACAGAAATAAAAATATTTGAAATATAATTTCAAAAAAATAAACTGATATAAAGGGCTATTGACCATAGGTCTTTCTGCCCTTATCTAAGATTAACTAATTTAACTAATTAATTTTTATTTAAACTCATAGATTACTAAAAAAATATGATGGTATTATACATATTCAAGTAACTTGTTTTTAACTAATAATTTTAAATTTTCTTTCTTCCATCAATAGAATATAGATTTTTTTTTCATATAATTCAACTATAATCATAAATACCGACAACATAACCATGAAATAATTGTAAAACATGATTATCATTAAATATTTGTTATTTAATAAGTTTGTCAAATATAACTTTATCCATCAAAATAAACCAATTTCATTATTAAGCATTTTTATTTTTAAAATTCAGTTAAGTTAATTGTATTTACAATGCATTTCTTATATAAAATTTATTAGTTGTTGATATAACAATTGATGGTGATTGAAAAATTGATACTATAATTTTAGGTAAATAAATATCAAGAAAAGTTCTAAATTAATAACATTATTTGCTTAGACTATTATATAATATTATTATAAATACTCTCCACATGTGGTAATAAAATTATAAAAATCTGTCCCAATTTTTTACATTTTAATTAAATGTTTAAGTATTGGTGCTCAACAACTTCAGTTCTTTCGGAAATCCTTGTTTTGTTGCTTTATTCTTCTGCAAGTAGTCATATTTTAAATTGTATAATTTCATTCCCTCTTTTTATTTCCTCTGGAAATTCATTGTAATTTACAATGCTACACATTTGTAGACTTTCATTCATCATATTGGATTCATTTTGTTCCGTCATAATTTTAATCATTATAATTATAGGTCATTTTTTTAAATATTTTATTACTTTTGTATATATTTCTAGATTTTTTTTGATTATAAAATAAATAAAATTACTTCAATTAAAACGTTTATTGGCAATTAATTTTATTTCTTTATTTATTTCCTGCAAACCAGTAAAAAAGAAACAAATAATTAACCACAAAATAAATATCATTACCCTCGACCGTACTAAATCCTCGCAATTTGTATCTCCACTTTTTCCGTGTTTTCCACGTTTTTTTTTTCTCTCTCTCTCTCTCTATATATCTTTTTTGTTATTCGCCGATTACAAAAGGGACGATTTGTAAACGAAAATTAACCACAATGGAGCCTCGTTTTTATCTCGCTCTTTTTAATCTGAGCTTTCCCGTTTTCGAAAGGGGATTTTCTGCGTTTCAAACAAAAGCCGGCTCCCGGTGAATACGGAAACAATGTTGGAAACACCTCTTTTGCTAAATAAACAGGAGGCCGCCGATGTACGGAATCGACGGAGGCGCCGGGTCGGTAAAAGTGATTACCGCGCGCAAACCCAATGCAAGCATTACATAAACTATTCCGTGCAATTAATGGTTTTCGTTTAGCTGACTAAATTAGCTGAAAGTTTTTATTACGTACTAAAAGTTATACTCATTCTATTAAAATAGATTATCAATTAAAATAACAATATTAAATATTTATTACAAGAAATAGTGTTTTGTCTTAAAATATATAGATTAAACCAATTATTTATTAAACTGAAAGAACTTGTTATAGTAGTCACAAAAAGTGGTCGTATTTCGTAAACATTAAGAGTATTTTAATAAGATCAATCTTTTAATAACTATATAAAAGTATTAAGTACTTACTTGTCAAATGCGCTTATACAGCCTAAGCGTTACTTGACAAGTTACTTATTCATTCAGGTTACGAATTTTAAGTAAAAAATGAATTTATAAAAATATATATATTAGAAACGTCTGTATATGTATGCATTCCTTTACACTCATCAAATATAGTCTTTTTTATTAAATTTATTTCAAATCGTTTAACCTTTAGCTACAACGAATTAGTCAAAGTCATTTTATAGTAATTTAGTTGTGGAGGTTGACCTAACTATTCTAGTATTTTCTAGTGTATTATAAAACAAGTACCTCTGGCAGCGACTGGTCCTACTGATATATTTAATATATAATAATCGGGTCATTTTGACCCATAGTTAGGGACAGAAAGCTGATTGTATGTAAATGTTGATAAATATTAATAACCACAGTATTTGAACATAAATTTGGTCATAAAAGTAATTGGAAAACATAAATTATCAAAATAATTTTTCACATAAAAATGAATACTACATTCTCTAATTTCTCTAATTAAATATATTAAACTTATTAGTAGACATAAATCAGAGTTGTAGAATAAACTTATGGATTCCTGATGGATGATCAAAATCCAAAACAACTAAAAAACATTTTTTTCTGATCAAAATTGAATTTATTGTAATAAGAGTGTACTTCAAAATAAGATTTTATTTAAATAAAGTCCAATGTCGATGTAGAACAAACTTAATTTCTTATGGACGTTCAAAAGTTTCGGTTTTCGAACGTCCGTAAGAAATTGCAAAAAACAAGATTTTTTCAAATTAAAATTTAATTAATTGTGGTAAGAGTGTACTTCAAAATAGACATTTATTTAATCTTGAATGTCCGACTATTATAAATCCAATGTCGATGAAAGGTTTCGTACTTATAAATGAGAAATCTATATTCCAGTCGAGTGGTGTGCGCTGTTGAACGTCTGCGAGTTCAATAAACTAAAATAGAGAAAGTTGCTGCTGCTCGTATATGTTTTTTTCTCTTCTATTTTGGAATAAACGAGAGGAAAAGTTGTGAGTGAGTGAGAGAGAGCTTGTGAGTAAATCGAATTGTGTTGATAAGTTTCAAAAGGGCGTCAGAGCTCGTAAACTTAATATTATTTCAAGACCTTGTAGACGTATGCTCTTTCAGCTATTGGCAATCAAAGCGTTCACAGGAAGAAGGGAAAAGGGCGAACGTTTTCCTTCATCCTTTCCCTTATTTCTGTCTCTCTCTCTCTCTCTTTCACATACAAGCACATATATACACGTTCCTGCTCTCGAAGCTACGTTCAAGCAACGGTCGACTGGCTCTTAGGGGCACCAATTCGACTGTAAACTATCCTGTCGGTATTGGAGAAAATATCACTGGAAATACATCAGTTTCCACCGACGTCAGATTGAGCTTTTATGATATGTTGCTCTCCCTCTCTACGCCTCTCGCTCTCAAGTAGAACCTATAGACCACACACACACACAACTCAAGCATCCCAAAGCATTCCCGGTATACAGTGAACCCTTCAAGCCTCCCATTTATTGTTCCCTTTGTCATCTCAATAATATTGTATTCCATATATTACATTACATACGCGTTTTTCATTCGCTCTATTACTATGCTTTTTTTTACGATTCGCAAACATTCCAATATCAATTACCAATCGTCATAATTCGGCGCTCATTATTTTTCAAAGCCAAATATTTGTTCAATATAGATTTCAAATAGCCGTTCGGCACTGCCGAAACATAAACATACGCATTTTAACAGTGCAAACAACGGCTTTGTTACATTGAAAATTGCACGTGTTTTTCAGAGGCAAAAAAATAAATTTGTTTAAATAAATGAAAGGGCATTAAACGCTCGCTTGTTTTTTGTGCAAAACTACTTGAAACGAAACTTTAGTTACGACATGAGTTTTATGAAGCATAAGAATTTTACTATAAAATGAAACTTTATTAGATCGTATATTACGGTTCGCTATGCACCTCCTTTTTTTTCTCTTTCCTCATTTTTATTTATTTGAATTCGCGTTATTATGATGTAATCATAAATGTATAATCATTCTTGTACATTTATTATTTTCCTGCCATTATAAATACGTTTAATAGCTGCATAAAAGAATCTCCTCGAGCTATTTTTATTGAATCAAACATTATATTTCTTGATACAGAATTATAGATACTGAAGATTTCTTTTGATCACTAAAAAGAAACACAATTTTATTAATATTAATCAATCGGATCTCATAAGTACAATAACAATTTTTCATTTCTCTTCTTTAAAATTGTATGCATTTTCTTCACCAATACATATTATATAATACAGTGGTCTCAAACAATCTGAAGGACAGTGTCTTTTTTATCCTTTTTCAATAAAATGAGAGTGAACATACATTAAGCGTACAGAGACAAAGACAAAGCCCTAACCTAATCATTCCATTTATTTTTCCTTGTTTTTAAAACCGTATTTACAACATTTTTTTTATTATGTCATAGTATATTTAATTTACAATCTTATTCCTGCGAACATTAATTAAATCTAATGGCGGAAGATATGTGTTTTTTGGTAAACTTAAAAAAGGAAAGTTTTTACCATTATATTCTTCTGTAATTTGTACAACAAATACAAAATTGAAATCTATTTGTGAGCAATATTAATTTGCTACATGGGCAGATATGTTCCGCAGATATGTTCCGCGGGTTTAAACTAATTATATAATACATAATAATATGCAAGTGGAAACTACTCTGAACATCTGTTGTAAATAAATTTCCAGAATCAAAACACAAAATTGAAGTAGTCTATGTTTTCATTGTTTAGTAAAGTATTTCAACATGTGTAAAGCCGAGGAGGGCATTTATCAGATGTGTTATTTCATACTTAATTCCAACATATCTACTTTACGGCTAAATAGAAATTTCGGTTTCTGTTTAAGATTTAGAATTTCTGGTCTTGCTGAAACACCATATAATTGGCTATGTCTCATTCACTTACATTATGTTTAGATACGTACAAAGTAGGCACGATCTATATATTTTATAATCTTTAACTTTTCTATTGTTATATAGTCAACATTCGGATAACGTACAAAAATGCTTATTCAAATGATCGTACAATAAACAAATGTTTATTAATCGAAAGTAATTTCCATATAAATGCATGCATTAAAGTTGTTTTGTTACTCACGCTTCTCTTCGTTCGCACTTACGTACACTTTCCATTAGAACTTAGTGGCATATTTAGTTTACATGACAGTTACAAATTAGATAGAATAAATCATGTTAAAAAGATATGTAAGACTAAATTATAAAAGATTAAGTTCATTAAATACATTTCATCTTATCAAATACTTTGAAATTGCATTGAATATCTGAAAAGTTGAGAAAGCAGATCGGATGTTTGAAATTGTACATTTCTGTCCAATATATATTTTTTTTGTCATTCCTTCCATTGCAGTTATTCGCATAAAATTCATCCGCGATGTTTAATTACTCCAGGCCGGTAGTTATTAAAATGAAACTAGTGGATTTGGTGCCGTTTATCCTGATTAAATTTTAATGGTCCGCTTAAAACTCTTCTGCTTAATGTGTCCATCAAACAATGCACGAGCGAATCCTGAGTAGTTTTTTATTGCGGCGCATGGAAAATATGATGAAAACCTGGGAAATACGTATACGGCAGTTAAGGATTGTAGCCAATCCACTGTTAAATTTAAATAGACTTAAGTTAAGTTGGTCTCACGACAAAATAAAGTATATACAAATTATAATTAGTACAAATTTTTCAATTGGCCAATAGATATTTGTTAGTATTTAAGAGAATATATAGTAAAACCTCGCATAGTACGGCTGCCATCTGTGCGGATTCACTATAATACGGTTTGGAAATTTAAAAACAAACTAAACTTTAATTGAGTAAAATAAAACTAAATTAAAAAAAATAGTACAGAAATTTATTTCGTTTTATATTTTCTTTAAACTTTAGCTACACATATACATCTTGCATAGTGCTCCAATATCCCACACTATTTGAAACCGGACTTTAAAACCGTATAAAAATAAAGAAATATAAATTTTTAATATAAAATGTTAAATTAATAATTAGATTTGTTCTTCATTTTTTTTTGGAATTTATTTTTATTTTACCAAATTTAAATTTAGTTTGTTTTGAAATTTTCAAATCGTACTGTAGTGAATTCGCATTGATCGTAGGCACACTGTGAGGCATTGCTGTATTTGGTAATAGAAATCTCATCACTTATTTTGCAGCAATTATAATTATTTGATTCAAATTAGTCAGGCATTAACTAATTAAAATTAATAATTTTTGATAGCAAAAAAAAAGGAAAAATCATTTAACGCTTATTACAAATAGATTTATTAAATCATATTAATATAATTAATGAATTTATTTTAGTGGACTTTATTAAATAATGGAAATCATAATTACGTTAGGATAATTAATTAATAATTAATATTATTAAAAATACATTAATTAAGTGTACTGAATCAAAATATATTTTTAAGATAATGGAGTTAATTTAGTAATCACCAATTGTATTAATTATTTCGCCGAGATCGAAGTAGTCATACATATTTAATTGTAATTAGTCTGGATCAATGCATTAACTACCTTTAATATTTATTGTAAAAAAAAAGTATAAGTGAAATAATCATTACAAATAGATTATGTAGATTGATGTAGTTGAATAAAATTTATCTTTTGTTTATAATAGGCATTATTTAGTAATTGCAATCGCATCAATCAGTTTGATGACGTAAATATTTAATTATAATTAGTCTGGCACAATACATTAACTGCAATTTATATTTAATACGACCTTTTAACTTTACACATCAGTAACAAATCATGCCACGTAATGGGTTTTAAACGTGAATATATACCATCAGTAATGTATTATTTGTATTTAATTCATTGAAAATAATTGTTTATACGTGAGAGTATATTACAATTTATGAAAATAAATACATATTGGATTATAATCTTTTATTTTTC
The DNA here is from genome assembly GCF_001412225.1 of Nicrophorus vespilloides. Taxonomy (NCBI): domain Eukaryota; kingdom Metazoa; phylum Arthropoda; class Insecta; order Coleoptera; family Silphidae; genus Nicrophorus; species Nicrophorus vespilloides. The sequence continues at coordinate 678,206 of NW_017100081.1, read as the reverse complement.
TATTGTTATATAGTCAAAATTCGGTTAACGTATAAAAAATCATATTCCAATAACAATGAACAAATGTATATTAATCAAAAGTGTTTTCCATATAAATACATGCATTTAAGTTTTATTTCTTTCTTAGATCTCATATTTTACACTGATAAACAAAATGTTAAATTGATATGCACAAACATCATTTACAAAATGTGCTAAATCCAACTAACATATTTATAGTTTTTACAAACTAACGTTAGCAAACAAAAGATAATATTTCAAATCTATTTGCACAAACGTCAATTACAAAATGTGTCGTGTCTAACTAATATGTCAGTAAAGCGAATTTTAGCACTCAAAAGATAATGCTTCAAATTGATTTGTACAAACGTCAAATACAAAATATGACTGGTCTGATTGACATTATTGAAGTTTTCTAAAACAAATTGTAGATATTAAAACCTTCGATCTCATTGGTACAAACGTCAAATACAAAATATGACAGGTCTGATTGATATTATATAAGTTTCCTAAAATAAATTTTAGAAAAAAAACTTCAATCTGATTTGTACAAACGTCAAATATAAAATGTGACATGTCAAATTGACATTATATAAGTTTTCTAAAACAAATTTTAGAAAAACAAACTTCAATCTGATTTGTACAAACGTCAAATACAAAATATGACAGGTCTGAATGACATTAAATAAGTTTTTTAAAACAAATTTCAGAAAAAAAAGTTCAGTCTGATTTGTACAAAAAAAAACGACTACAATTTGATTTATACAAACTTCAAATACAAAATATGACAGGTCTGTTTGACATTATACAAATTGTTTTAGAAAAAGTACGTATTATCAAGCGTTCAAAGGATATTATTAAATAGTAATATATTTAAATAAATAAATATTTTTTGAAAAAATCATCTCGAACTAAACCAATCATTAGTGATTTATGTTCATTCCTTATTTGTACAAAACTATATTCATCTTTTAGTATCAATAATCACGTTGTTAATATTGAAAATTCAATAGAATGGTGATAAGAAAACCGGGTGTCGGAATGGTGTTGGGTGAGAGGGGCTTTAATCGAACTTCCCTCAAGAGTGTCGGTGAAGTACAGTTACAGCAAGAAAACAGCGACTGTTATCGATTAGCTGGTCCAACATTTAATAGAAACTGTTGAGAGAGTAGGAGAAACAGTGAACGCGTTCGCTGCATCGAAACCATAGCAAACCATCTATAATTAAATTATTTCTATAATAGCAAATATTTAATTAGTTTCGTTCCAGTACAATAATAATATATAGAAATGTACGGTGTGCTGAAATAACATTATTTCAGTTTAAAACTATTATAAATGTTACCTGCAATGATTTATATATTATATTAATTAATAATACTTTTATATATTAATTTTTATTTTCAATTTTATTTAAAAAAAAAATGCATTTTGCACAAAATATACCAATATCTTGGATAGTACGGCTTTGATCAACCCAGATCACCATCCGGTGTGAAAATTTAATTAATAAATTAAAAATAATGTGTTGAAAATTTGTACACACAATTATTATTTTACCATGTATATTTAGTTTCTCAATTAGTCCGGTTTCAAACAGTCTGTGATATTGGCGGAACCAATAGGTAATATGCGTATTATTGTACTGTATTAAGATAAAAAAAAGTTAGGTGTCATTTGATATTAGTGCCAATACTTAAACTGTGCGAGAACAACTATAGTAATACTAGTAAAGCAAAAATGTCACGATTCCTCTCTTCATATTTATTTATATTAAATTCGTTACATTACATTAAATTATGTTAGGTTATGACTGTTTTGTCTAGGTTAAGATAATTTGGGTTAGGATACTTAAGGTTAGAGTAGGTACAGAGTGGTTCCTATGGTATTATTTACTTGATAGTAATGAAATGAAGATTAAGACAGTAAATGTATCCTTAGATAAGAATAAGTTTAAGAAATTATACTAAGTTATATGCAATTATATTAATAAAGAAACAAAACAATGATTAGATTTAGATTATATTCTGAAACAAAAAATTGCTGAATCAAGATTATCATAATGATCCTCATAATGCAGATGTTGTTAATATTTCTCTCTCAATTCACTGTCTTCTCAAAATCAAATTATTGCTAATAAATCGAATCTATTACAATAGTAATTGATGGATTGCATCTAAATTAAAAAAAAGAAATAAGCAAAAGTCGAGTGTGAGACAGAGACAGTATACGAAAAGAAAAGTTCGTGCGATGGGATTAGTTAAAAACTCCCCCATCGAATAAACTTTTCCTCCCTCCTTCGACTATCCAACGGAGCTGTCCTCCCTCAGCAAAACCCCGGAGTCCATGACGTGAAATCCCCTTCCATTCCTTTGGTCTTCCTTTACCAGCATAATTAATTTTAAATTGGGGTTTTTCTACGTGGCATTTTTCACGCTACAAAAGAAATCCAATTTCCCGGGAAGACGGTGGAAGGAATTAAAATAGTTCGGCCTCTGGCGGAAATATGTATTAACCATTTCCGTCATCCCCACTGGATGTGTGCGATGCATGGAAGCGGGTTTCCTCTACCATCTATATTAAAAGTTTGTCATTCCCGAGTTAGATTAATTTATATAAAGGGGGCAAAATCCGCTTAAGGGCTGATGAAAGACGCATTCACGATTCACGAGCAGTTTATTAATAGCGTCATAGGTAAAAAGAAAATGCATTTACACGACATAATAGCGTAATTGTAATACGTAATTCTTTGGCTGAGGATTCTAGGAGAATGAATATGAAGAGGTGGAAAAAGGAAGTGGAATGGAAAAGATGACGGCGGTAGTCTGAATGCAGCTTCCATTAATCAACGGCCATAGTTTCTGGTTCCGTAGAACTATAACTTTTTCTTCTCGTTCATTTCTTTTATTATTCTGTTCCCGCTCCTTCAAAACTTGTTCATTAGCGAAACTTAATTTCAACAACTAATTACCGTTATATCCTTAGCTTTCAAACATTTTCCTCCGCAAACTGCTGGATATTTTTTTTTACTTTCACATTACTTAATTGAAAAACGTAAATCATAATTTCTTTTACAAAAGAATAATTTTATTAAAATTATGTTTATTCTTTTATTATGGAATAGCCAAATTTAGTACAGCCTCGATCAGTCGGAAATACTCCAGTTTGTAAACAAACTAAATTTTAATTCTAAAATAATAATACACAAAATTGTATGTTTATTCATAAATTATTTTGCCTCGATTAGTCCGGTATATAACAGTCCGTATAAATTATTGAATAAATGAAAAGAAATACATGAATATGATTGAAATAATAAAATATTGAGTAAACATACTTGGTAATTTTCCTGCAAATTATTGTATTGTCTAAGACAAATAAACATGTTTTTCATTTACAGTAAATCAATTTTCAGCTGTCCTAAAATAATGATTTATCAATCATTTCTAATGACTGTTTATTCACAATTTAGTAGACACCAACGGGAGCAAACATAAGGTGATTGATTAAGGATATATGTACACATCATTTATGGATGCGTCATAGGAAAGAAACACAGCTAACTACCATTACTTACAATTCGATTTTCAGTTTGTTATCACGTATTAATCCGCTCACCTGCAAAATATAAAAATTATTATTCATTACATGCACCATACGTATTTTTTTAAATATTATTATTTTAGTTGTTAACGCATTATAAAATATGCGCAATTTTCAGTCGGATTGTTACAATTTTTTTATCCAATGCCATCCGTGAATAAATAATACTCGCGCGTAAATTCGAATCGAAAGCCTTAGGGCCATCGAAACCCATCATCGATATTAATAACTACAAGCTTTTTGTTCCACTAGATACACATGTGTTACGTTTTTCGTTCGATTTGTCTACCTATATTTTGTTTCCCTCTTTATTTGATACGAGCAATATTATTTTATTTTTGTATTTCAATATCATCCACTTGCGCTGCGCTTTTCAGCGTACGTAATCCGGTGTGTTTGTTTTAAAGCGGCATAAATTACGCGTCGACATTTGCAGATTGCTCTTGTCGTTGTATTTTTTTTTTAATTTTATATTTTTTCCGTTATGTTTGTATTTTTTTGTTTGTTTGTTCGTTCGTTGGTGTGCAGAAGTGCTGGAATGGAAGAGGAAGCAGGGGGGAAAGAAAATATGAAAGGCGAGGTGGAATTTTTATTCTGGAATAGGGGCCAAGTTCTGATAAAAATCCTCGAAGTCCCAAGAGACGAAACGCGCGGTATAAACGATTTTCCTTCTATTCCTACAATTTTCCTTCGCTTTTGCGCCGCCTGAGAAATAGAGATGTGCGAGAACTTGACAAAAATTTAGGGCGCATGAGGGAAAAAAAAGGGGAGAAAGGATGGGAAAAGGGAGAAGGAATTGGCGGAGGAAACACGCCGTAAACATCATTCGCATCCTGCTGAAATTTTAATAAAATCTTTGATACCGACGCACTTTTATTTGCCTTTCCGGTAGAATCAAGTTTAGTCGCCTGGAAAGTCAACATTTGCACATGCACTTGCCGCGACGCCCAACTTTTCTAATTTCCATACAAAATTTAATGCTGTTAAAAGAAACCGCACTTCTCTCTCTCTAATACTCTCACATCTCAGGGTATTTTTATATTAATAACTTTTCAGTCTTAAGTTCGTACATCGAGTTTGCACTTTAAACGCGATTTGTATACAAATCGGGGCTCGATAGGATCGTCGCTTCGCTATCGGACGGCGTGCGATTGAATATTCAATTTTGCCAATGATTGGAACTTATCGATGCACGTTGTACTTCACTTATTGCTTTTAGATAAGCAAACGATACTGAACTATTTTAACATCGATATGTATAGTAACTATATCGAAATTGCCTATTTTGTACATCCTACATACATAGAACACATTTTTATCAAAACCTTAATAATAACATAAAACTGCTTATAAAATAATAGACTTTGTATGTATTTTGTTAATACTGCCATATTATTTATTATAATCGTAATTTTTATAAAACAAATATAAACTTTTCAGATGCGCGGCGAATATATCCGCCCTATCCTATCCGTAGCCCTAAAAGCTTCGACTTTAGTTCTCAAACTCAACAGTTTCGCAAAAGTCCGTTGAAAATGCGACTTTAAAAAATCTCCATGTTCAAAGAGTTAATATGAAAATTAATATAAATGATATCAATATTTATTACTTTATTATTATAATAATACTTATTAAAGCGAAAAAACTTGCATTACAATGATTCATGTGCTTTTGTTTTGTTTCATACAAATTTTTGAATTTTTTCATTATTTATTTAATTGAATAGTTTTTACAATATGTTTTATTATTAATAATAATATTTGTTATAAAGGAATCAACCAATTAATATTAATATCAAATAAGGAATATGGAATTTTTATGTAGTAACTAAAAGCAGATACACTGATCTTGTTCAATAGCGAAATGTATTTTTTCGTATGAGATTAATGCAGCCCCAAAGGTCATGGAGGTCACTTATTGGTTTCATGTTTTTGACCATATTTCACGAATCATTTACAAATATTTTTTACTATTATTCAATTATTTTTATTATTGTTCAAAGTGTGTAATATTTATAAAATTTCTGAGAATACGCACTATTTTTATTGATTAATGATCGTCTGTTTCATGGAGTCTTTCAAATAAGCATTTCCGTTAATATTGTATCAAAAACTCTACATACCATACTTAATTTAACTAAAATATGAAGGAAGGTAAAAGCTTAATTAATTACTGGAATAAAAAAACTTTAAGAAATATTCTTTTTCAATATAGCAATCAAATGTTGAGAAATTGTTAGTGTTTAACACGATATGTTCGTGTTTAAAATATTTTATCTTATATTCCTTAAAAAATACAAGAGAATTTGGAAAAGGTGTTAAAGTTGATCACCTAAAAAGAAGTACTAAGAGATTCTAATAAATAATGGGAAAAACCTAACAGTGGATGACAAAGTATGGTTTTATTAAGAATAAATCAAAATATGACAAATTTATTAGAAATATAATATTTGGATGCGAATGAACACATAATTATTTTTTCTTAATAATTAAAAAAAAAAATTATAGTTATATGAGATATTATTTTCTATATCATTGAAAAGTTGATGAAAGTTAAACGGTTAAAAAAAAACTGTGGCTTGATGGACCGTAATTATTTGTATCTGCATAAAATATTATTCCAAAAAAAAACAACACTGAAAAAATGTCATCAAAAACAATGACTATGTGTCTATTAAAAGATATTGTCTTGCGTTTTGTACGTCCTGTACCCAGCACAGCTTCCATTGTTCCACTTTTTTTGCTCCACTTCGCATTCATGGATCTCATATTTCTAAGTTTTATCTTTTCATTCCAACCTTTTACATTTTTATACATGTATCTTCAATGCACTCAATTACCCACTCGCATGTACTACATATTTCGCAATTGTTCTTTTCTGCACTTGTATTTTTTTCTACTTGTATTATTTTTCTTTACAAGTGCGTCTACATTTCGATTATTTAAATGTCTATAGAAAAGCAGTTCCCACACTTTTTCGGAGCCCTTAATATATGAGATTTTTTCCTCAGCACCCCAGGTCAATACATTAGTCTATCTAATGGCGCCGCGGCGCGCAGTTTGGGAAGCCCTGCTATAGAAGATGAACATATTAAAAAAAACTAATACCAATATTATAAACCATAATTCAGTTCTATGATATAATTTTCGCATCGGTTGCCGAATATTAATCTGAAACAAACAAAAAACACCTCGGTTTCCGAACAAATTGTAGGATTGCGCAACATTCTACATGGTTATTCCAAATGCTGCACCAGCTTTATCTTTTTTTGTAAGCATTAGATAAAAAATGACAGAAATGTGTATACTGTTTTATGATAAAATTGTTATTAATAACACAGTATAATCTCGATTCTCGAACGCATCGGTTACCGAACATTAATGTGAAACAAACAAACAAAAACATATGGGTTTTCGAACAAATTGTAGAAAAGCGCAATGTTCTACAACCAAGGTTATTCCAAATGCAACATGAGTTTTGTCTTTTCTTGCAAGCATTAAATAAAATATGACAGAAACTTGCATGCAATAGAATTTAGTAATATCTTCCATATGTTTTATATAAAATCATAAAATTAAGTTGAAAAACTTGTATTTCAAGTTAATAATTATAACTCTCAGACTAACTCTAAACAAGACTGAGGATGTGAAAAGACAATCCTTTGAGATGGATTTACCATCTGTTTGAAGTCACAGTGAAATTGAACTTGATGTCATATTTTTACAAAATTTTGTCATACTATAAATCATTAGTTTAAGATATTGATTATTTCTTAATATAGAAATATATGCATTTGTTAAAATCGATAATGATGTGTTATTTATGATTTTAAATGTGCTATTAAATTGTTACAAGGAAATTTTATGTTGAATTATATGTAATGTGAAATGGGTCAGGTATAAAATAGTGATGGTAATAATATGATTGTGTGATTAGAAGGTAATCGATTTTGGAACTAATTGGTTTCGATTAATCAACGGCTGTGCACCATTAAGAATGCTTAATGGAAATTGTCAGTGGAAGGCGGCAAGAGCGACGGTAGTACGTAGGGTTGGTAGATTGGTAGGTGGGCCTCGGTGAAAACCAATAAAGCACCGCTAACAAAGTGTCCTCCCTCGCGTTAATGAATCACAAATAGAATCGTTAAGTAACCAAACAAATTAGCGGCCTTCTTACCACGTCTCGACTCTCTTCCCGCATCCCACCCTGTTACATAACGACGATGCGAGAGGCTCCATTAAAGTTGCATTCTCACACTATCAATTAAACGGGAGCGGCGGGGATGCCGTTGCCTATGAATATTCAATAGATATCGAGTCACAGACCTGTAGGGCTACACCTTCCGCTCCAAAAACATCACCTAATAGCGTGTTAACAGTGTAAGCAACGCCGTAGGACCCTTTCGATAATGTCCGGCTACAATCAATTAGCAGCAGCTGCAGCCGACGATAAGTACATTATGGTTGGGCCGCGGGCCGCGAGGTCCTTCGTCCTTCGGAGAACTTTACCACGCGTCAGCTTCACCACTGCCAGTTAATAATACTTTGGCGCACAGCCAACTAATTATTGCGTTTCGATAATATTCAATAGAATAGATCGGTTTTTGTATACGTATACCAACACACACACAGATATTAATAACACACAATCGCATACTTCAATGGACCCGCCACGTCGATTTTTGTATTACACGATAAATCGTTTTCCGATATCGCTAATTATTTTAATGTTGCGGGCGAAAGCAATCCTAGCGTAAGAAAAACTGTATATATATATATACATACCAGAACTTTCTGTGTTCTGAACTAATAAATCTTTCAGGAGCCATTACACCGCCTCTCTTCGTTATATAGAGAACAGCTTCCCGCAAACTAAATTATAAACTTCTATTTCAATCTATAATAGCCACATATCCTTCTGCAAAGCATTTCTAATAGTTTTAAAACAAATCAATAATTATTTTTCTATGATTTTTTTAAATCACTATGTTTATAAATTATAAAACTTTTACTAATTTTACCACATTTTTTTTTCATCAAATTTTCTATCATAATGCATACTGTCTTAAGATATAGTAAACAATCAAAATCTTGCTTAACTTTTGTTAACAATCGTTCACTTTACAAGAGAAATCATCTTATATTATTATCCCAACTCTATTCGCTTATTTTGTTGCATAATATTTTATATATAAAAAAAATATATATAAAACATAATTATTTTTTTGATCAATATCTTACAAATGTTAAGCACCAAGTAGTAATAGCAGTATTTGGATTTTTAAAGTTTAAAAGCTTAACAGTCACATAATACGGCTTATGAATCTCTTAACAAATATATAGTCGTATCTCAATTAACAACATTTCAATATCCTCTACTAGGATAATTTCTAATTTTTGTGAATATTTTTAATGGATAAATGAGTTAAAACAACAAAATTACTCGGAAGTAAAAGAAAACTAATGACCAGATTGCTACTTAAGATAAGTTCATGAACTGTTAAAATAACACGAATTTTCATAACATAATAAAGCAATTTACTGAAACTAATTATCCAAAATAAGTAGTATGTATGCATTCAAAATCATTATGTAATATATAATGATTTCGAATATAAACATGTAGAGTTATAGATATTCATCAGAATATAAAATAGTAATAATACCATTTTTCTCACATATTCCATATGATTTTCAACAAACATACACATAAAGTTAGAAACTAGTTTTCAGTTCTCGACAGATCCTTATGCTCGTGATTCATACATAAGCGAAATCTCATATGTCCGTGCTATTATTATTCACACCATGTTCTCAATAGCCGACCAGAAATCCAATCATAGTTTGGCTTAGCGTGAACATTCAAACATTTATACTGGTAATATTGCACGTTACAATATGTACACAGTATACACAATATACACGTCAATTTGCAGATGTAACTTTTTTTACATAACGATATTTGTTAGATATTAATAATTATAAAATATAATTTCTATGTTTGGAAATATTAGTAACATATTTAATGTATGTTCCAACTAATTACTTTAAATTATTTCATTTATTAAATCTAGTAGTATTGTATTAAACTACCAAATATATGTTACTTATTTGTACAAATTTCATAGCAAGTATTAGCTTACTAGCTATTATAAAAGTTGACAATATTCTTGCCATATTGACATCTTATCGCTAAGCTCTGGAGACTTCTTTTCAAATATCAAACTGTGTGCAACACTTAATGTAACCCGCAACTACTACGGAAAAATTAAAAAATACAAGGTGAAGTAAAAAGTTCTAAGCATTTCTCGTTAGATGGATTTAGTGAGCATTCCAAAATGGAGGTAAAAAAAGAGAAAATTCGATACATTCTTCAGTACCACCAGGACCAAGGTGAAAAGCGGAGCAGGCGGCTAAAAAAAATTGTGTTGTTTATGGACCCAATACAGTATCGATTGCAACAGAAAAGCGTTGGTTCCAACGCTTCCATACTGGTAATATGGACGTCGAAGATGAGACTCTGGTAAGCTAAGCCAAGTCGGCATGCGAGCACTTATTCCATTGCCCAGGAACTGAAGATTAGCAAGAAAACCGTTTTGAACCATTATATAAGTCTGGTCTCAAGAAAAATCTCGATGTATGGGATAAAACGCTCAGAACGTTTTACTTCACCCAATATTTAAAAAATGTAGGAATTCGTTCATTAGGTTGTGTTTCCACAGGCATAATATTTGAAATCAGAATTCTAAGATTTCGAGAATCATTTGGTTGAACATTCACTGTTCATGCACTGTTTTATCAAAGAACCTACAATTCTCCTTTCCCAATGGTGAGAATTCATATATAACTCTACTGTTAACATTAACGATATTTAATATTTAATGAAATAATGTCATTAACACATTTTTCATCGTTATTTTCCCCGTTACATGTAAAACCAAAATTATTCCACATTGAAATCAAATTATTAATGATATTTCAAGAACGTATTTGCTATAGACGGGTCACTTTGACCCACAATGCACTACAATAAAATATATACTTCTCAAAGCATTGGCTTTTGGTCCTATTAAAAAGTACATTAGAATATGCTGGAATTACTGTAAAGTCAACCCTCATCATTAAATTACAATATAATGCAAATTAAAACAAATATCGGGTGCTTAAATGGTTTTGCTTTTCTTATGTTTCCAAGATCACATTATATATAAAGGTCATTGATCAAAATATTATTGTATGCCAATCAAAAACTGTCATAGGTATTAGATATTACAATCCATTTTCTATGATTATTAATAATTTGGGGATACTCGTAGTATAATGTTTATTTGTAGTAAATAATGGCTAGTTACAATACAGTGTGATACATAGGATACAGTATAATGAGTCCGAGGCTCGAGGGCTAACACGGAGAATACACACGAGATAATACAGAGAAACTTACATGTTATTAAGACACAAGAGTAGCGGAAGCGAAGACAAGAAATAAGAGAAGCGTAAAGAGAGCGGGTAGTATTTCAGTTTATTTATTTGGATTGAGATATATTACAATGTTAATTATTTTAAGGTGCATGCCACTGTAAGCCTTAGCTCTTTCGGCATTGAGAGCGGGTACAGATATGTTGCCGCTTATATACCCTAACCAGGTAGAGCCCTTATCAGACCTTCCCGGAATACCAGCTGCGGGCTGGAGTGAGCACCACAATAATATTAAAATAATTTCTCAAAATGTAGTTTTTCTAATTATTTTCTTGAGAAATAAAATACTAAAGTAATGATTCTATATATAGTTGATAAAATCATTATATTTTGTAAATTTGTTTATAAAACAGTTTTTTTCTAAAACGATGAAATGTGTTGTCTTTAATCCTGTAATAAAATGTTGTCTGATACATTTATCATACGTTCAAGTCGAAAGCTCACGTAATCTTCTAGGCGAGGCTTTTATCGCACACAGTGTCACGGCATGGAAAATATGATGTCAATTAAAAAGTTGGGTAATTGTGATTGATATTGCGCGCCGGAGATTGTCTAGGCTTAGCGATGTGCTGTGCAAATTGCACTTGGTCCTTGCTGCAGCTTATGCCACCTCCTCCTCATCCTCCACCTCAACCAATCCCATAACGGCATTTGCATAATGTTGATTTATTATGTTGCTCCGAATTGATTGACTTATGACTGCATGCAGCGAGCATTAGCGAACCGTCGCAAATTCCGTCGATTGGTCGAAATATTAAAATCCCACCGGCAACTGTCCACGCATAATTAAATTTCAACAAAGCGACCGTTCGGCCCTTTTGTCATGCTAATTTGCATCATATCAACCGAAATGCGAGGACCCAATTTTCAGCGTAAAACGCGGGCGCGAAAAAAAGTATTTTTCATAAAAAATAACAATAATACAGGGCCGCAAATTAATAGCAAGCGAAATTGTTAAACCGTTTGCTGAACAGGATTTTATTAGCGTAATCCGGATAAAATATAAATGCGCTTAGCAGCAGCATTGGACCGACAATATTTGGATTGCTTTGGCTTTTGATGATGGTTATTGGATATATATCGGATTGTAATAATATCGATAATATCTGTAAACTATCAATAGAAATTTATTTATTTATTTATTTTTATTGTATTAAAACTGTACCTTTTATTATCTTTATTAACAATATAATAGTACATCTACACTGTACATAAATACCATAAGTAAGTAAGTATACCATAGTTCATAAGTATCTGTCATTATTGCACATTTTACAAAGTTATATAGATGTCAATTAGCTGTCAATAATATGACAACAACATTGTATGCAAATAAAAACATTTACGTAAAATCATAGCTCATGTAACATGGATATAACTGACATATGAAATACCAATATGCAGTTGCAAACTTTAACCAAAACATTATAAATTGGGACATCGATATAAAAAAGTAGTTGCATACTATGTAGTATTTTGTACACTTATATTTGTATACAATATTCTCTTATAACTAAAGACAATTTTTCAGATTTGTTTCCCGTTTTTTACAAAAACAAAATTCTAAAAATTTCAACTATGTACTAAATTGGAAATAAATATATCTTAAATTCTTATATGATTTATTATAAACAACAAAATTTTATTGATTTTTTTGCAAAAAGTTAATTACAAAAAATCATTTCAATGATAAGAAAATTTTTAATCTGTTTTCAATATTTTAAAGAACAAATTTTTAACTATATACTAAATAGGAAATGAAAATCCCTTACATATTTAAATGTTTCATTATAAACAACAATATTGTATTGATTTTTTCTAATATGTGCAAAAAATCAATTCATTGATAAGAAAATTTTGAATCTGTTTCCAATGTTCCAAAGAACAACGTTTTAACTACAGTGGTGCCTCGCATAACGAACGCCTCGCGTTTCACATAACGAACTTTTCGCATAACGAACTTGCTCCTGGAACGAATTATGTTCGTTGTGTGAGGCACCACTGTATATACTAAATAGGAAATGAAATAATTTTAACAACAACAAAAAACAATTCAATAATAAGAACATTTGGAATATGTTTTTTAATATTCTAAAATTATATTTTAATGATATAAATGGTCGGTTTTTCATATATTGAATAAAGCCCGATTGGTTATTACAATAGATCAATAAACAAATTCTTCTATAGTTCAATAAACAAATATTTCCTGTTTCACCACTACTTTTGTAATGTATATTTTTGTAACAAGTTACATAATGGATTTTTTTATCAATGAACTTTGATTCCATTTGAATGAATGAAGAATTGCACTTCTTTACATCTTTTGTTATAAAGTTAAAAATCCTCGAGAGTATTTAAGAATTATGAAGCTATCTTCTTTGGTGGCTGCTTTTAGACGAAAATATAAAAAAATAGGTAAAATTTGATTTACAATAACCAATAATAAAAAAAAAAATAATCATGTAAATAACTAAAAAAAAAGTACAAACTATAATTTTTATTACAAACATTATAAAACTATATGCATATTCCCACCGATTCATAAATGAGAGCTTTTGTTCATTTGGGATTCGCATTCATGTAAATTAGCGAAGCAATGAAAACTTACAATGCGAGCTTTCGTATTAAAATCAGGGAAACTTTTCCCCTCCTAAACAATAACTTATAATTGGAAGGAAGACGAGGCGCGAGGGCCTTTAGTCAGAAAGAGACGGATAATACCCATTTTAAACATTACGCAATTCTAGTTTTGTCGTCAGGTTGGCGGCGGCGCCGGGTGAAGCCTTTCGCGCAGTTAGTTTGAATAAATACTTTGCTTACAAGTTCATTCGATGTGCACCATGCTGGAACCACGGCGAACCTTTTCATCTGCACAACGAATGCATTATAAATACATCAACGCATGCAAATGTACATAGAATTATGCGGAAACTGTTTTTGAACTGAACAAGTACCGGTTCTAGGTTGTAACTTTTGAAACAATGCATTGTAATTTAGGAGGCGGCGTGATGTGATAAGGTCTCGCTACTCCGTGTATACTTTAAACATGTCCCGCGACACTCTTTAACAAAAATTTACAATTGCTAATACTGAAAATAAGATGTTTGTCATTGTCGTTGCTCGAATAATGTAGCTTTATCTTAATATTATACAGTAGGTGACTAGTTAAATACTGCAAGTATACCTAATCGTAATTCAAAATATATTTTCTAGTTACTCATTTAGAATACAAAAATAATACAAATCAAAAGTTCTAGCTTTAAATTGAGTGATAATTCCAGTATTTACTGTATATTGTCGAATATAAATAAAATAACTATGATAATTTCCAAGAAAATACGTTTGTCTATAAATACTAATTGAAATTATTATGACAAAAGTTTGACACCAAAAAACATTAGTTCAAATAAAAAATCTGTAGTTCAAATGATAATTATACATATTTTGACAATAATTTGTCATGAAAAAATATTAGTTCAAATAATCGTTTTATTAATAATTTTACATAAGAAAATCAATAATTCAAATTACATTTTTTATCAACAATTTGACATTAAAGCTCAAAACAATTAGAAAAATAATCAACTTATATATATAAATAAAACCAAAAAAACTATCAAAGACTTATATTGGTTATTTTGATAATAATTAGACATAAAAAAAACACTCGTTCAAATGACCATTTATATTTTTTCAAGAAATATGAGAAGTTCACATGAAAAATCATTAGTTCAAATGAGCTTCTCGTCAATAATATAATTTAAAAATATAAAGTACACATTACCATAAATCTATCATACTTCAACATATTTTAAGCACATTTATAATATTTTTAAATATTTTCTTCATTTTGAATAAAACACATTCATATTTGAAACAAAAAAATTGAAAAAAAAAACAAAAAAAGAGAAATCAATATGTATAATTGTCACTATTAAAGACTTTTATATTTTTATATAACTTGTTTAATACAACATTTCAATGCAGCGCTGTTTTATTCTCAATTTCATTATTGGAAATGCTAAATAAATTTAGCTATTAATAATTGCATATAAATATGTAATATATTTTACATGTAATTTTATTATTTTTTAATGAGATTCCAGTAATTTTGGAACGTACAATGTAAATGTAATTAATATAAAATAATAATTACATTTCAAATCATTCAACGATGTTTGCGTTTATTTGCGCATATTTTGACAAACAGTTAGCCAAATTACTTTTGATTATATTGAAAAAGGAACACATTTGCATTTTATACAGAATCAAATTACATTTATAAAATGATTTCGATTAATTTAATAATATTAATATGCATGTAAATTTACGCTGTAAAGCAAATGTTGCTGCTTTCATTATTAAACTGAATGTTTAGTCTGAAACAAGGATATACAGTTAGAAAATAAACTTCAATAAATTATAAAATTGTAGATGATCGATGAAAATTTCTTCAGTTTGTGAAGTGACGTATCCCCATTCTAGCCATATTATTTTTACCTCTGAATACGAAGTAATTTCGTGGAAACCATCCTAGTTGTTAATCAAACTATGTCTATACTCTTATCACACAAATGTAAGTAATAACCAATTATAAAATAATACCAAACTTTGGAGAGTTTTTATAATCTTAAAAATATCATATCAAATATGTCTTTAGTTGAAAAGACCATTTTATCAATAAATTAACATACAAGTATTGAATACTACTGTATAACTCGAATAGCATTATGTGTACTATTCAATAATAATAACAAATGTAACTGTAAATTAAATGCTTGAAAATATACGCTGAAAAGCAAATATTGTTTCGCTCCTTCGGCTGTGAACTCTACGAGGATTTATGGGTGGATGGAGAGAAACAAGGAACACGGATAATTTTAATAAATCATGCGTTTACCCAGTCGGAAAACGCGACGCCGCTATATGCATACTGTGTCTGCAATAAAAAGCTTATCAATTTCCTTGGCATCATTTTACCTGCGATTTATTGTAATTTATCTGCGTTGCGCGCTGACGCTTTCCTTTTTATAGAACACACCGACCAATGATTGCATAATAAGTAGATAGACCGGAAAATTTCTTGAAAACAAAACAGAAGTTGTTTCAAATTATTATCATAATATATCTGTGATTGCACGCTTTATGTAAAACTTTCATACATATTATAAAATAAAATTGAAAACAATCTGACATGAAAAATCGTTTATCGTTCAAAAGACAATTTTAGTTTGACATTAAAATTCAGTAGTTCAAATGACTACTTTATCAATAATTTGATATTAAAAATACATCTTATCAATAATCTGACATGAATAATCTTTAGTTCAAAACACTATTTTATCAATATGATGGATAATCATTAGTTGAAAAGATCATCCTATCAATAAATTGATATAAAAAATCTTTAGTTGAAAGACCATATTATCAATAATTTGACATACAAAATACTTTATTTCAAATGATCACTTTATACGAAAAATGACATGTGAAATATATTAGTTGAAATGACCATTTTATCAATTATTTGACATAATAAATAAGTAGTACAAATTATAAAGAAAAATAGTTCAAATGGTATTCTTAAATTTATATAAAATATAAATTTAAACTTATAATATATAAGCATATAAACTTCAATATTTTGAAAATTAGAACAATATTTATTTTTAAATTTTACCTATTGAAAACTAAATTTGTTTTTAATATAAAAAATCTATGTTTTTTTGTTCTGTTCTAGAAATTTTCCGATCTATTCCTGCATGAGACCGGAAACGTTTGCACCTCGTTGTACTTCGTTGGCCTGTGGGATCCTTTTCGCAGGCAACTGCGAATCGCTAATGCGATTCCATCCAAGCCAGTGAACTGCAAAACATTAAAACTGTTGTTTTTTCCCCTCGTTCCCATCAACCCTTTCCGCGTTTTCCCCACACTCCATTCTGTCCCATCTTTTTTGCGCACCCCGGGAGAGTTTGAAATAAAGCAGCGTATTACGGCATAGATGTAGAAGGAGCTGCGAGTCGAGGAAAAAAGAAAACAATTAAGCGAAAGCAAACTTAGGTGGGAAAGATTTCTTGCACGCAATTTGTCTCCAGCTTAAATTAAGTGCTTCTTTGTTGCTTCTCTTCGAGGTAAATGTATATTTTTTTCTGGGTTACTTCTCGCAGGTTTTGCGAATGGTTTGGTTGTCAGACATATCAGTAATGAAGATATTTGAGGTCGCGCTGAAGGAATCCGGCCTCGGGGAAGGACGAACACGGTATATTGCGTGTGCTTTGTATGAAAAGGGTCGCATATCTGGTACAAATACAGAAACGAAGAGAATGCGAAAGGAAATAAACGAAAGGTATAATACGCGTGTGCGTTTTGCGATGAGGTTGAAGGGTGTCATTAGCAATCGGGACCACCGCATTCATTCGCGGTCCTTTCAAAACCAAACACGACTCAGGCAATAAATCAAACTGGTCCTTTTCATTCTTAGGCCCAAATAATCTAGATTCCACATGTTAAGGAAGAATAAGAACAAGGAGAAAATGAATTACCTTTGGGACTCATGAACACAAAAACAGAGAAAAATCGACAAAGGAAAAATGCAATAATAGAACGAAAATAATACATGTAATATGAAAATCTCTTTATAATAAGGTAGCAATCAACTATTAGATGTTGTTAAAACTTTAATTTGAAGAAAGCATATAGAAAAAGTTACTGATTAAAAGTTTCAAGGCATGTTGCAGAATATTGAACACATTTTATTTATTGAAAGATATTGATCGAAAGAACTAGAAGAAACTTAATTAGTTTGAAAAATTCTTCATGGTAAAGTAGTAAATAACTTGAAATCTTTATTTCGAAGAAAACAAAGCATACAAGAAAAATGTTTTTCAATAGTTTAACAAGATTCGTATAGAAGTATGAAAGATACCGTAGGAAAAATAAACTTCCACATAGTTTCTACCATTTTCTAATAGTAATTTCTTATAATGATTAAAATATTTCAATGCATATTACTACAATTTAAAGGGTAGTTTTGTCCGCATTTTCTAAATGTCAATGAAGTTAAAAATGTATTTACAGCAGAAGGTGATGGTTTCTCAGAACAAATTTTGGAAAACCTTGTTATCAACGAAGACAAAGGAAATGAAGACATAATTAAAGAAGTTTATG
Organism: Nicrophorus vespilloides; assembly: GCF_001412225.1. NCBI lineage: Eukaryota > Metazoa > Arthropoda > Insecta > Coleoptera > Silphidae > Nicrophorus > Nicrophorus vespilloides. The sequence goes on along the minus strand of NW_017100081.1, from coordinate 659,955 downwards.
CCAAAAAAAGTTAACCAAAAATTTTAAAAAGTTCTTAAATTACTCTGAAAACGATATTTTTTAGTGATAATTATCTTGATTTAGGAAGACTTGAAAGACAATTGTTAAACTGACAAACACGCAAATAATTAACATTTCTCTTTGTATGTAAATTGATTGTTTATTGAAGTTTTCTTTATTTTCATTTTCTTTTTGAAGGAACAATGTATCTTAAATTTGGTGATAGTAGTTTTACCCCTGAAGAGGAAGTTGTGTTTACCGAAGTAATTTTATGGAATGATCCTATTCGTTTACCAAGGTATAACTCTATTTAATATTTCCAGTCTTTTCAAACCCAAAAACAGCTCAGACAATAAATCAACGGATCCTTTTCATTCTTTGACCCAAAATAATCTAGATTCCACATGTTATAAAAGAACAACAATGAATTAGCTTTGGACCTCACGAATAGACGAAAACAGAAGAAGATGAGAAAAAAGAAAGAATGTAATAATGGAGCGGAAGTGATATTACGTAATCGCAACATCGCAATATCCTTCAATCTTCTTGCGAATGCAATGTCGTTAGCGGTATGAGATTACATCGATGTAGTCCGGCTGCGGACTGTGCCATAAATCATCCATGCAGTCGCCGCTGAATACACACATACACGTACGCATACACACATATATAGCACACAAACACACACCATCTTCTGGTGTATATCCATAAATGATGGCCATACGTAATGAGATTACGCGGCCTAATGAAAATGCCCAATAAATTTGGTGCCTCTGGTGACACCTGGTCTATAGACGTTGTCCGAATTTTGGCCGGTGCCGTTTAATAACTTATTGATTTTCGCCATAAATAATTCCGCAGCTGTCATATATACAACGCACTCAAATTTCCGATCCGAATATTTCTTCCGCTCCTTGGAATTGCTATTTTAATAGCTTTCCTTTTCACCCAACATCGTTCTAACGCCATTTCAGCACATATTCCACAAACACACAGCTTTGCGATAAAAAAAAGTATTACCTTCAAACTACATAGATCTTCATCAAAATTACTCAGTACATTAACTTTCAACTACAAATCAACATTTTATATACTTTTAACATTAGCTAAGCAAATACAAAATTAGCTTGTTATACTTGTTTCTGAAATACTTTCTCAACATATTTCTTCAAGTTAACGTTTATATTACCAATTTAATAATTTAATAATCTATTTTTTACACAAATTATAATAAATTAATAAATCAAAATATGTTTTTATATTAGAAAATATCATTTTTTCAATAAGAAATTATATAATAATAAAAAGTGATTCTCAATCGATGCACGTGCAAAGAATAAAGTCAAACAGTACTAGAGCGGATATCGAACTGCTGAAAGTTTAATTATTATATATTATGCAGGTAAGGTCATAAGGGTGGATTTCGAGCGGACGAGCGTGGTTTTCAGCCGAGCACAAATCGAATACAATAACATATGATTTTCAGGCGAAGGTGAATGCATATTCAAGAACGCACACGTACGTAATCTGCACACAAGATCGCATCAAGCACAGCATATCACGTTATTATTCTACGCCATGGAACGTGGAAGCTCAAAAGCTTCGAGCTTCCACCATTGGACGAAGCCGCATTTCACCATCTCGTATCCTCGCATTCTCTCCTTCACTTACCCACGCATTTATACACAAGCTTTCTGGCATAGCATAAAATACTTAATGCACTTGTAATGTAATTGGCTCTCTACATAAAACACTTTACGATTTACTTGCTCCGAGCATTAAAATTTACACTCGTTCATTTCGACAACAGCAACAGTGAACGAGAAAAGAATAGAGAGAAAGAGTGGAAAGGGAGAGAGAAAACGCAAGCGGGAATTTCAAATTGCAAATTTTATTATGCTACACTTTTACCCAAACACAACTTTGTAGCAAATTTGATTTCTAATTTAACAAGATTTTATTAACACTTTATGCTAGGCAAACTGAAACTCGCTTAAACATTTCTGCTTGTTAAAAGTTCCAACATTAAGCACCAATTGAAATAAAAGTTATATAGTTAATTAAATATCAGTTAATAATTTCTGAAGACGTACTAATAAATATATAACTTTCTGATTTTTCTTTCTTTTCAGGACGTAATTAATTGGAAATAATGAGTGCAGTTTATTTCTAAATGCTATTGGAAGTACGATATGTATGTAGAAGTAGAAGTACAATGACAATATCGCAGGGAGTTTCAGGCAAATCCAACTACGCGACTTACAATTATTCGGATAGAAGATTAGTTTAAAGCGAATGAAACTGTTCAGGATGTTCATATACCAAGAACATCAACGAGCTTCATCAAACAAAAAAGAGTACTGTTAAGTTACTGCGAAGCATCCAAAAAATCTGCAAGACAAACAAGTCGTGAGATTGACATCAGCAAATAAAGAGTGCATCGCATGTTAAGACATTGGATATGGTAAAGTTACATTACTACAATGGTACATGCCATCAATGCAGATGATCCCGACCAAAGAAAGCAATTTTTTGAATGATACTTGGGAAAACGTGAATAGAATGCACAGTTTTCAGGGAAGATTGTTTGGAACGATGAAGCTACACCACAGGACTATTTCTTATGAGGATACCTTAAAGATAAAGTCTACTTCAAAAAACTGACAATCTTTATAAATATTTTACAGAATATATAATGTTTCTTCGTTTTTATTTAAAATTTTACTTGAAATTTCATGATGAAAAAAAAAATGATTTTGAAGCACAAAACAAAAATAGATGTTTTGCAAAAAGTTCAGGTGTTTTTGTAATGAAACTGTAATTTACAAACTAAGAAAACAAATTTAAACAATGCGTGCAAAAGTGTATACCTTATGGGATGACATTTCTGAGTAGGACGACTGCATGAATGATTTATATGTTAAATTAAACATATTAGTTTTACATAAATTCAGGGACAAACTTCAGCGACTTCAGGGAAATGTTTTGCGGATTGTTCAATTCATTTCCATCTCTTTATCGGGTCTCGTGCAATGCCGTATTATGTAAGCGGGTCTAGGTGGATGAGATCTTCTCCTCTTTCCTCATCAATTTACATGTCGAAATTTTCGCAGAGCCGTACGTAACCCTGTAACCCTCTATATATGCCAGACATATAAATGAGGACTTTTTTACATAATAAAACATTACTTCTTTATTCCACGGTCTGGAGCGTTCACGCTCATTCGCATTTTCTCCAATAACGCAAAACGAAATATTTCCAACTGAACATATTTTCTGGAATATTCTGCGCATTATGGTATTACTCCGTCTGCTTCGTGTTAATTGAATGACATGAACAAAAAAAAGGTAGTGTCTAGTTCAAATGACCTTTTTTCACGATCTTATGTAATATCTCTGTCAGACTTGTAATAATTCTTAAACCTTGTTTCTTGAATGTCAGAAATATATTTTATTTTACTACTAACATCAAATATTTCATTTATATCCTCGAAGGTAGTTAATTATGTATTATAAATAATCTATTTGTAGAATAATAAAAACACTTTTCAATTTATAAAACATTATTCAACAGATATTATTTATATAAAAACAGTATTTCTAAAAAATACGAATCCAATAATTTGTTCGGAAACTGAAACCCATGCGTTTAACTGCATTTATATTGAAAATAATCTTAAGTTTTACATCTTCAACATCAAGACATTTTTTTATGTAATAAAAACACTTTTCAATTTTTAAAACATTATTCAACAGATATTATTTATATAAAAACAATATTTCTAAAAAATACGAATCCGATAATTTCTTCGGAAACTGAAACCTATGCGTTTAACTGCATTTATATTAAAAATAATTTTAAATTTTACATCTTCTACATCAAGACATTTTTTTTATGTCGTATAATTTTATTCACAATCTGTTCATCAATGTGAATATTGAGAAAATTTAATAGTTTATGATGATTTGATTTTAATTTGTTGGTTGGCTGTCGTCTTGTAAGTTAACTTCAGTAGTATATTGATGCTCTGCAATTCCACTATTTTCTTTGACTGTGAATCTGCTACTATCCTTAACACTGTCATTATCCATCAACTTGGCTGAAGATCCATATGTTGAACCTCATTCATTTGACTGTCCATCTGTGATGAACAATGGCCCTATTGCTGCAAGCACCGAGAGGGTTCACAAAGGGCCTGCCTTGACCAAGATTCGAACCGGCGCCCACGATAGATAGGGTTCACAAAGGGCCTGCCTTGACCAAGATTCGAACCGGCGCCCACGATGGATAGGGCGACTTAAACATTCGGCTACATCAAGACATAAATACTTTATGTTATTTGGAAAAAAAACTAAGAATGTAGAAAAATAAAAAAATTGTTGCCTACAAAAAATGTAATGAAATTTTTAGATTTGTGAAAAATTAATTCTAAATTAATGAATTTCTTTGAATTAAACATATTAAACGGCAAACTACGGCCCGCGAGCCAGATTCCCACTACACATTTTAAAGCAATAGTATGGAAATGTTGTACATAAAATTTTGCATAAAAAAAGTTTGCCAATGACTGCGTTAGATGAATCCTGTAAAAGAGATAAGATAAATGTATGCAATTTTTAACCATTGATTAATTCCCAGAAAAATATTGATACTCTTTTCATTTCTTTTACAATCAATGAGAGAAATTACTTTCGCATAGTAAATGATCTCATAAAACACAGAAAGCCAAGAAATTTTCCTCTTTTTTCCTCCATCTGAAATGTTAAGTAAGCAATTTGTAAATTCGTGTCTACAAATTTGAATATTATCAAAACGAACTAATTGTTTTTCTTTTGCGTTGCGAAAGTAAAAGGGAAATATAAAAAAAATGCAACGGTTTCCATAATGGGTTTACCTTTATTTCTCGTCGCAATATGCGGACCCTCCGAGAAACAACAAACAAATTGCATACATAAATGTATCAATTTATGTATTAAATTATTCATTAGTTCAAAGTTGAAACACGCCCATCCATCCATTCCGTTTCGTTCGCAAGTTAAATGCAGCGAAGCCCAGCAATGAAGTTCCGCGTTATAAAATAAAGAAAGCTGAACGGTTGAAGGGGGACCAAGGAATGAAAAAAAAAAGAGAAAAACGTGGAGGGGAAATCGAGTGTGAGATAAGCGTGGAAAACACGAAAGTCCGCAATGTATATGTAAATACGTTCATGCAACTTGTAATTAAGTTTAAAATTTCATTTAACTTCTTAAGCTGCCGCAATTGATGAAATAGATAGGCGAGGCGACGGTGGCTGGCGCGGGAACATCGGGATGTCCTAGGGAGGTAATCAGGACGATTGGATTTTCCCGGCTCATTCAGTTTCGTATAAATGTATTTAGAACAAAATTGGAATACCGATGTTCATTTTAATTAATTTCAACTTATTACTTTAAAATATGTTTCTATTATATTCATATACAATTGATGACAACGAAATTTAAAAAAAAAAAGGAATTATACTTTTAATGAATAGAAAATTTAATTAAAATTCTAAATTAATTTAAAACTAAAACTTATTAAATATAAGTGAAAACATCAACGAAAAATATTTTTATGAATAAATACAAAAATATCTTGGTTTGCTAACAGAATTTCAATTTTATAATAAATATTGTTTTTGATTATTATATTTTTGAATTATCAATCTTATGTAAAAAACATAAAATTCTGCTTATACGTATATTTTACATATTATTTTAATTAAAGTAAGTTATTAAATTACTTATAATTATTTTATTAATTATTCATATGTGATTAATAAAAGAAACTACAAATAAAAATCTTATTATATAATTTTTTCAGCAAAACCAATGCTACATTTATCTACATTATCATATAATTTCGCTGAAATGTAATATAGTAATAATAAAAAATGTCCAAATCATTATTAAATAAACCATTTTTCAATATGTTAAAATAGAACAATATATCCAGAATCCACATATTTAATAAATAATATATAACTTTAGAATGCGTGCGTGATATTTAGAATTACAAATATACGATTATGTTACATAATTGGCGATCGATTGAATCAAAATAAGCAATCATGTTTAAACAAGAACATGATGTAGTTCAACCACACAATCTGTAAATTTAAGTGAATTATAGATATATAGATAAATTATATATGATTTTTGTAGTTCAATTTGTATAACCTAATATAATACATGACATATTGAATTATAAATTTTAATTCAATATTACAATTTATTTTTAAAAACATTAAATAAACTAATCTAAGTATTTTTCTATTACATTGAATTTATATATATATATATATAAATGTTCATAATTAGCCTAAATTAGAGTCAACAAAAATTAGTAAATTAATAATTATACAAATGAATAGTTTTATTGTAATAATTATAATATAATTTCTTGTATTTTGTCATCAAAAGTTAAATATTAACACGTCAATTGTAGTTTTGACATATATAGTGAGTTTATCAACCATTTTTATTATTTTCAAATGAACATGAAAAATGTAACATGTATTATATAAATACATATACAATATTTTATATTATTCTTTTGTAATTTATTTACCAGATATAAATGAACATAAATTCATAATAAATATAAAATATTAATAAATATATTTTATAAATAAACATTTATTTTATATAAACCAACAATTCTATTTAATTAACATCATACACCTGGCCAAAGGGTTACCGATTTGGGCCTTTCTATTCAGATAAATAATTATTTTTTTAATATTTTGCATTGTTTCTGTTATTCGATTTCAACATTATTATAAACGATTAATTCGATTACCTTGCATTGATTATAAAAAAAAACTATTTAGTTGGCAAGAAAGTAATTACGGTTACTTAGTGTGAAATAAAACTCTTTTTTTTTTATACAAAGAATGAACGTTAATCAATTATATATTTTCCATTTTGTTCTTGATTTCTTCGTGATTTCGCGATCATAGATCTTCTGGTCCTTATCAGTGAAAGTTATGCCATTCAAAGAGTTTTGCATACATCGAAATAAATGCGATGGTATAAGATCAGAGGGATTTCCATGAGTTACCAAAGATGTGTGAAGGTTTGCATTATTTTGTGGAACACATTTCGCCAATTCTGGCCATTTTGCTTTGATTGTTTCATGCAGTTTCACATATCGCTTTGTGAGCGTCAGCAGATTTATTGCCTTTACAGAATTAAAAAGTAAAACTTTGTACTTCTGTAATCAATTAACAGCTGCAAACAAAATTATTTCTAAAGGAAGCTAAAAGCAACAAAAGAAAAAAATCTAAACATTGATAGAAATCCTTCAAAACTAACATGTTGATATATATTTGTCAAAACCGATATTAATTTTTTGCAAACCTATTTTTTTTGTAAATTAATTAGGATTAATAAGGAAGTATTATAAATATTAATAGTATTTAATTTTTGTGATTAGTTATTTGTTTAGCATTCAACTTATATCCCGAGATGTTGGCAGGTTGTGAATGAACAATAAAAGCTAAAAAAAAAAATATTTGTGACAATTTTTTTCATAAGTTTAAATTATTTGCTTGTTGAATCATATATGCTAATGTTTATTAGAATATTTGTTACAATAAATTATCCTTGATAGTTATTATCACTATAACAGATAATGATGATGTGGGAACTGTTGGTAACTACTGATACGGCCGCATTGGACTATCTAGCAAAGTAGGTTTGTAAAGTTATTCATAATATATTATGAAGGGATTAGTTTGGGTATCCTTTTTGTTGGTGAAAGTTGCTCGAAATTCCGGGGTTCTACGGTTTTGTTATAGACAGGCGCAGAGGGTATGCGATGTCGGCTAGTTAATTGGCTAATGTGTTGCGCGTTTTTTCTCCTATCATTATCCATTCCCTCTCTTTCTCTCACACACACACATTCACTCTCTTCCACCTTCTCGCTTTCTCCAATTCTCCAGGGCCCAGGAAATTTGTGTGCAGAGAGCAAACATTCCGAGTGAATAGGTCGACGATAAGCATTAGCATGCCAAGAACTGTTCAAACATTATGTTTGCACTTAATTGAAAATTATTTTCCCGGGCGTCGCAAATATTTATTGCAAATAGGGTGAAAAGATGAGAAGAGGGAAAAATAAGAAAAACCAGTTTACCGTCGGAGAGCGTGGGCTGCGTTCCGTCGGACGGACGGACATGTGGTGCCCGTTGTAAAAGTTATAAATAAGTAATGAAAGGGTAAAATGCAATAAGTGTATGAAATATTTACAGGTGACCCGTAAAACGACATTACAGACATGCGTGCTAGCCTGTTCCTATTGATTGCAGACCGCAAACACACTCATACTTTCACACATATACACAGGTTTGGGCTTAGGTTGTGCGGCTCAAGGATTGCGGATATATCGGAACACTGACGCACTTATATTAATCACATGATAATACAATTAACGTCGCGACACGCCGCTCTAATCCGGCCGGCTTTACTGAAACCCCCCATTATATTCCGCACTACACAACAGAACCCCAAATTTGTAACTAACATGTTTGGATTTGTGCGGCCACTTACTATGCTAATTGGGTAATTCCCCTCACTTCACTTTTTCCCATCAATTCACGTTGCAAAATTCCCATCCACCCAGAAAAAAAAAATGTACATGAATTTCAGAACAAATACCCGAGGCATAAACTTCAATTAATTTTAATTGCACAATTACACTTCCGCTCTAAATTATTCTATTTACCATTATTTCTTCGTTTCTACATTATTTCTTTTCTTTTCCTTTTTTTATTTCGGCTTAGCTATTCGAAAATGTTGGCACGAGAAGCGCAAAATAAGCGTTTACATAATAAACTTTTATCAATAAATAAGTGGGAAGTTGTTAACGTCGGTACGTGCTCCGCATGTGCTCTGCTCTGCCCGGGACCCGGCGCATTCACCAGAAGTACATTGTACATTAACACTGAACTAAATAAAATATAAATTGAATGGGACACTAAATTCCTAACTCATTTAGACCACTTTATCCCGGTCGCTTGTTTCGACTTATAATTAGGGACCGGCTCTCACAAATCCTCCCATGGCCCTCTATTTTATTGCGCACTCAACTAAAATACACAATTTACAAACTAATACTATTTTTTTTAACAACTTACAATTCATATTTCAAATATTTGGAAGCAATGCTTTTAATTGCTATAAACAATTATATTAAATTATAATAGTATTACAGTGGAACTTCGCTTAACGAGCAAAATAAGTTGTAAGAAAAATGACTCGCTTAACGAACGACGTTTCGTATAACGAGGAGAAGAGAGGATTGTGCGCCTGCTACATCATTTTCAAAACTTGTGTACACATATATTATGTGTATTTTTGTCATTTTTGTTTATAGCGGAGTATATTTTGCAAATATAATTTGTATTTGCTGTAAAAGTATAACAAAAATGTCAAAAAAATTGGTATAATATATGAACAAACTATGTACGCTTTTTTATATAAACAATATTAAAAGTATAAAGAAACCTCCAGAAAAAACCCGAATCGATACAAGAAATATAAACAAATCTAGTCAGGCGTAAACTTACTTCACCGTGTGTGAAATGGAAAACCTGTTCCTGGAGTTAGTAGTCATTATAGTTGCATCTTAGTGTTGTCATCACACATATTTCCAAACTTGTGTTCGGATATGTTATATGTGATATTTTTGTGCAAAATTTATTAAAAAGCCAAATATTAAAAATAAACGTAGATATGAAAAACAAAATCATTAAAAAGCGAGACCAAGTTATACTTTTTTTTCAGCACGAATAATGCTTCTAAAATATAGGCATCAACAGCGATTATGTAACTAATAATAATTAATTAAATGTCATTAATTGATTTATTCGTTTCTGTCAACTGATTTATATTAAATACAAATAAATTTTGTACCAATTTTATTAATTAGCGTTACAATATTATTAAGTATACTTTCTTTAAATTTATAGATTATCTCATCAAACCATGTGTTACATAGATTATTACAAAAAGCTACTTAGTTTGAATACTCAATGAAGTAATCTACAAGTTCTAAATAAATGATTATAAAATATCAACTTAAGCAAATTAATTATACTTTTTAATCAATCAAATATAAAATTAAAATATGGTATTATTTCAACTAAAAGATTAAATATAAATAAAATTAATTAAACTGTCAATATAGTGTTCTAATTTTATAATTCTATATAAATAAAAAAATATTGTTCTATAGTCATAATTTGGTTAAATTGGTGATTGATAAATAAAGATATATGATTGTAATAAATAATAATGATTTTTATTATAATAGTAAATAGAAAATTTAGTGATTAACAGGATGATGATCATGGTCTACATTTGTGTATAATTAATATCCAAGAGAAATTAAGTACATGTTAATATTTGCGAGAAAACATTAGTACGAATGGAAGTCCATGCATAGCAGGAATATAATTTACGCGACTACAAATAGTAATAGAAGCAAATGCGTTTGATTACTAATTGGAACTGCATCGGTTAGATTAATGCACGGTATACTGTATTATTAGTTTAGCTTCTATATCTCCCCAACATTCGCCCATATACAATGTACATGTGCAGGAACATACAAATCAAGCGCCAACCACTAAACGAAAACTTATCCAAACCAAACAGTGGATAAACACATCCACATCCATATAAACGTACACATACATGGAAATACATGATCAACAACTGCATATTAATAATAATGAGTTCCATTATAATAACAAATTGAACATTAATCAATTAATTACATTCATTACTGCGATTCATTAAAAAAATTAAAAAACTTACTGATATGTAATAATTAGCAGGCTTCATTAGTATTCATAATATTTCATTAATGACCACGTCTGTACGCACACACAATCAATTCCAATAAACAACGATTTGCACGAAACAATTGAAATTATATAAATATTAAAATATTAATATGATTATTGCATATCCATAATAACGCTCGAATTCAACATACTTTTATTAAATTATTGTTAAATATTCAGTACTACACATTCAGATAAAAGGTAATGCTTATATAATGGTGACCATTTTAAAAGCTTTTAATGTACTTTATTTCTGTTCCAGTTGATTGTATTTAAAACAATTTTAAATTGTCTTTATACATTAAAAATTAATTTATAGATTATTATTTTGCTGAACTGAATGAAAAATACAAAAATTATAATTACATTCAGATGCGGACTCAGAGTTAACTTTGGTGGCCCCGTTAGTCTTATCCAATTAACTCCAAAAAGTTTGACACTTTTGACAGCTGATAGCAGACGCATCTATAACAGGAGTTGCTGTCTGTGGGCTAGTTAAAAAGGTTGAAAATCTTTAATTTGAGTAATCGATGATCAATAATCCAATTGATCACATCGTCATATCTCGATTACATAATCAACATTACGTAACTAAAAATTTAAAAAATATATAACTTTCGAATATTAAGCAAAAAAAACTGAAAACTTGTGCGTAACGTTAATTATATAAGGAGTTGTGAAACGCTCGGCCGCACTTGATTATGCAATAGAATAATAAAATGCCTAAATACGCCTACATTTTTATATAGTGAAATTTATTTTTCATTGTGACAAATATTTACAGAGTTTTGAAATATACATAAATATATAAAAAAATTAAATTGTTTTCGCGTTTATACAGCCAATTTTGTAAATATATTTCAGTAGTTAAAATAGTTAAGAAAAAAATTATATAATTATATTTTTATCCATATTGTTATGTCCATGGATTATCTCGTAGTTATGTCGTTGTGTAATCTTGTGGAGTTAATGAATTACAATATTCTTAAGAAGTTTTATAATACATAAAAGTGTTTTTATTGAGAAGTAAACAATACTAGTGTTGATCTCATAGATTATTAACTAAGAGTTATGTTCTCCTTATAAGTTAATTATTAGGAAGTTATATAATACAAAAATGTATTAATTTCAAAAAAATACTCCCGTTTTTTATCTAAGTTTTATGATCCAATCCAAATATTTAGGAACAGAGGGTGGTTGAGTGTTGATAAAATAGTCACAAGTATACGATCTTATGTATAACTGTTCTTTGGAATATTCCAGAAGCTATTTGAAATCGTTACACATATTATAAAATATACTTTTATTTTGTGGAATATAAAAATGTGCAAAGCAGAAACATTTAGAAACTTCAATATAAATTGTAATATAAATTGTGAATAATTGGTCAAATAATGATCCATATGTTGTAAGTGAAATCAGTATAATCGGTTTTTTCGAAACTACTTTCCGATAAATTGGAATATCTATTTTGTAATAGAATAAGTATTTATGTACAAGTTTCTATGGAAATATTAGAACTCGCACACACGTCATGAACTAGCATGTAAAACTAGGTGAGTAAATATAATGGTCACTCGAGTACTATTTTTATTGTTAATATGATTATGATCAACAATTATTAAAAAAAGGTTTGTTTCAAATTTAATAAATGTTACAATTATAGAACGGCCATTGGAACTAATGTCAGCAATGAAATTTGTCATATTTAGAAACGCCTTGACATTTTTATTCAATCATGTTGCCTGGATGAAATTATTTACCAACCATGAGACCAATAAATATTAGAAATCAATTCGATTTTAGCCCTATTTCTTTTCGCCCTTGTCTGCAGCAAACGCTATTCCTCTTTCCCATCCCCTTGTTTCCTCTCCCTTGAAAGCTTTCTCTCTCTCTTTCTATGTTTACTTTCATCCAATAAGAAAGTTTCTGCCAATAAAGTAAACGCACGAGAGAAGAAAACGAGAGGAATGTTTTTGTTTGCTGCAGCTTCTCCTACTTTTATTCACGCTCATTCACGCCCTTTTACATCAACACACGAACTTCACTGAACTCACAAAAAAATTCTTTAGTTAGCATCAACATAAAAAATAATCATTATATTCAACATCCTCCATTTTAAATAATACTTTTACTGTCCCGAGTAAGATTAAAAAAAAGTTTTATAAGCGTAAACCATCATTTTTACAGATAGAAGCATTAAAACTTTATTTTAAAGTTTAAGATGTGGAAAATCAAAAATAATTATATAAACAATTTAATTGGCTACTAATTTTATTAATTATTAGTAGAAGTTAAATTCCATTAACAAGAAATATGTGAAAGTAATATTTAATATTCAATTTATTTTCTATGTGAGAGTAATTGAATTCACCCCGGTTTAACCAAAGCAACAAAAAAAAAATAAAAGAAAATTGAACTACGTTTCGTTCATTTTTTTGTTGTTTGTTGGACGCGGAATCAATAACGTTCAATTTAATTTTGTGATCTTGTTCAACAATGTTGTTATTTTTCGATTCAATTAAGCTCCGACTAGCAACCCAGAGGTGGATGACGGGGGTTTGGTTGGAGCATTTTGCATTCAGTACGCATTTACAATACGTCGCGCCATTCATCAAAATCCGACACATACCCAAATTGTGGATATTAATGGATATTTCATAAATGATATTAATCGTTTTCAGTTAATAACATGGACGCCCATATTTCCACGCAAATTGAATAAGGCGATGATTACAACAACAAAAAAAACTAATAATGATCGCTTCTTTTTTTTGTATCCCTTCATCTGCTTAACTGCGGAGATAATTGGAATCTTAACTTTGGGTTCTGAAAAAAATCGCAAATTAAATAATATTACCTTAGGGGTCGTGCCTTTGCGAGAGGATTAACTAACGTCAGTATGGATTTAGTGCTACCTTTGATCCAGATATTCGGAGCAACAGAACGTTAAGTTCCTGTAACTACACCTTAATGATGTGCTAAAGCGGAGATTATCAATTTACCTCAAGATTCCAAATTATTGACTTAATGAATTAAGTTATACACGATATTTCGTGTATTCAGATAATATTCCTCACACAGTACTGATTTTACAATATCCCGTATTGTTTGAAACCGGACAGAACTGGGACAAAAATAAAAGAAAATAGTAATTATTATAAAAAAAAAATATTTTACACAAATTTAGTTTGTTTTGAAATTTTCATACCGGACTGATTGAAGCCGAAGTATTATTGTATATATAAATATATATTTCAATTTTATATAAATATTTCTTTTTTTGTATCCGCCACAAACAAAAGTCACGCAACTATTCAAAGTTTTATTATTATTAACATTATTGATCCATTTTTTTGGTGATTTCAGGTTGTAATTACGTCATTTTCAATCTATTTTATTTTAGTATTAGCATTAAATAACCGTAATCTTCTATAATAACCATATAAACTTTTACTTCGCAGTTTTTTTATTGATCCGATTCGGATATATCTAAATATTACTTTTACATAATTTAACTTCAATTTTATTGATCATTTGTTCCTTTTACCCATTTTGGTAGTCAATGAAAGTTATAAATTTGTATGCTAACGTTAGTAATGAATTGTAATGTTTTTGTGTATCTTTCAAGAATCTCTCATATCCTCTTGTAGTTATATTATATAATTATATACCCATAGTCAAAATACGTTCTATACATAGACTCACATATATCAAAAGATTAATTAAAAATGATAATTGTTCATAAAACTGAGGCTTAAAATAGTTAGCTATGTTAGGTTATAGCACAGAAATTTAAATGATTTCATATTGCTTTAGAAATTTTACCATTAAAAAAGTACATTAATATCTCACATAGTGCGGGTAATCTGTTCCATACTATTTGAAAGAGGAATAATTGAGGAGCTAAATGAAGTAATACCACGCATAGTTCGGATAATTGGTTCCAAAAATATTCCGTACTGTTTGAAACTGTACTAATTCAGCACTTTTTCAAAATATAGATAAAAAATAACCACAAATATAATTTTGGGTACTATTTTTTTATAATTTAAGTTAACTATTCAGAAAAGTTTAATCACTTTTCATTTTCAATCCATAGTGCAGTGAATCCGCACTATACGAGGTATTGCGGTATATAAATAATTAAAGACAAATAGAGTAAAACTTTTTTTTGTAACAGTTCTTTATATTATTATGTAATGTATGTTTCTGTGTTGATTTTATATAATTATTGAACTATAATTTGAAGCATCATTTATGAATGTAATATGTTATATGAAGTTTGGTTAATTTAAACTAACAGATGGATTGAAGCGAATCACGTATCAAAGATTCTACAGCTGTCGCCGGGTACATTGGATTCGCAAATGCCGCTCTCGCAGTGATTAGAATCCGATTGGATTATGTAATCGAAATCAGGAATGAGCATTAATCGGACAGGCGACGTTTCGAGGACAGAGAGAGAGATAGATAGACGCGATCTGTGTGTATGCATGTGTGTCACTTCAAAGTAACAGAACCGTGTCCGTTTAACACTGTTTCCGTTATTAATTCGTTTGCGATGCGAAATTGATTAGACCGTGGATATGTGTACGCATCAAATTAAGTGAATCAATTATTTGGATTTGATGTAATGCGTCTAATTTCTCATTAGGCCAAGGGAACGGATTAATTGCGTATGAAGTGATAAGCCTAGGCCAGAAGGGTTGGGTTTGTGTTGTGTTTAGTAGGAGGATGAGCACCATGGACAACCATGGATGAAACAGCTGCACAGCTACGACAGTCACCGGTAATTAATGCAGCGTAGACGGCGAAATGTTTCGGATTCCGTTTTCTCGAATTCAGTGGATCTTCGGAAACCGCCGTAAATTCAGGCCGAATTGCGCAAATAGTCGTGTGCCATGTACGCAACGGAGAGCCACGGCACAATGCAACCCACTTTTCATACATAATTTATTATAGTACAACGCGTTTCCCACTTATGTGACCGGTCGTTGTCATGCGTCCGCGATGATTTATTATGACCGATTACCTTTTGACAATTAATATTTTACATTGAATTTTCCCTTCTCGCTGATCCAATTTGAATTCGTTGTACCAATTTATTTATTAAAGTGTAATCTCAAATCTCCAATGGTTTAATGATCAAACAACTTGAAACTAAAAAAAACTATTTATTATTATTAATTGATATAATACAATAATTGTATACAATTGTATACATATATTGCAATTTATTTCTTAATTATATTAATTAAATTTACTATTATAATAATAATAATGTTTATTGCATCAGTCGTTCAAAAAAAACATATACAGTAATAAATCAAAATAATATATATATAATTTCAAAATAAAGTCAACTGATACAAAGGGGTATTGACCATAAATCTTTCTGCCGAAATTTACTATTATTAACTACAAATTAAAACATATAAATAATAATAATTTATTGGGCCAACATCGATACATAAGAAGAAGAGAAAAAAGTACAATTTATACATAAATAAATTTTAACATACAATAAAAATATATATACTAATAGGCTGGCCAAAGGGCCTATAAAATATATAATATTTATTACTTTTAAAAATACGTTCAAGTCCACAAAATTCCACAACTCTCACCTATATATAGTATATTAGATTACTCGATAGTTTAATTTTTCACGAAATCTGTAGTATTTTCGTAATACATAGACACTTTAATTAAGTTAAAAATGTTATATAACAATAAGATATCACTCTTTAATACTGAATATTTTATTTACTACTTTATATTACAAAACCGAATTTAAGGCATTTTTGTTAAATTTGGAAAAACAAATTTTGAGCAAGAAAAAAATTATTGAACAGTAGCCGATATTGTAGTAAAAGCAACCCTAAGTTCTTACAAATTTGTTGTTTTTTTGATACTTGAAGAAGAAATTTTCGGATTTCATAAATATATTTAACTTCTAAAATATATTTTAATGTATTTACTGAAAAATAGCCAATAGACTTGAAATATATTAAATATATTTCATTAAAATTAAATTTTATCTAATAGATACTTCATTAACTTTCATAATTATGAAACTGTTGATATTTAAATTATTTAACATTTTTTGGAAATTTTATAAATTTAATTTTTCTAGTGTATAAAACATGTATATATTCTTTGTTATTGAATAAATATAAAGATGATGTATTTTTTACTTATTCCTTCTGTAATTGCTATAAGAAGCATCTTACTTTGTTTATTGTTGACATTCTCTCATTTCGAAAATAAATTAAAATGAAATGGAGAAATTATATAAATAAATTATGTAACATATTTTGATGAAAAATTACTTTATAACATTATTTAAAAATGATCTTTGGAATATTGTTTTATATTTGAAAGTTTTCAGCGTATGATTTAAATTTATATAATTTAAAGTCATTGAACTTCTAAAGCGAATTTTGTTCGAGGGTTCATTGTTAGTTTCTATATTTACGTATTGACCCTAGTACGGAAATACAGCAAGGAGGGTTAATTTGTAAATGTGATAATACTGTATGTTAATAATAGCATTAGAATGATCGGATCGGTCACGTTGTATTTGAACATTGACCGTGTGCATTGTGGATTGACCCAATGGCGAGAGGAGTGGGCTAAATGCGAAATAGGAGTCGTTTTGTGCAAATAGGGGTTAGCGAGAGTAGAGTGTAAAGAGTACAGAGAGAGACAGAGAGAGACAGAGAAAACCCGTATATGTACAATTGTGCCTCCGACTGCGCGGCTTTATTACAAAGCACGCAACATTTTTAATGAAAAGGGTGTACAATTTACACAGCCAACCTTTTAGTAATTATGTGAGCTCCACTTTAATTGATATCCACACACGTACGGGCCGGGTGTTCATTAAGCCAAACAAATCCTCCGGTCCGTTTTATCTCTTCTCAAAAGCGGATTCAAGAATGCAAGAATAATTCGAGTATGCATACAAAATAGAGCCATAGACACGTCAGTCGGGAAGAGTTGATGGGGCCACCTCGGAAACTATTCCAGTTCATTGTTTGTCCACGATATTAACGCAAAACTATGCTAGAAGAAGGAACAACACCCGAGCCGGAAGTGCTCCTCCCTAACCCATCCTCTCTCTCTCTTCGAACTTCGATGCACGCAATTCTTAATTCCAATTTAATTACATCACTTCCCGGAGTTGTGCAAGTTATTGTTGGGCCTTTAATTAAACTCTCCGTTAATTTTAATTGATTTTAGAATCCCCGTTCGGATGCGCATACGAAATAGTAGCTACTACAAAACGGCCGCTTGATGTACGTGGCAGGAAGCCGATCAGCGTTAGTCCGTTCGACGGACCTCACGCATAAATGCGCAAAGTGCAAGTTTTGAATTTCCAATTTTGCTTTGCATATTTACAGCAATATTCGTCCCTTATTTGCGCGTAATGGAGGATGCGCTTCATGGAAACATGCGAATGTTGGAGCAGCGAATTTGGAGCAATACTTTAACCTACCAAACGTTTTCCCGAATCTGTATATGGGAAATTAGTGTTTGACGTTGCATAGTTTTCAAAAGGATTCCTCTCCGTCCGAGCGTAATGCTACTTCACTACTATATACGATCGCCGACCCGCGTATTATACAAAAAAAAGTCGATAGCATAATATGCTTACATTTTTGAGCGGATTATTGGATTTTGGAATTATTCCATCCCCGCGATTTCGCTGTTTTCAGTAGACATATACAATATTATACAAGGTAGGAAACAAACAATATTTACGCTGTTTTCAATTTAATAGATCTGTCGTCTTTCACTATTTTACTTTTCGACAATAAACATGTTTTTTTTTTTAATAATATTCGAATTGAAATCAAGATATTTCAGATAAAATATGAATGCCTTTGTCAGAGAATTAAGTATGATTTATTATAAATATTTATGTTTAACTGTGTATTATTATGTTGTGTATAGGTAACCCTCGGTTTACGCCGCAGTTCCGTTCCTACAAAAACCGGCGCAAATCGAATCGGCGTAAAATGAATCTATATTTACAGTGAGGTAGGTATAGGGCTAGGTTATACATAAGTGAAAAATAAACAAATCTTTTTGTTTCTTTGTAAGCTCCATCGGTGATTTCAGTAATAGAGCCATCGTTCATAATGAACGGACAGTTTTTGTTTTAAGATTTGTCTTTATTTCTTAAGTTTTCGTACATTGTTATAAGAATTGTGGACAGAATGAGGTTCACCATATGGATATGCAGCCAAGTTGATATACAACAAAAGTGTTGAGGATAGCATTAGATACACAAACAAAGGGAATAGTGGAATCGCAGAGCATCTATATACTATTGAAGTTAACCTACAATACGACAGCCAACCTACAATTAAAAAAAAGAAAATAGTGGTAAGAACTTCGATTGGAAAGTTTGCCAAAAAAAAATAAATGTTAACCGCCATAAGATTTACTTAATGTCCATAGGAATAGATTATAAAATAAATTTATTATAAAAGGAATAAAAAATTCGCAACGGCATTATGAATCGGCGTAAATTGAATCGCCGTAAACCGAGGGCTGTATTTCGGTAACAGAAGTGGCGCCTCTATAGAACGAACGTCAAAGCCACCACAGTGACTGCATGCACGGATATATCCGTGATAGAAATAAGCAGATGCGTAACGATCGGGAGTGTCTTTATTTATCAACATTACAAATCTATAGCAAAAAAAAAATCCTGGTGTCGCAAATTTAAATTTGATGGGCACCCCAGATTCAATATTTGTGGACCCTCGAAATACAAATTACTTGGGGCCCACAAACTCAATTAAGAGACCAATTAAATTAGCTTACACTTGTTTTTACGCCCGTAGAAATAAGTATATAGAATAAGTATAGAAATTAAATGAGAATAATGGTATGTGAATATATTGGATTTGATTTTATATTATTTGCAGAATTTAATTTAATTAACAGAGTTGAAAATTTAAAGATTTAAAGTATGTTTCAATTTTAGTTTGAAATATATTTGTATATTGAAATAATAATTTCAAAATCAATAAAACCGACTACGTGAACCAAAACTATTGCATTATATAATTGTGCAACTTCCGTGTGCTGCCATAAATATAGTTGAATTCGGTGAAAACGTGTTTGAACGTAGTCAACATCTGTTAGAAATAACTTTGTGTATTGTTCAAATAATTATACTCTGCGGTAATCACTTTTCCACCCTTGTCCTGTCTGAAACAGATTTTGTTCTTTGGTCGAAGGGTTCAAATATTCCTTTTGCTTCCACCTTTCATCATTCCCCTAACTTGAACACACTGCGTTTAATAATGAACACATTTTAGATTCGCACGAGGAATTAAGAAACATTACAAAATTATGCACAAAACTAACGAATTATACCGTCAGTATATTATTAAACTCCGTATAAAAATACGTAATTCCTTAAGCACTTACAGTAATTTTAAGAATGGAAAACGCAATAACTTATCTGGAATTTATGTATCAAGGTCAATGCGAATGTTGCCAAAAATAGTAAAGATTTCGGTCGACAGCCCATGATATTTAATCATGACTGTTGAGTAGAGGAATAAAGAAAGAAGGTAACGAATGCTATTGTTTTGTGCAAAGGTACAGTGCAATGCAATTTATTCGCATTGCAACGCACGAAAGTTTATTATAAATCATTAAATGTTTGATGAAAGTATGTTCGTTTAATGGCGAACAAAGGGAATGCATGAAGGGATTTTTGTTGTAAGGGAGCGAATATATCGTCGGATTGCGTGTTTGATGTGATTGTGTTATTTTTATGTGCCGGTTGCCCGGTTTCGACCCGAAAGAGAAATAAAGACGGAATGAATGGTAAGAAAAGATATTTTTTCAGCATTCAAATTCTTCCCCTTTCGTTAAATCAGACTAAAGATTATTTTTTTCCACTACACAATTTTCACCAAAAATTATGAATTCACCATTTTTAAACTACTTTTTATTAATATCTATACTTCGATTTCATGATATTTTTTATATAAAATTATTATTATCCAAGAACTGTATTTAATGATATAAGAAATTATACAAATAAAATCCTAATAGGACATAATTTACAGTAATACCTCGTATAGTCCGGATAATCGGTTCCGTACTAATCGAAGCATCCCGCATAAAAACAAAAATTTTAAACCGTACTATAATGAATCCGGACTGATTTAAGCCGGAATATGCAAAGTATTGCTGTAATTAAAAATCAATATAAATATTTAATGGAACCTTTGGGTCTCAAAAAGGGAGACTTTTCGAACAATTAATTTCCTAAACGTAGTATCGGAAGATAAAACGAATTGGTTTTCAAACTGAATTTGTGTTTTCAACACACAAACAGGACATTTTGTACGTGAGTTATATGACCAGTAGAATGGTTTCGGTTTTCGCATAAATTCAATTTTCAAACGAAATATGTTCGACTACCGAGGTTCTACTAAAATAGCCTAAGCTATACAAAAGTTGACACTAAATACATATTATGAACAATCTATGCGTTAGTTAATTGTTTTTATACTTTTTACACTAATCACAAAAACGAGACATTTAATTCTGCTAATAAATTAGATAATT
The DNA here is from genome assembly GCF_001412225.1 of Nicrophorus vespilloides. NCBI lineage: Eukaryota > Metazoa > Arthropoda > Insecta > Coleoptera > Silphidae > Nicrophorus > Nicrophorus vespilloides. The sequence goes on along the minus strand of NW_017100081.1, from coordinate 638,479 downwards.
GTGCAAAGGGTTGACATGATGTCAATAATAAGCTCATAAATATTAAATACAGTAGGAAATCAAAATTTGTCAGAAATCTACATATTACTTTATAATAATTTATAAAACTTGCTGTAGCTTCAAATATAATTAGGAATTTAATTAAATAAAAAAATTGAAAGTAATAATGTGAAATAAAATATGAATATTATTACAAATAATTAAAAATTGAAGGTTCTTAATTTATTTAACAAAATTATATTTTTTTATTTACAGAACTAATGAAGAGTTTCATTACAATTATAAGCTATCTTTCTGAGATATTAAAAATAAATCTAAAAAATAAGTAGAATTAACAATAAAACTTACTGAAATGAAAGATGAAGATGATTTCTTTAATGACAAGCTCATATATTTTGGGTTAATTCTATCTTATATTTAAACTATCCAAAATTAATATTTTGTATTTCTTATATTAATATTATTATTTTCTTGCTTTTGGTTGGCTCAAATACTCGTATGCCGCTCGGTACATAAGACTTTCTACAAACTTCATAAGAATCGGCTCAATGCTGTGTACTTAGTAAAGTTAAATGTATTACGAAACAGCTCATATATATTGCATGGATACAAGCTCAGGAAATACGTAATAACTGTTGTTAATAAATATCTCAAATATGTACATAAAGTTTCATAATAATAATACATAGGATTGTTGGATTTCAGTTAAAGTTTCATGAAAATATATTTAAATTTAAATGTAAAATTGGATATTTACTATACACTATATTTTTGAAAATAAGTTAATTTATTTATATTAAAAGACATAAAATAACTAAATTTTTATATAAAAATAAAGCGGTTTAAAGAAAGTTAATCTGCGTGCAATGAAAAATGCCTAATTGTATGATGAATTTTCCTCAAGAAACTTAGCGGTTGTTTCTTAAGTGCTCTCCTGTCTTCCTCTCTCGCATATTACTGAAATGTACCAACTATATACGTAGACAACAAGAAAAGCGACGCTTCTTTGAAAACACTTTACATAAAAAAAGAAGAGATTTAAACATAATAACAAAGTAGAATTGCAGCTGGTAAACTGTTCCATTTTACTCTCTCCGCATAGCAATGAAATCGTCGTAAATTTAGTTATTTTCGCACGAATTATGCAATTCAGAATATCGATCGTATAATTATATTTCGTGTTGAGGAGTTTCTTCTATTTTCTTTACACCCTTTTGTGCTGTATTTCAGTGGAAAGTTATGTAAATCATTGATGGAGTTCAGCCGCAGTGTTTAGTCTGAAATGGATTTAATCCAGTAATTCTTCTGAGTTGGATTATTTGTTTTACATGGGTGTGCTTTTCCAGGATTATAGGAATATTCATAATTAAGTGAATCGTTGAAAAGGGATTTCGTTTTTATTTGTTCCCTTCTACGTTGAATTAAATAGTGTCACTTTAAAAGTACTGGATTTCATTAATTCTGCTGAATTTTAATATAAAATGTATATTTTTTTAAATATTATTTATTTTTTTTGTAGTATTTTTGATTTCTATAGAATATTTTGTTACTTATATAAAAACAGCATAATAATTGTTAGTAATTAAATTACATTATTTAAATCAAATGCATGCGTTTTTTCAATTAGATAGATTGAAATTTTTCGTTTGTTTCAATTCGTAAAGGAGTGGCGCACGTATGGGGAAACATTCGACCCTCGCAGCGGGAGTCAACGGGGTGCCATTACGAACTTTTGTTTTATTTTTTCTTCTCCCTCTGCAGTCTCTACCCTATTCTAATGACCGCAAATGAAGGAAAATGAAAAGAGAGAAATACAAAATAAACAACTACACGTTCAAACCGCAGGGGCCGAATGCATTGGAATTATTAAAAAACACACCCTGCGTCCTCTCTTTCGCGACACACCCCGAAGCATAAATCTCAGAAATGATGGTCTACTAATCTTTTATAATTACATTCACATTCGATTAATTTATTATGAATATTTAATCTTGTAAGTTATTATTATAGTTACAAACTTTGTCTATAATACAACCACTACAACCACTACCCTTAAACCTCAATATTATTAATGAATATAGAAACTTTTTGTTCATCATTCAAACAAATTCACTAAATTATCAAATTTTTGCACTCATTATATTTCACATGTTGCTTCTAGTCTTTTGAGCTTTTCTCCTTTAGTACACATCCAACCACGTATATGAACCTAACATAAACCTGCATAATTTGAGAAGTCTCTTAAATTACTCATTCCTCATTTCCTTATTTTATCATTATACTTGGAACTATATCTGTACACCAACTTTGTAAGTCCTTTACATGCTCATATTATACATTTTCTTTTAACATTTATTTTATTCATTTCATTATACACTGGAACCTCGCTTAACGAGTTTAATCCGTTCCAAAATTTCCGGATTTTTACTCGTATTGTGAAACGTATAAAAAAAAGATTGTAAAATGATGCGCAATCTGGGACTTCTCTTCTCGTCGTCACTAGTTATGCAAAACGTTGCTCGTTAAGCGAGTCAGTTTTCGAAATGCTCTTTAAGTTCCACTCTATAATCATTCCTACTCGAGTATTCCCTTTTTAAGAATTTATTAAGATTTATATTTATAGTTTTCCTGAAGAAAAATAACAAATTCCCGGGAATAAATTGGCAAATTTCTACTACACTTAAAGCTCGCTAAGCTAAGTTAAAAATTAAAATCCCATAGATATTTATGTATTTTACTATTAACAAAAATGTTTTATTAATTTTGTCAGAAATGCGCAAAATTTCAACTAAAAAATATATTTAATTGCATATGTTAAATCTGTTTTAAATATTCTTATGATCTTCATATTAATTCCAGAGATTACCGGGAAAGTAATTTTAATTTTCTCGGCAACAAACAAAAATATGGAAAAAGTATTGCTTTAATTGCGTGCTTTTATTCACCAAAGCTAAAATAGAATGCGTCTTCAAAAATAACATTTTCTTTTAACAAAGTTTATACATGTTTACTTCAAACATACTGACACTACATTTTAAAACAAGGTAAGTGTTGTCTTGGTATGTGAGATGTATATGAACCTTATTAAATTATTGTTAATTATTAATTAAATATTATACTACCTGTGTTCGCTTTTCAATCATGTTTGTAAGTTTTTTTGAATTCTTCTTACATATATGTATGATAATAATACTTTGGTCAACAGCTGCAGTATATTTACACTTTTAGAAACAACATGAAATACATTGTTGTTCATTGTGTTTGTGTTTAGATCGGATGAAGTAGCAGACGTTGGAATCTATTTCATCCGTTTTCATTCTTTCGCCCGGTAGGATTATATTGAGGTGAAACTCTCGTCGTCCTTTTATGATCTATTGAGAAGCGACTGGATACTCTCGTGCGTCCCAGGCGCTTATCTAGATCGGTCCACACTCTGGCAAACAGTGACTGGAATCTGTTTATAGGTTTGCTGCATGATCAATCCCTTATCCTCCTTACCCGTTCGAGTATTATGGCGTCTTCAACCTTATCATCCAGCCACCCTCCATTTCCTACAAACGACCCGAACGCCGTCGAGGAAACGAGAGAGATGTAATTTATTCTCCTTACGTGGGGTAATACGAGAGGGCTTGTTACTGCACCACGCGCAACCCCATACATTCACACACGCACACATCCACTCATACGTACACTCACACATACGCGCGTTTACACGCACGCCCTTATTGCCCTTCATTAGCTCTTGTCTAGCCAACATTAATTGTTTTACATTCAAAGGCAACCCTACAATGCAAAAGCTTACCGCGCGTTTTCCTCCCCTTCTTCCATTATACTGCAACTCCATTTTAACGCGCGGACAACAATCGCTATTTGATCAAATGTAACTACATATTAAGTAACCTTAATACAAGACCGAACCAATCATTCCAAATACATCGAATTATAGTTCTATCAGACAAATAACATCTATTCTTGTAAATCATTTCTTGCAAAAATTGCAAAATTAATATTTCTTTAAAAATTATAACAATTCAAATAAAAACAAATACATTTTGTTAATGCTTTTCTATTAATTTTGTTATATTCTTGAATATTGGTTTTTAAATATTATTGTATAATTTAGAATATATCACAATATTAGGTTGTACAGTTATAAAATGTACGAAATTGTCATATTAAACTCTTCGTATACGTTAAGCAAACTAGCTATAAACCTTCTTGTAGGAATATACGCGGATGTTCGCTTTAACCTGCGCATATTCTGCGTCTGAATAGTAAATTGGATAAAACGGGATATACGTATACACTTCGTTTGTTCCATTAAAACTTGATTGAATATAAAACTATTTCATTCGTTACATTGTGTAAAATACGTTGTTAACTTAAATTGAAAAACATATACAGTGTAACCTCGCATAATAAACATTTCACTTAACGAGCAAAATGAATTGTACGAAAAATGACTCGCTTAACGAGTAACGTTTCGCATAACGAGTGACGATGAGAAGAGAAGTCCCGGATTGCGCGCCTTCTACATCATTTTGAAAACTTATGTACACATATTATGTGTATTTTTAAATATATAAACCATCTTCGATTTTCTTTGTCATCTGTATTTAAAGTGGACTATACTTTGCAAATATAATTTGTGTTTGCTGTAAATGGAAAACACAAATGTAATGAATTGATACAAGTAATATAAACAAATATAAACTCACTTCACCGTGTGTGAATTGGAAAACAGTTCCTATTGTTAGTGGTCATTCTAGTAACTATAATCTAGTTGGATCTTAGTGTTGTTTCCAAACTTGTGTTCATTTGTATTTTTTTTTGCAAAAATTTAATAACACTGGCATGTCTCCGAATAAAAAGCTAAAGAATAAAAATAACCATAGATATGAAAAGCAAAATCATGAAAAATCGGATTAACGGAATTTACATTGATTTATATGGGAAAACGTGTTTCGCTATACGAGTATTTCACTATACGAGTAAAAATCCGCAAATTTAGGAACGGATTAAACTCGTTAAGCGAGGTTCCACTGTACTATTATATGTAGATAGGATGAATGATAATGTTAACCATCATTTCTCAAACTTTTTACAATGCATCTTTACGTATTTGTTTGTACTTGTATTCAAAAAAATTGCTAAGAGTATTTCACCAATTCCTTTGACACAATATAATATAAAGACATATACATTATTTATAAAAGTACCTATGAAGTAAAAAAAAATATTATATTTGTTTATAAAATTGTGTAAGTTGTAGAATGTAGCCAATCGCTTTGTGGTCGCAATACATTTTGAATTTGTAAAAACCTGCACATAATGATATACCAGTATCATCTTGTTACAAGCATACGCGGAGTCTCAGAGCAAAGATCTTAATAATTATAAAGATGTCCCAATATAAATAATAAATTTTCAAAAAATCAATATCAGGTAAGTAGGGGGTCTATTCAAAACCGAAAAACATGGCAAGGGGTCTACGACACAAAAAAGTTTGGGAACCTCTGCTTTACACAATACTCTGAATCAGTGTAACCCATAATTAAACTTAAAATAATGATAATATTTTCATTTTGTTATGAAAACTAATCGTGCTTTGGATTTCTTTGGAAAATAATTTAATTAATGATCTGTAAAAATAATGATGGGGTTGACCAGCATTTCTAAACATTATTACCACGCTATCAAACATAGTCATACTGCGACCCAATTGCTAAAAGTATTTCACCAGTTCCTGGCTTTGACACAATATGACAGCTGTCATTTCGCAACATATCAATAATGCTACACAACGCATTGGCTGAAAAACGCGGATGTTAACAGATCTATTATACTTTATACGTTACTCAGTGTCTTTTATTATTATAAATTTCTACAATAACATTTTTATGGTACTCGGGATTTAGATATAGTCGGGATTTTGATTGTCGAGATTATGGTAGTTGGGATTTTAATACAGCCGGGATTTCGAAGGATTTGGTTTGACACAATGTGACAGCTGTCATTTCGCATTATATCAATAATTCTATACAACGCATTGGCTAATAAACGCTGATGTTGACAGATCTATTATACTTTATACGTTACTTTGAACCATTGTAACCTATAGTTATACTTGAAATCATGATGATATATTCAGTTTGTTATGAAAACTTATAGTGCTTTGGTTTTATTTAGAAAATATTTAATTAATAATATGTAAAAATAATGATGATGTTGACCAGCATTTCTCAACAATTTCTTTGGCGCACAATCTAACATATTTGTTTGTAGTTGTACTACGACCCAATTGCTAAAAGTAATTCACCAGTTCCTGGCTTTGACACAATGTGACAGCTGTCATTTCGCATTATATCGATAATTCTATACAACTCATTGGCTAAAAAACGCTGATGTTGACAGTATTTCGCGACCCATCAATAATGTAACGTGACCCATTAGTTAAGAAACGCTGATGTTGACAAATCTATTAAATTTTGCACTATAATCTACATAGTGTAACCTGATGACACTTTAATTTTGTTACGAAAACTTTTAATTATTTAATTAAGAAAATAATTCAATTAAATTTTCGTATGAACAATTAAACTTATGTAAGATAGAAATCAGAAGGTTCATATATAAATGAAGTAATGTAAATATCTTGAATACAAGAAGACAGGAAAATCTGTGTGGAACTGTTGAAAGCGTTGTACAACAATCGATGGCTTCGAGACTATAAATGTAATATAACAGTGCTCGGAGGGAGTTAGTGGGGCGAGCGACGAATCGATTTTAACCTTTGATTGACGCAGAAGGGAGGTAAAGGTAAAAGATTCTTATTAGCAAAGTCTGGTCCAACTTGTATAGGTGCATTAGAAGTTTAACCGAGCTCTCAGAAGTATGAAGCCGGGCGTAACAACTTTTACAACTTTTGCGAAAGCTTGTTGACGACCCTGGGAGCTTATGCGCCTTGTCCCTCAACTATATAGGGCTTCATAAATGTTAGACATTTGTTCTACAACGATTTATTAAAACTTTCCAATACAGACGACGACGACCGCTGCGACGATTCCCACTCGACTCGGATCGGCGCCGCTCGTACAACGAACATTCCCCTGTTCATATTTCAAAATCAATATCTGTTTAATGATTAATCACTTAATGTATGAAGCTTTTCAGTTTGAAACTAACTTCACAGTATTTTTCACAGCGTAACAAATAAAATCAAGTTTTTAGACAAACTTATATGATCACAAAGCATATAAAACTTTCATATATTTTGTAATGATTATTGCATTGAATATTATATCACTATTTTATTTCCATAAAAGTTTAGTAGACATCAATAAACATGATTGTGACATATAATTTTCTTATTCCAGTAGCATTATTTCTTTTTCATAAAATAATGCATATTTAATGTAAAAAATACAAGTTTCACTAAACTACGCACAGTTATTACAACATACCGTAATACACTATTACGTAGTTTGAATTACAAAATTATTTTCCATTCCTATTAATAATATAAACATGACACACATATTATTTCGATCTGTCCGGGTTCTCTATTATCCGGATTTCAAATGAAACTAAAATTTAATTGAGCAAAATGAAAATAAATTCTAAAAAAATTGTATATATTATTATTTTTTCCTTGACTTGACTGTTATAAGTCACTTAAATTAACACGATTTTAAAGTTCTTGATTAGTCCGGTTTCATTCAGTCCAGGATATTGAAGGCACCGATTATCCGGACTATGTGACTAACAGCTATATGTCACATAGTCCGGATAATTTACTGTACGAGAAATGTAAATATTAGCATATACAATAAATCTCTAGTAAATTGATTGAAATATTTACCAATATGTGTTTTTCAAAAGTATATTTTTTTTTACTAAACGTAAAATTTATTGAAAAAATAATAATTTTTAATGTTAAGAATGTTACGTGTTTTATAAGAATGCGAATGTCACGCAACGTAACATTAAAAACAAAATTATTATAATTACAATAAACGTTTTTGCTTTAAGTATGTAAATATATGTTCAAGGGAAAAAATCAATAAACATCTAGTAAATAGAAGAGAAGTAATGGGAAAAAAATAATATCAAGAAATATCCTGACAATCATTTAAATTTTCTTTTTATAACAAATTATTAATCAAATAATCAATATTTTTCGATTTTTTTTTTTTATTGAAAGCATTTTATTGCATATTATAAAAGTAAATATGATTCAAAAGTCGAAATAATTAAAATTTAAAGTTTGTATTTTATTATATTATGAATATTTATGATTGTAACAAATTGTAAATAAAAATAAACTAAACTTATAAATAAATAATAAAATTATTTATTTACAACATAAATCAAATTTAATTACATTGATAATTGACAATGAAAGTAGAATTATCGGAATTTAATTGTGTTAAAAATGATAAATTTAAGAAAAATCATCAAAATACATACAATGCTCGATTCATAATAAATATTTATGCGATTGTTCCAGTTTTCCAGATTTTCGTTCCATATTTTCTTTTCTTCGTATCTTTTTATTTCTTTGGCTCGTTGTCTTCCCTTTGGCATCTATGGGTTTGTCAGATCCATCATCTCCTTTGCTCCGGGATTCTGACAGCCCTTCGGTTATTACATTACAATATTTACCAGAAGAAGAACGGTTACGTGATGCCTGTGCGAATGCGAAATTTATATATACACACGCATACACTTTTTATTTATATATATAAAAAATAAAAAAAAATGCAGCAAGCAAAAAGGAGATGTGTATTTGCATGTATATGTAAATACATCTGGGCCACAAGCATTCACTTCTTTTTTTTGTTGTTGCTGCTGCTGGAATGTATCTCGGCAAAATTATTGGGGGGAGTTTACTATTTCGAACGACAGTGGGTCGAATAAAACTTGCTGATATAGTGATTTCATTCTGTTTACACTGGCAGATATCTTGGACACATTTTCACTATTTTATTACATCTCAGACGTGCACGAACTTTCGGGCTCCTATCTGATCCTCTGCAACACAACTTTGCTCCACATACTAACTCACATTAACTTACAGTTTACACCGAAACTCGCATCGCATTTGCATAGTCTAACCAATTAATGAAACCTTAAATTATTACATTTATATAAACTTATCAGATCTTAACAAACTTCCCTCCAAAAATTTTAATAAAATAATATTTCGTATAATCACTTTACCCACAATATTGTCATTTTTTATCTATGAATTCATAATACAAAATACTTTATTATTAATTTAAATAATAAGAAATAATAGTAATATAAATATTGTTTTATTTGATGACAGAAAAGGTATAAAAATCACCTTAATCATTGTAATATTAAATTATGGACAATTGTCAAAAACTTTATTATTAGAGAAAAATATATTTATAAATTCTGTAAAAAATATATTTTTATATAGCAAAAAATATGAAGGGTAGAAATGAAGCAACAAAATGTATATTCAATTACAATAATAATTTGTATTAAATCTTAATGAAATTTATATTTTTACTATCTAATAATAGTATTTATATATAACTATAATATTAGTCTTTGAAGTGATTCAAGTTTTACTAGATTTAATATAAAACTTATATGAAAGGAATGTGAAATACACAGTGGTGCGCAGGTACTTTGTATGTAGGTTATTCAAATATCATAATATTTAACAAAATTAATTAAACAAACGTTGCTCCAAAGCGTACTCTCGAATATTAATTTCATAAATTTCACAAGGTAGAAAATTAAACCAAAAGGAAATGAAAATAATTCAAAAGATAAATATCATTTTCCGCTTTGAAATATATAAAAAAAAACTAAGTGCACTATAATTACATTGTATTTTTTTTGTAATTATTCTCTAAGGTTTCAATCTAAACCAGTGTTTCTCAACATGGACAGGCTTAGAGTTTAAACGTTTAACAAGGTTTTGGTAGGGCATGGCACAAAAAGGATGGGATGGGAATCACTGATCTATACGCTGATATTGTATGTTTACTTTTACAAATTTTAGTTCTTTTATATAAAGTAATACACACAGCCTTGCATAATGCGGTTCTAATACCCCGAACTGTTTGAAACCGGACTAATAGAGGAACTACATTCATAGAAAAAACGATCATTTATTTTTATTTTGTTCAATTATAAGATAATTCTTTTTCAACTAGACTATAGTGAAACTGGTCTTAGTTCGCTAAGTATCCGTTAATTCATTTGTTTCTGAAAAAAGTTTGAAAAGCTGTTTGTCAATTTATTAAAGTCTAACGATATTTCATGTCAAATTTCAAGAAGATCCGTAAAAATGGATAGATTAGTGATGTAAGGTCGCTAGAAAATCCACCTCCAACATAGCTATAAATTTGTTTTGCCATTCTCCTCGGATTTGGAAATCCAATGCACATTTTTCAGGTAGGCTAAATTTATGACGAAACTCGTGAAGGTCGCTCGAATTCAAAGGTAGCCCTATTGAAGGCAAACATTGACGAAGATCCAAGAATGACACAGGAAATGGTAGTTGATGAACTTTGTCGCAAATATTAAATGATCAATGGGCTACACGAAGAAATCCGCTCGATGGGTTCGACGATTTTTAATGACGGCCAAATAAAGGCACGTATTCGTTTTGAGCACCTTTAAGAAAATCGTAGTAGGTGATGAATCTTGATTCTATAAATACGAGCCAATTTTTCAATACTTAATTTAAATTGAATCTTAAATTTGTCCTTATTTATAAAAAAAAATAATGTAAATTTAATTGGAGTTCTAGTATTAAATAAACCACAGTATTCCAAAAACTTACATCTTTTTCTAATTTATTGGTATTATTTTTAGAAAATAATTTGATTTATTTCGATTTAATATATGTTCACTATGTTTACTATTTAATTATAGTTTAGTATCAAATTTACATAAAGAATAACAAAAAAAGATTGAAATTATTTAAAGACATTCAAACTAAACAATAAACTCAAACTTTTGATAAAATATATCTCAAATAAGGAATATATTCTTGCCGTTGGAAATTATCGTACTCCATTTTCATCATTATATGTTGAAAAATATATTATATCTGTTGAAAGGAATTTTATGTTACTTCAATCTTACATTTTATGATGGAGTACATGAAAATGTAATTCCATGTGTTTGCGCGTAAAAATGTTGTAAACCAAGCCACAAAATTGAATTATCTCAACCCACATTATACATAATTTTTATGTAACTAAATAATTTACAAAATTTTAAACTAATATAAAATTTTAAATTAATATAAAAAAAAGTAAAAACTTAACAAATTATATTGGTCATCATCGTGGTCTTTGTGACCTAAACACATAATAATATTTGTATTTTAAATTTAAATTGACAAATTTTCAACATAATGTGTAGAAAATATATAAGTCTTTGAAAGGAATTTTACGTTACTTCAATCTTAAATTTTATAGCAGAGTACATGAAAATGTGTCTCCATATATGTTTGCACGTAAAAATGTTGTAAACCAAACCAGAATAATGCATTAACTTATCTTACATTATTCATAATTATTATTGAAATAAAGTAATAACATAAAAAATAAACAATATAAGGAAATAATATTGTGTACTAAATTTTTAGAATTTGTTTTTAATTTATCAAGAGGTATTGCTTTAAATGTAAATTATTCACTGCACATTAATTCATTTATTTCATACTACTTTGTTTGTAATTATTTGTGTAATTCTATAATTATTGCAATAAATGTATTATTATAAATCAATGAAAAATATGTGATATTCCAATTTTTTATCATTATGTTTTAAAAATATATTATATATGTGAAAGGAATTTAATATTACATTTTATAGTACAGTATATGAAAAATGTGTCTCCATATGTTTGCGCGTAAAAAGAGGTTGTAAACCAAGGCTCTCAGGTTAATGCACGTCGTATTCTATTAAAATGTCGGATAAGTTTCAATTTAGGAAGCGAGAACAGAAGCTCGAGAAGACCGATTTATTTTATGAATTGGATCCTAGTTTTAAGCCAGGATAATTGTATAGATCGACGCTAATCCGAGCGATTTCCGATCCTGTATCTCACCTACAAGAAGATAGATCCGTTTGAAATCATAACGTGCTCCGCACCAAATAGATCACGTCCGACGCGTGATCCGAAAGTCAAAATTGCACCCTCCTCACGTACAGGAGACGAGAAAAGTATGCACCACCTTTTTAAATCCTTTCCTTAACGAAATTCAAATTCCAATTACACCCAAAACAAACAAAAAACGTTCTATTTTTTCTCTTAAATCTGAATGGATGTTGCATACGTTAATACGATCCGACCGTGCATACATTTCCCGGTCATTCCCTTCCAAATAATGACTACAGACTTCGATTTGCTTGGTAACGACCCCAACTGGATTTGACTTGATGTCAGCCCGATCGATTCGCACAAGAAAAACGAACGAAAACGTAAATGGCTCGTGCATTACGTAATCACAACATCCACTATTGATTTAGACTAGGTAATGGAAACTTCATTCTAGTACTATTATGTTATTTTTTTAAATTTGCTTTACAAAGGATTTCGTTAAACGGATAATTAATTGAATTCTGCAGCTGAAGTGGATTTATGTTCGAGAAATAAATTATAAGAATAATATATATATAAATTGGTGGCAATTTCGGTGAGCGAAGAATGAGAAAAGGAAACTAGGTTATTTCGATTTCCTTTGATGGTTTGATGCGAGGAGTTTTGCGGAAGATCAAGTGAAGGAAATAATATGTTTCTAGAAAATGTAAGTAACTTTGATCAGAAATAAACTTGATTTTATCGGCGTTGCGCTATTTTTCATGGAACGCTGATCCGCGTTGAATAACGAAAGTAAATGCGGGTAAACAAGGTTCATTGGAAATGAATCTTATTGAATCGGTGGATGCGCCGGGTGTACGATATGAATATTACATCAAAACTTTTTCTATCGTATCAAATTGAGTCAATCAATACACACACACATTATGTATATATACAATTTTATTTTAAAATATAAATAAAAGAAAAATATTTAATAATTACCTCAAAAATAGTTTTAAATTTTCAATCCTATTGGCAAGTCACTGCTTTAACAAAAGTCCTCGAAAGTTCGCTACGATCTGCTTTCGCTAAATTATTATTCGCAAGTTCTAATTGTTTTCTCACTATTCTCGCGACACGAACACAAATTCTTAATTTGTTGAATAATTATATATGTAATTCGATTAAATCGCGTAGCTTCGATTTTCGGTTGTTCGAACAGGTTTTCTTTGATGAAAACTACGAGCTCGACCCTCGCGTCTCGGAAACCCTCTGAACAGTGGAGCTGCACTTCGACTTCAACCCCGTTTTCCAGAGTGCGCGTCGACAAACGAGACTTCGGACTCCAATTCTGACTGCCGCTAAATGTCTATTCGTTATTCCGCTCCGACACCCCTCCACCATCCGCAAATCCAATTGATACACGCATGCACGTGATTTTTATCCCTGCATCCCTTTTTCCACTATCACTCATTTTATTCCGAATTATCGCTACTATTACGTTTTTTTCTCTCTTTTCTTTCTTCTTTTTTGTTGTTGCAACATATTTGATATATGCAGCATGCAATGTTAAAAAGACTTTATAAATATAGTACACGCACAATGTGAATACACACAAATGAGCGAATAAATAACAGTAGCCTCTATTGAATTTAAACCATAGATGTGCATTGCACAAACAAACAAGCACAAAAAGGTACAAAATCCAATATTTTTTTGTTACATTCTCATTTTTGTTCTCACTCTCTCTTAGCATTTTATTGTTCTAGAAATAAACGTTAAATTGAAATTTTACACTTTTGCTACCTTCAATATTTGAGATAATTATGTATACAATAATTGGACTTAATTGATAACATATGTATCATACTTCTCGGAGGACAGTAATAATATGCAAATAAACACAACTATTTATGTAGTCCACATTTGTCAAGGAATGCACATTCTTTGATTTTCTGGGATTATGTGGGTGAACAGAGAAACAGCAAAAGCTGGGTTCTGGATGAATTGCTGAGCTTAGATCTCCAGTTCTTGGCTGTATGAGGGCAGTCCCAGAAGTACCCGATTTCACGTATAAATGGTGCTTTTTGTTTAAAAAAAAACTACTATGATGAAAAGTATCAAGCTTAAGTTTGAGGATGCTACGTTGTTTAGTACTTCTTTGACAGACATCAATAGTGACCACTGTCTGTAAATTTGTACATGGAAAAAATTGGTCACTATTATACTCTCATTTAAAAGGTCTCAGTCTAACCAATAACGAAGCGGAGCTAGATTCTACTCTGAGGGAGTCCGCTTCTTCGATTACAACCAAAAAATATTGGGTAGTTAGTTTAAACGAGGTCGTACGAGCTGTCAAGATGAACATCGCAGTGGTCGAATAAATAAGGTGACCATGCCAGAAATGGTGATGAAAATCTACAAAATAGTATTGGATGACCGTAGATTCAAAGTGCGCGAGCTAGCACACATATTAGACATTTCAAAAAGTAATGTACATCGAACATTTACAGAAAGTTTGGACATGAGCTAAGATAGGTGCCACGTTTGCTCACAATCAAGACAATGCATCAGTTTGAATTGCTTCCTTACAATTTAGCCCCCTCGGATTATGTTCTCTTTCCAAACTTAAAAAAATGACTGGGTGGTAAAAGATAAGAGTATTTGCTATTCGTTATTTATAATTTAAATCTTATATCATCATCATTAATATAATTAATCAAATATCTACTTACAATAAAGTTCCGTTTCCGTAAGTTGAAACGATTGAACTTGACGATAACTGTAAAAATTGATATTATTTTTTTGTAATAATATTCGTTTACTTTTTTATCAAAAGTAGTGAATATCAAATTATTTCAATTATAATTAGTGTTCCTTATGTTTAATTTACAAGTTATTACAAAGATATGACAAAACATGCATAACAAAGTTGATTATAAAAGTCTTCAAATTGAAAGTAATGTCACATATTTGTTTATAAAGAATTATTGTTACTTTTCTGACAACTTTGTATTAACTTAATACTTGAATAATTGTTTACTCTAAAATTTTTGTAAAAAAAAAAAATAAAGCAGATAGACTGTTTAAGTGTATGGATGTATGAATATATCAGATTCTGAAAGGTGACAATTCAAACGTCTTCAGAAAAGAAAATGCTTCTGATCAAATGATTTATGTGAATTTAGCAGACTTTGATACTTTTCTATTACTGAAAAGCCAAAAACTTCACTAAAGCAATAACTAAAAAATATTCTATTTATGGAGAAGTTTTTTCAGTTGAAAAAACTGTGCGAAATTCCTAGAGGAATGTCTACTAATAATAATAATGGAACACACATTGATCGACAATAACCCGCACTAAACGTGAATTCATTAAAATGATATAAATTATACATAATAATATATCAAATAAATAGATACACAAAAGTATTGATTTAAAATTTTAGTGGAAAAACGAACTTTCCGGAAAAATAATCATAAGTTCCTATATTATACACAATTTCCCAAATAAATTACTAATAATTAGTCAAAAATGATATATGCATTAAATAATTTATAAAAAAGTTCATTCTAAGAATATTATTATCCAAAATGTGTTGTAATAATAACTTAATCGTGTTCAGAGTAAATGTAGTTAGATCTTGTGGACATTTATATCGTTTATCAAATTGGTTATGTTATACTAACCCACAGCAAGTCTCTCCGGACATTCTCGCCTTGAGCAAGTGGTTTGTGTCGCAGTGCATACCCACAAGAACTCTCAGATTAGGCGAAGTACATCTCCAGATGCAGTCGAAAGCTCTCCATGAGTAACGTAACTTATGTTAATTTTGTTAATTCTTAAACAAGATTAGTACAGCTGTAATGCAAATTAATTCTATTTTAATATATTTTTAGAAATGTAAATCAAATTTGTAAGTAACAAAAATATTAATTTTAAATTACTATACATTTAGAAAATACTTTGATAATATTGATTTTGGGAGGAAAGACCTATGGTTATTTGTAAGGTTTTTTCAAAAACCGACTTTTTTAGAAATTGATTCTCGAATTTTCACACAAAAATAGAGAGAAAGGATTTTTACAACTTATTTTATTTTTTTTAATAAATTAGAAAACTATATAGAAAAAGGAATATGAATAATTAATCTACATATTTCAGTTTGTAGCCTCTAATATTAAAAACTCCTTATTTATTGTCTTAGGTTCAGGTTTCTGAAGATAACATTTTCATATGTTTTTTCTTTGCCCCTTATGAAAACGTCATTGCAGTAATCTTCTATTAAATAATTTGGATACAATCTTTGGATAATATTTATCTAGATAAGTTAATGATCTCACTTTTTGAAGCTAGTGGAAGAACTTCTCTGTCCAAACGTTTTGTGGATTTTGTAAATATTGGAGATGTTTTATTTATTCTGTTTGTGGTTTCTTTTGAATTTGTGTCTCCACAACAAGTAATTTCTTGCAAGTAATTTCAGTTTTCATTTATTTAAATTCATGTAACGGAAATTCAAATATGTATTCACATGTTAATAATTGTAATCAGCTTCATATCACATATGAGAATAAATGTAATTGAGAGCTAAAACAACACATGCTTTTCGTATGTTTACATAAAATGGATCCAATTGATTGTAGAGTGCATAAATTTAATATTGAAGTTTTAATAAATTAAAGTGTGTGATCAACTAGAAAAAGAAAGAATATTTTTTGTTATATAATTTTCATCCTATGGTCAATAGCTCTTTGCAGCAGTTGAATTTTATTTTTATTATTGTATTGACTTTGTTTATTTTGTAATTTATTGTTCCAATAAATATTGTTATTAATTAGTTAAATGTCATAATTAATACATTCAATAAATAATTCAAGTTGATATTGTAATTTTAAAATAAGAGAGATCATTTCATCATCTGAATACCCGCTGAATAATTCTGAACCCTCTGATTGCTTAAATTAAATCAAATGTCAACCCCATTAATATATTATTTCCAATGTAAATAATAACTGATTAATATTAAAATCAGTATTAAATATCTTTTTAAAATATATTATTAAATCAAATTTTATTCTATTCTGTTGTAAATAATATTGTATATATCATAATAGACAAAATCATTAGATTAAATAAACAAAATGTAATAAAAGCAAAATCAAACAACATTTATATAACTAAATTTATTAAACTAGAAACTTCATAATTACACAAATCATCTCACTTTAATACCACTTTTTGGTTTCAATTTACTATCAAGAATTGCCTGTCTAGCTGCCTGCTCAGCCTTCAATCTCTGCTGATGGTTCTCTTTTGCAAAATCAATTTCCTTTGACAGAGTAATAATCTTTTCAGCTAATTCTCTCTGTTTCAGAATACGTTTCTTCTGATGGGAACCATATGGAGTTGGTCTTCCATCCAAGTATGTGTAGTCTGCTTTATCAGTTAAGACACCATAAGCATTAGGATTCAATGGTAAGCCTCGATCTTGTCTCCATTTCTGAATCAGTGGTCTCACTGCAGAGATACTGAGGTAACGACTTTGGCATTTCAATATACCTTAAAGAGTTGATATTAATAAGAATAATTTAATTGATAATTGATTTACCTGTAGTTACAGTAGTAATAATATTTGTGTTCATTTTCAGTTATTTTAGGTTAGATTGATATAACCAATTTGAAGGATGTCATGTGGGGTAATTTCTGGTAAGGAATTAAATTAACAATTAAAGATATTAAGAATGTATGGAAATAAAGGATTATTTTAAAACTGATTTTATAATGATTTTCTTTATTTTATATGATAAAATGTAAAATCATGTTATGCTGCCATCTATAGGATTTCCTCTAAAATATCGTCTTTGTAAATTAGTAATTTTTAGCTAAAATTTGATTAAAACAGTTATAAATATATTGAAATATTTAATAATTAGTGGGATTAAATAGTTTATATATGATTATGTTTTAAAGAAGCGCCATCTGTTAATTCTTATATTATATATAAAACCTTTAATAATTTAAAAATCAAAATAATAACATGACTTTGCATTCCTATTTTGTTCGAAATTCGATATATTGATAAGGCTTAAAGTTGTTATAAGTGTGTAACAATTATCTTAGGTAGTGTAGTTTATTAGGTCAGAGCAAAGTTCAAGTACAAGTGAAAATGTATTTATAAATTATGTCATAGTTGTCAATGTTAATGCAAACTTATAGAAAATGTGCAATTCGTAGAGATATAAAGTATAAATCATGTCTACAAAGAGAAAACCAATAAATAGCCAATCGGCAAAATTAAATTATCGATTGACCGATATGAAACCCGAGACGAAAGGAACGAAACCAACGGCAGAGCCCGCTTCTATTTTGGAGATCCTAACCTTAATGGTACTATATGTGTGTAAAAAGTCAATTTTGTATAATACCAACCATAAAGTTTGCATCTATCTAGGAGCATTGTTTCTTGTGTCTTTAATAGTTGATTTTGCTTCAGTGCCGAAAAGCTTATTCTCCAAATCGGATAATATATTGAATCAATACTTTGTGAAGTATGCGTGGGGCTGGAACCTCATCCTGATAGTACCATATGTAGTTCTGACAAGCTTCATTTACTGTTGCGGGCATCAGGAGAAGATCATCAAGCATCATGTCTCGAGAATATGCATTGCAACATTCTTCTGGTGGGCCTGGACAAACTTTTTCAATTATATTGAAACTGTGTTTGGGAAATGTTTTGATGGAAAATTTGACAGCAAGCAAAGCTGCTTGAAAGCTGGCAATGTGTGGCATGGCTTTGATATATCAGGCCATTCATTTATCTTGGTCTATGGTAGCTTAATGTTGATAGAAGAAGCAAGAAGCATGGTCAATTGGGACAGTATAAAGGATTATATGAGATTAGAAGGACATTATCGTGTAACAAATGATACATCACCTAGCACAAACCCATTGAAAAACCTGACAAAAGAAGAATTTGCTGTTCTACAATTGAATTATGAGAAATACACACCATATATTCGAGGATTATTCATTTCAATCACTTTACTTAACATTTTATGGGACTTCATGTTGTTTTGGACAATATGCTATTACCATGTGATGTTGGAGAAGTTGCTTGGAGGATTATTTGCTGTACTCACATGGTTTATAACATACAAGCTATGGTACCCTTCCAATTATTTGCCAAAGTTGCCTGGGAATGGTGTCTTTAAATACATCAAACCTAAACCTGTGCAGAACACGCCCATCAATTTGAAAAGAAGGACGGGCGGCAATGGTAACAAACCAATGTTCATGGGCAGACCATTAAATACTGGCAGGAGTGAATCTGTCAATAACTCAGATGACCAGCAAAGATAGAATGCAAACATCATATCAACATGACCAAAGACACTTGAATTGAAAGACTAAATCAAAAATAGGCACATGATATTTTTACAATTTAAACATATATTTAAAAAACGTCTGTTGTATGTTCAGTTTCTGATTTTATTTTCTGTTGCATTTTGTTAAATATATATATAAAAATTATAAGACTATATAAAATTGTGGATTCAATTTGTGAATGGTGATTTGTTTAATTTGGAATTATTACTATGGGGTTGTTGTTCAATAATTGTTTTGTTATTTTTTTAATATTATTTTGCCATTTTTTATTAATTTATTCATAATTTATGAAATATAATACTTATTAAGAAAACATGTGTTTTTTTTTACATATTACAATAATTCTATTACTTTAGCGAAAGTATTCGTATAAATCTCTACAAATTCAATGTAAGTATACATATTGCATGTTATAAAACTAAGAATAATCATATTTTTTGTAGATGAATTCAATAAAAAAGGAAACACGCAATTATTTTATATAATTGAAAAAGATAATTTTCAAAGAAGGAAAATTAAATTTCTTCAATCTCCTAGTAAGTTAATTGTAAACAAAATTTCTAAACAACTTTTAAACACTTGAAATTTTCAGTATTAAACCTATTTTTGGGTTTTAAAAACTTTATCTTCATTTTATATTAAACTATTTAATTGTTAACGAAAATGAAAAATATTTCAGTTATTAATTTTGAAATAATTTATTAAATAAACAAATAAAACTGTTGCAAGTGCAAATAGTATTACTAAATTGTATCTTCTATCTTGTTTGGTTTGTAAATCATACTTGAGGTGTATTATCTTCACATTTTTTGTATATTCTAAAATAGAGAATTATTACTTTTCTGTCAATTATTTACTTTCTTTTAATTAAAATTTATTCTTTTTTTATATTTACTTTTATATGCCAAATAACAAATAAATTTCAAAGGAAATAAAACAAAAAATATATGAAGATTTAATTTACAATCTCACTAAATAATGCAAAGAAAATCATGTAAGTGAATTATTGATGAATAATATATATTAAGTACTATTAGCAAGACAATTACTACATCATTTTCCTGATTATGAAGAAGCCTCCAACAATTAGGAACATTCCCGCAACGACGGCGCATCCAATTGCTATTGGTTTAACCCTGACCACAGTTTTCAAATGGAAGAAAATGTTCGGGATGGATTTCTTATAAGATTCACGCTCCTGCACGCGTTTATAATATTTTTCGATATTCGGTCTTCTGGAATCTTTCCAGAAAGCACACTCGAAGCCCAGCTGATTCAGACGCTCCAATAAAATGGTCAAACTAATATCGGCGACCGTGAATGTATTCGAACACAACCACCAATTCTCTTGATCTTAAAGAATATTTAAAATTAATACATTGAATCTATACAATTGAAGAAATTACTTTTATGGTTGTGCGACGCCAATTCCTCTTCGACTTTATCAAGAACATCTTCGACTTGATTTAAGACACTGAGAAATTCCTCTTTGTTGGTGACGATTTGGTGTCTTCGCTCGTGGAACTCAAGTTTCTTTAGCAGGATGTGACGACACTCCGGGTTATTCTCAGCGTGCGCTTTCAAGATTTCACTCCTATTGTTCTCTGTTCCTTCAAAGCAATATTAACAATATCACATAGTTTTCTTATTAATATAGAAAGTTTACTTATGAAGTTTTTTCTGACAGGTGGCAGGAAAGGAGCCTTCGGTCTTTTCACTAATTCCGGGTGGAAGAACGAGCCCATGGTTAAAATTCCTGCGGGTATTTGATCGAGGATGTGACGGTAATAGGTGATTCTTTGACGAACTTCGAAACCTTCCTCCATGGGTATCAATTTTGGAATGTCAGCTGTCCAAAAGATGAAGAAAAATATGTAATATGTGTTTTAATATATTGATTGAATGAAGTTTACCTATACAAAAGTGATCTTCCAAATAGTCTATGATGCGCGTTGAGTCGGGAATTAGTTTGCCGCAATCCTGCAGGACAGGCACTTCGCCCCTTGGATTTATTTGTAGATACCATGGCTCGTATTGTCCGCCCTTCGGAAGATCTATAATGCAGGATTCGAATGGCAATTTCTTTTCATGCAATGCCATCAAAACCTACAAATAATTAAATCATTTATAATAGCAAGTTATATAAGTTACTAAAAATTTTTACAAATATATATAGTAATTGATTCCGCCAATATCCCGCACTATTCGAAGAAACCGCACTAATCGAAGATTTTAAAAGTGTATAAAAATAAATAGCACACAAAGAGAGAAATGTTTATTTATATATAAAAATTATGTTATGTACATTTTTTTTTGTAATTTATTTCTATTTTGCTCAATCAAAATTTAGTTTCTTTTGAAATATTCAAACAGGACTGATCAAAGCCGCACTATGCAAGTTATTGCTGTACTACTAACAAAAATGAATAGCTTTATAATAGTTAGATTATTATTAAACAAAAATACATCACTAGTGTAGAATTTAACATTTTTTAATTAAACTTATTTAATTTATTTAATTGCACTAAATTAAGATTTGATTATAATGATAATAATTTTAAGATAAGAAATTAATATAATTAATTTTAGAAAGTTTTCAACCAAAAAGTGCCTTTTGAGTAAATGATTGGACTGAAGCGCAAATTGTACTTTAGCAGGCGCATGATAATTCCTGACTTGTTTCTATATCAAAAAAATCATGTGATCTATGCAGTTTAGCTTCCGTTTCGTTGAAACAACAAAACGCATGACCGCACTGGAAATTGGGCTCTCGCGCGTAATTGATACTCGTAATAGAGAATGAAATTTCGAGTAAAATAAGTTCAACAAACAAATTAAATGAGAAATGCAAACAATACTTCAACCTTGTACGATTCCGTGCAAATGAAATGGACAAACATCGGAAGGTATTTTAAAATGTCTAAATATTTTACGTTAATTCTATATGAAATTAATGTTATTCTCATCTTTAAACTATATCTTTACCTTCTGGGAATAGAACGAGTACTGGTGGTAGTACAAGAGCAAACCATTGCAAATGTTAATCCTGCAGGAGCCATCATCGAGCGACATATCTGAACGAGTACAAGATTGAAGTAGCACTGAATCAAATACAAAAAAAAACGCTGCTGAGTGGGTGATGATGGGAGTCATCTATTACTGAGTACTTCATAAGTTATCACAAGCATCACTTGACTTTCTATTTACAACAATAACAGCGAAACCAAAACAATAACATTCGACCAAAAATGTCCATCCCTCATTTACTTGCCGATCCTTGCACATTCCAATTGTTACAAGATTAACTAGGCCACCCTATATTATTATAATTATTATTATTTTTCCAGTATTATTTTGAGTTTCACGCACCATAGCCCATGATTTAATTACAACTTATCTCAAATATTTATATTACGATAACAATGCGGTTCTGATTGCATAATTATGAGTTTAATTAAAACAAAAAAAATAACGCGTGTATCTCTCTGCACGACCAGTGTAGGTAGCTGTTTACTGTGTAATGAGTTTTATTTTTGGATAACGTAAATACAACGAGATCTTATTTTTATGTGCGAATTTCTTGGTGAAATTTAAAAAAATTGCGTTGTGTTTATTCGAGTTCCGATGGAGCGTGAATTCGTTTTTTTGTTATGAAAGGAATCACTGTTTAATTTGATTTCCTTCCTTTGAAGGGAACAGCAATTTCCGTTAAATTCGCATTCAGATTTTAACCTATTTATGTTCTATTTATACGTTTTTAGAATAAATATAAATACCAATGATTATATAATTAATAATTGAATGTTAAATGTTTATAATTAGAAGACGACTCATGTTTATTACATAACTTCAAAATCCCAGAGAACATGTGGTAAATAATGATATTAAAATTACATTATATTCTTATTAGAAGTCATTAAATGGATTTACTGTTTGACTTGTATATTCACAAAGTTGAACATGAATGTAATTCATCTACACATTAAAATATGTTTATTGTACACATGATTATAATATTTATTGCAACAACCATAATACAAACTTAACAAAATAAGAAAAATAAAACTAATTTAAATTGCTGCAGTAGCCCTTTGCACGATAGGTCTTTCTGTCCGAAAATTTTACACTTAATTCAAAGGTAATATTTGTTGTATTCACAAATAAAACAAAGTGCAGACTTTCTATCACAAAATAACATTTACGAACAAACATTTAGAATAATTACTTTACTTTTCATTTTTGTTTATAATATCTCAAGTAATTGGTTTATCTCATCTATACATCAGATCTGTCACAAATATATTTGTATCATTCATCAAATCAATCAACACCAAACAAGAGAGTGAAGCTTTTGTAAACAATACTAACAATATCATCTAGATTTCATATTAAAAGTTACAAACATACAAAATTAGAAATTTGTCACATTGAGAAGTTGTATGTAAACTATTGAAAATAGTGATAGTGATTTAAAATTATAAAAAAATGTATATTTATCGCAACAGTTATTTAAAATGCATATAATATAAATACGTAAAATTTATCTATTTCCTTTATTTCCTGAAAAATTGATAATTACTATAAAATACACTGAAATTGCTTTCTGAAATTGTTATGTTTGCTAACATGTTTTGCTCATAATATGAATGTACAATTTCACTATGTTCTGCAAAACTGATAATTATTGCCAAAAAAAACTGAAATTGCTTTCTTAAATAGTTAATTACAACTAAATCGCTTGTTAACATGTTTCGCTCAAATAACGCTGTAATAACACAAGGTCATTATAAGCAATTGTTCTGCGAATGCCGTTTGAATGTTCCGAACACATCATTTAAATAAGTCGTCAGGTAAGTTTGATGGCGCTCAACACATCACATTTACTTGTTTTTATTATGGCTTGATAGGAAAAAAATGTTATCTAGATCTGCTAATTGAATAGTTGTGTATCCAAAGATGATGTAAATTGCTGATTTCTATATTTATCTATGTGAAACCCTATTTGTCTGTTTTGCAATGCGTTTGTACGATAAACGGAAATTAGTCTGCGTAATTTTGTCCCGAAAATAGAAATATTTTCAGATCAAATTTGTTATCGACAGATCAAAGATGTTCTGATCTGATTGAAGATGAATGGACCTTAGACAAAATTAGAGATTACGTAATATTTTTTTGTATATATTTACTTCTTCAGCATCCTATTTTTTAAGCGATGTTTATATTATTATAATGTAGAACTCAAAGTACAAAAGATAAATTAATCAATTATAAGAGAGGACATATGAAAACCGTCTCGCTGCTGAGACGATTACATTTCACAGTATTTTTATCGAAGCTGTGCGAGTGCGTTGTTTGCTTTTAACCATGTTGATGAACAGTTTAGTTAAATACTCGAAAACTGCCTTAAATTACAGCGGTGCTATTAGGCAAATGGCATACATTCCCAAAAACCGGTTGGATGGCAAAGTGGCCGTAGTCACGGCCTCAACGGATGGGTAATACAATCGATTGATTATTCCTCATTACATAAATACGTTATAGGTTAAGTATTTATTTATTTGTAGCATTGGATTCGGCATTGCCAGGCGTCTCGCTCTGGAAGGTGCAAAGGTCGTCATCAGCAGCAGGAAACAAAAGAATGTTGACTCCGCTTTAGCCAAATTGAAGGAAGAGGGTTTAACTGCTGCAGGACTTGTATGCCATGTATCCAAAAAGGAAGACAGAATTAAGCTGTTTGATGAAGTAAACACCCAAAATTTATATTCTACTGCAAATTACGTTCATACACAACTGTTTTAGGCCGTTAAAGCATTTGGGGGCGTGGACATCTTGGTGTCCAATGCTGCTGCCAATCCTGCAGTAGGAAGTGTTCTAGATGTAAGCTTTCCTCTAGAAAAAATACGTTACAATGGCCTTCATATAATCCTCCTTAATCTAATTTAATCATTTAATCCCTATAAATCCAATTGCTTCTCAAGAGAATGATAACAATTTGATTATTTTCAAATTATCAAGGAGCACATCTAATCTTCATTGTAGTATGTATTTGTTAATATTATGCATTATTTTAGGCAGATGAAGAAGCTTGGGACAAAATATTCGACATTAACGTTAAAGCAGCGTACTTATTAGCAAAAGAATCGCTACCACATATCCGCAAAAGGGGTGGCGGAAGTATAGTATTCATTGCCTCAATTGCTGGTTACCAACCATTTGACGTGAGTTGAAAATACAACTATTATTAGATTCCAAACTGATTTCTTATTGAGAGTATTTAATAAGTTATAGTCATCGCTAGTTTAATGAATATTTGAAGTACATATTAAAGAATATTTATTGATCTCTGACCGAACTAACGTACAAATATCCATACGAACGTACAATGCCAGTTAGTTGATATGCACGGAGCATTCATAATGTATATTTGATTTCTGTTTCTTTTTTTTAATACACGATAAAAAAATAAATTAAAAAATGTATAATATGCCGAAACTCGATGGCAGAGTACGTTCATGCAAACGAAGAGATATGTATCGAAAATGTATTAATATACGTATTATATAAGTTAAATAAGCACTAACTACATTTTTGCTCACAGATGAAATTAATTGTAATTTAGTAATAAAAATATACTGCAAAGAGACAGATTTAATACATGTAATTTAAAGATTTTCTAACTTATTATATTTTAATTTTTAGTTATTGGGTGCATATTCTGTAAGCAAAACAACATTATTAGGATTGACCAAAGCGGCTTCGCAGCAATTGGCAACGGAAAATATAAATGTGAACTGCATCGCTCCAGGAATAGTTAAAACCAAGTTTTCCGCGGCTGTAAGTTTTCCAACTATAGTGCAATGTTCAGATTTAATGAAAATATTAAATTTATAGATTTCCGCATCGAAGGAATCCGAAGAAGCGGCGCTGTCCACGATTCCAATGAAAAGGTAAACAGCAAACACAATACAAATTATAAATTAACATAACGTTTATTGTTTGATAGATTGGGAAAAGTTGAAGACATAAGTGGCGTTGCGGCTTTCCTTGTTTCCGACGATGCAAAATACATAACCGGCGAAACAATTGTTGCTGCTGGTGGAATGCCCTCGCACTTGTAGATCAGCCGACCATCGTTCGCTTCCTACCCCTAGCTCTTACATCTTCAAACTTCTGAATGACTTCTTTACAATTTTTGTATGCGTTTTTATAAGATTTTAATATATTTGGAAATATTTGCTCAGCTATACTGTGGGTACTCAATAATGCCCTCTCCAGTACATACAGATCAACACCCTTGTCCTCAGCACTGGATTCAATGTGCGCTAATCCAAAATCAATTAGAACCATCTCCAGATCCTCATATTTATTAAAATCCATCTTATTGTGCTTATTGATCAACAGAATATTAGATGTAGTCAAATCTCCATGAACAACATTATTGGAATGCATCTTGGCCAAAGCAATTCCAATATCCTCACTGATCCTCTCTATGAATTCATTGCTTGCTGTACAAATAAATTCTTTGGCTGTAATACTGGCCTCGAAATATTCCATGAAAATCATTCTTCTATTGAAGTCCACTAAATATAGTGAGGGTGTCCTAATGCCAATCGATCTACATTTTGTTATAGCCTTACTTTCTGCTTTGATCCGTTCCTTGGTCAAATGATTATCCAACTCTCTGTGTCTATACTTCTTCTCAAACCTTTCCTTTATAATACTCGGCTTTCCTAAATACAACCCTTTAAATATTCTTCCTTCTGCACCTTGCTTTATTAATTCAAAATTTTCCATAATTACTTGATTTCTATTTGAGGTTAGACTGTTTATTTATTTCTATTCATTATAGACAACTTGTTTTACCATCTAAAATTCAATGTATGAGAAGTTGCATCAATACAAATGAAATTGTAATTTAATATTTTTGAATATTGCGTGTAGAAATAAATATGCCATAAATATAAAGAAAATAATACAAAATATATATTTTAAATTAAATAAACATTTTAACAAACGATTAAGTTTATAACAACTTAGAAGTGATGACAGTATTTCCGTTATTGTTTCTACTAACATCATAATAATATTTCAAGCAATCAACAGAGCGAAGAGTTCTAAGAAATTCTTCGTCGTGGGTGATGATTAGAAGTTGGAAGTGCGATTGCTCCTTCCTGGTTGCTACAATATTGGCCAGAGATTGACTTAAACTAGAGATGTTCTCCCTATCCAAATTAGTAGTTGGCTCGTCCAGCGCCAAAATGCTGCAATTTGAGCTGAATATCTCGGCCAAGGCTATGCGAATTATGAGACATGCAAGAACTTTTTGACCAGAGCTGCAATGACCCCTCATTTCAATTAAAGTGTCTTTCTTCTTCTGCATAACGCGATAACTGTATTTACGCCTGTTGGAGGCTTGGAATCCTATGTCGCTCTCAATTTCTATATAGTCTATATCATTTCCTCGGTAAATCAACCTCCATAGTTGTCGAATGTTCTTATTTATTTCCTTCATACGATTTCTATGCATAGTGCAAATTGCATTTTCCAAAGCTTGAGAGTATATCTTCGTTTCTTTTATAGTTTGTTCGATGACTTTGGTTTCGATGTACATTTTCATGAAATCGGCATCAACGTTCTTATTATTTGGTTTCGATAGATCTTCTTCCAAATCTTTCATAACATTTTCCAGTTCCTCTATATTACCTTTCCTAGTCTGTATTGATCTGTTGATCTGCGACGCTCTATTTTCTAATTCCACCTTTTCATCTCTAATTGATCGGTAGTTAAGGTTGCCAATTTTTTCTTTTAATTTAATCAAATCGGTTTCAGTCGTATCCTGTTCCTTGCGTTTCTCGCGTAAACTTTGATTATCCTTCAACGATCTGAAGCAATTCTCCTCATTGCTAATGCACAACTTGGTATCGTTAATAGACTCGAATAATTCTTCTCTGGCTTCCACAACACGGGCTTTCATTTCATTCACCTTCTCAATACTTTCCAGGTTCTCGTTAAATAGTTCATCAAACTTTTTCACAGACAACTGTTTAATACGTGCATTCCTTTCGCATATATCTTTATATTTACTAGAATATCCATGATATTCCGCATTTGCCGTCTTTATTGTTTCTTCATTAGAATCTTTATTCAAACTTAGCTCTGCAATCTTTGAGTCTAAATCGCTTTTCATATCGATGAGAGATACTTTAAGTTCTTCAATATCGCATTGACATGATTCTTCCTTCTCGTTAATTTCAGCAATGCGTTCTTCCAGTTGCGGCCGTCCCTGCATATACTTCTGTAAATCCAATTGTTTCTGTACTACCGAATTCTTCTCACTACGTAACTCTTGGCAACGTTTGTTATTAGACATCAAAATCTCCTGCTGTTGATCACAACTGTTTCTCGCATATACTAAATCGATTTTTATTTGTTCTATTTCCGTTTCAACTTGCTGCAAAGAATGATCAGAATCTAATTTAACCAACTGCTTTTCTAGCAAATCTATCTTTGCGTTTGCTCTCGTAATATCGATTCTGTGTTGATCGATTAAAACTGCGCTGCTGATAACCGAGGAGCAAGTTTCAACAATATTCTGAGGTTCTTTCAATTTCGTTTTAAGATCATCCAATTCTAATCTAGAATTATCTAACTTCTGATTCAGTTCCGCCAACTTGGCAGTGTATTTTGGAATAAGCGTTTCTTCTAATTCTTCTATCTTATCATGGACTGGTTTTAATTGTACAACGGATTTATTCAATTTTTCAGTTTGAATTAATTTTTCATTCATTTTCTCCAATTCGTTGGGAATTGAAATAATTTTACTTTTCATAGTGTCTACGATTTCGGTGATTGCATTTTCTTTGTTACTGAAATTCGTGGTGCAAATTGGACAACATTTACTAGAACTAATATCTTCGACGAACTTCTCATACATTACTTTAGCAGCTGACCATTGGCCCTTATTCTTTTGCAATCTATTAATTTTAACTTCCAGCTCTTTGACTTTTTCGTTATATTCAGTATCACCGCACAATGTTTTTACTTTCGTGTTGTTCTTCTCTAACTCTTCTTCGCTCTGTTTCAACAAATATTTTGCATGTTTAATTTCTGATTCAAGCTGAGTGACTTTCTCTTGCGTTCTTGTTATATTCCTATTAAAGTCGGTTACATTTTTATTATTGATCTGTTGTAATTGTTGAACGGATCTTTTCAAGTCACTTTCTGGAAAGGTTTCAAATAAGACTTGGAATTGATCGAAATTGTTGTTTCTCAACTTTTCAACTTGATTCTTTTTAGAAAGGACATCGCATTTCAAATTTTCCAGTTCACTTTCAGTTACTGCATTTTTGTGTAAAATTTTATATTTACCTTCGAACTTCTTCAAATTTTCCTCCAGCGTTCTTATTTCTCGTTTATCGCTGTCAATTTTACTCTTAACTTCTTCCTCTTTAAATACGGAATTAATTCTTTCCAAATCTTTATCTATTTCCTTGATTTTCTTCTCGTACGATTTAAGCCTTTCATCGGATACATTCAACTCATTAAGTTTACCATTAAAATCTCTAAACTGCCTTTGCAATTCTTTAATTTCCTTTTCTTTTAAAGATATCGCTTGCTCAGTTTGAACGACTTTCTTTCTGCTGTTATCTACGGCAGATTGCATTTCCTTTTCTTGTGTCTTCAAGCTGCTTAGCATCTTTTGAATGTCCGCTTGAAAATCGTCGACAGCTTTTTTGAGTATTTTCATGGAGCCTTCAGAATCATTATCGATATCAATTGATTCAGAATTAATATGTAAAGCACCCATAAGATCAACGATCTTCTCTTTGCGCTCCTCCAGTTTACTAGCGTAATCTTTCTTTTGCTCCTTTATCTGGACGATTTGCACAGTTTTCTCCTGAATTATCTTCACCAATTTTTCTTCCTGTGCACCCAATTCTTGTTTTTCTTTCTCTAAGTCTTTGAGTTTATTCTCATGCTTCTGCTTTTTCATGTCGAATGATTGAATTTCTTGCTGCAACTCCGCATCGCTACCGGCAAATTCAGTTTTAATATTGGCTTTGATTGTAGCTTGAATACTAATTAAATTCTTTCTCTCGCTTTCCAGTACAGCCAATTTGTTCTGTAACTGAATGAGATTCTCCTCGATAGTTATAATTTCCGAGAGCCTTTCGTTGATCGGACGCAATTGTTCCTCCTTGGCTCTTACTTCATCTTTGACAGAATCGTATTTGCTCTGTTTTTCTTTCAACTGATTTTTTTTACGATTTACCTCTTCCCGCAAACATCTTATCCCGTCTAATTTAGTTCTCAACAATCTGAAGTTCTCTTCCTTTTTACGCAATTGTTCTCTCAAGTATGTAACGCACTTGTTGTATTTGGCGGAATCAAAGATATCATCAAACTTTTTCTTTACGTCTGAATCTTTATCTAGCGGCCATAATGAACTCTCCTGATGGCAGAATATAACGTTATTCAATATTGCTTTCGGAACACCGACTAAATTTATGATCCACTTGTTTATATCATCTATGCGATTATCTAGATCGTTCTCCATTCCGTTTTTGCCAATATATTTCAACGATGAATCTAACGTGCTGAACTTCAAACCGCCGCTTATGGTTTTCTCGCACTTCATCACCCTTATAACATTTGCAATATTTCCACGGGAGTCTCGAAATTTCAATTTTATCGCGCCCTTAACGTGGGGAACATGATGCATGTAGGGATTGCTGACGAAGCCTTGTGCTGCTCCACTGCCTCCGCCACCAGGAAATTCCCCTGTCAGAGCATGCTTGATCGCCTCGATAATAGTTGTTTTCCCGCAACCATTTTGTCCTAAGAATAGAGTCAGCGGCGAGTAAAATTTGAAACATTGTGCATCTTCTTTCTCTATTCCATAACTTCGTATTCCGGAAATGTAAATATTTTCCAACCTCGACATCTTCCCCTAAAAACAGAAGAATATTTAGTCAAAACTCGAGGCACAACAAATGTATATTATACTAAACATCGCTTAGCAACACAAGCGTATACTCAATACAAACAAATCCATTCATTATTTTTGTTATAATCCTAACAATCAACTGAGACATGTCATCTCTTGCTGTAAGTATATTAAATAATAATTTTATCTTTAAATTTTCTCATATTGACTCAAACATAGGAAGAAATAGAAATGTGCGATGTTTCCTCGAGAAAATCATCGAGTAAGCAGAGTTCATCTTCGAAACCGCCTCGACCGATTCCAGCGAATCGAAGGATTAGACCAAAGTCGCAGATTGATGTAACATCTGATGATATATCAGAAATCACGAATTCCGAAAGCACGAGTATATCGGATGTACGTTCCTACAGAGACAAAATAAAAGACAGATTTATGACGGTGAAAAACCAATCGCTAAAGAAGACAACAAAATTGAAACGGTTCAAAAGCCATGCGAGCAACATATTAAATTTAAATAAAAGCATCGAGTTGATGAGACGTGAAAATCTAGAGATAAATGAGCGTATAAAGCAGACGCAAGTTGTGGTTCAGGAAAGCGCAGGAAATATTTCCAAAACGGAGATGTACCATTTCTTTTGCGAATCAATCGAAGATAATTTAGAAACGGATGTTCAATTAAGCAATGCAAATCAATCCACAGAAGACTTGCTTTCATCAAGTTTAGTTGAGTTCAAATCAAGAGCCGATTTGAAATTAAACGAGATTTTTGAAACAGAAAGTAAAATATTTTGGAAACCATCATCAAGGTAAATAATATACAGCAATATAGAAGATACATTTAATTCACTTCAATTATAGAAATTTACTAAGCAACAAAAACACAATGCCTGAACTAAAAACTTACGAAGAAGGCGTGTATTCTCCAGGAAAACCTAAAGTACAAAATAAATACATTGTATTAATACATAACAGACTCATAGCTAATGACGATATGTACGTATAAGAAACTTATGTATAACTAAAGTAAATATTAAAGTGTTTCAGATATTGGTTCAACAGCGAAAATGAATTAAAGTTTTTGGAAAATCCTTATAGCGAAATAGCGTTTCGCCCATTTGACTACTCTTCAATATCGAAATTGGAAACTTTCTATCATAAAGCATCACTGAATCCACCAATAGAACTGAGCGGTGTCACCATCTCAACTGATGCAACTTTGCAAGTGGATATACAAAGTCTGAAGTTTAAACATCATTCACTTTTCAGTGCTGAACACGTCTTGGAAGAATTATTAATTCGATTATATGACACTCATCGCGAATTTGTTGTTAGCAATAAGATTGAAAGGCTAGAAAAGAAGCTAAATGCTTTGAGATTAACAAAAACTAGCAGGGAAAATGCAGACAGTGATATAAGTTGTTTAATATTGTACAATGCAAAGATAAAGAAGCTGCGAGAAGATTTTTTTAATGAAAGTAAAATGTACAGGGATAATATGAAAAACATCTTAAGGACTTGGAAAGGAATTAAACAAATTAGACGAACGAACAAGTATTCAAGCACATCAATTAAATTAAATATAAGAAAGGAAATTTGTGAAAGCAATTATCACGAAATTTTTGAGGTTTGTTTTAAAGAAATTATTGATGAACATGAACTGGAATTTGAGCAACACTTAATGAAGTATAAAGAGGAATTGGCAGAATGGAAAAATGATAAAACTAAAGTACCCAAACCACGAAAACCAATTAAAGATATAGATGTAGAATTAATCCGGGATGACTTACAAACTGTTTTCCGAGATTCAATACGAGTTTCTGGTGAGCCTAAATTATCTTTCAACATTACACACGACAACGAAGTTACCAAAATTGTTGAGGACAATCAAGAGACTTCTCGGAGGTGTGCATTGGAAGCTTTAAAAATCCAGATGAGATTTTTATGTAATGATGTCGAAGTTTGCAAAACGAAGCCCAAGGTTTTATCCGAAAATTTTACATGTTTTTTCAATGAAACATTCTCTATAAAGTTGTCGACAGTTCCGGAATATTTTTCTATCGAATTATATGAGACCTCGAAACTATTCAAAAAGAAAATTGTTGATATCACAGTCACAGCTCCACATCCAAATAAAACGAAGAGAGACAAACTGTGCGAAATGTTGTTTTCGACTAAAGAGGAAGTAGTTCATAAACATGCAGGTGTCGGTTGTGGTAAAACAATTTCTGAAATGTTTAAAGACACTAATTTAGATTTTAACGATTGTTTGCAAACTAGTGGCTTTTTGAATTATTCACTGTCTTGGAACAACCGATTAAAAAACGACTCAGCGCCGAATGAAATTTCTGAAATATTGCATAACGGCGTTCTTGACTATCAAAAACTGGACGATTGGACGCAGAAAAGCAACATTGACCCAGAAGATCCAAAAACTGCAGTTATTTTTAATTATTTGAAGATGACCAAGAGTGAACAGGAAAATAGAGAGCAAACATATTTCAGGTTGAAAACGTTTTAATATATATATATAAAATTGTAACAAATTTATAACAATTCTCTTTTAGATGTGATCCATTCCTAAGCAGCTTAGAGATATGCAAAAGAGAAGATTTAGAGGACAATATTCGCTTCAAGTTATTGGAATTGAGGGACAAAGGAGAGCCGGAGTTTTCAGGAATGATTGTTCCCAACAGAATAAAGGAAATACCTGAAAATATATTCACCAACTACAAAAAGAGAATAGCAGAAGAAAATCTCGAAGAATATTTGCAAGAAGATGACTATGAAAATGAAATTAACTCGAGGCGTTCGCATGGTCGAAAGTATCTGCAACAAATGCACATGAGGATCTTCCAAATGTGTAGAAACACAGATCATAATTTAACTTACGAAGACGTAGTAAATGAACAAGTTTTGCTTTACATACAGTAAGTGGAAAAATATGTAAATTGAATTCCCACTATGTTTATATTTTTTAGGTTGTACGTTAAAACCATCATACATAATGTTTTAAATTGGTTTAGATTCCAGCCAAATCCTAGTAAATCTTTACCGAATCTAAAGCCTTACGAAACAGAGGCTCTAAACATTATCGAAAATGCCGCTCCTCCGAAAGTAAAAATAATATTGTTGAGTGCAATCAATATTCCTACACGTTTCGATACAACCGATAAAGCTGATGCAAAAGAAATCCATCCTTACGTTGAGATCTCATTCGTTAATGTTAAAGTAAGGAGTAAAACGAGTGAAGGAAAAGACGCTTCCTGGAATGAGGAGCTTAAAATATCATTAGAGTATAAAACTAGTCCTTGTGCTAATTTAAATATTAATTAAAACTTTACTTGCAGGACCATAAACACGGATTATCTAAATCCTAATGCTTTAATCGGGTCACTATCAATCAAATTATTCGATGATCTCGACGAATCCACAAAAATATATTTAGGTTGTGTACAAGTTCCCATCTCTGCAATATTTGAATCAAACAAGGTAAGAATAACGGTAAAAGTAAATGAATGAAATCATGTTTCGTTCCTTTCAGATGGAAGGATCGTTTTTAGTAAAACTACCTGAAGTTATAATTGGGTATAAAAAAGCACAGGAAGGTATTAAAAATGTAAAAAAGACAAACGACTTGCAATCCTGTGACACTTATATAAATATGAAAATTAGCACTGATCACAATGTACCGAAATTATACCCAGATATGGTAATTTCTCATGCAAAAAGCAATCATATTCTAATGTAATTATTTGTAGAAATCATTCTCAACAAATGAACCTTCATATATAAGGCAACACGTTTTAGATTGGAACACTAAATATAATGAAACGCATTTGGATAGGAAGTTCTCTGCATTAGTGTTTGACTCAAATGGAAAAGCCACCTGCATCACAAGGTTCATAAAACCGTTGGAGCCTCCACAGATTATTGAAGATGATTTTGATATTACCCTTGACCAGTGTGCAAGGTACATTTCTCTAATCCCTGTGACTAATGCTAACAAATTCTACCAACATATGTGGTTAACAACTGAAGTATGTAAAACAAAATGAGTGGTTTCTGTTCTAATTTTCATTTTTCAGCAATTACTGAAATTAGGAATTGGATCACTGATTGATCATGCTGTTGCTTTGATGTGCTTCTTGCTAAGTCTCAAATTAGAAGTTTGGCTTATTCTGGGATTTGGTATTCCTCATGGATCTACAGCTTACATTTTAATTAGAGAATATAATGTGGACTCAGATGAACCGACACACTTCATATATGACATAAGTACCTGCAAGAAATATAACATAACAGATACTTATTGTCCCCTGCAGAAAGTTTACTGCATAGTCAATGAATCAAATGTAATATAAATCACATTTTATAAAGTAATCTTGTAATATTTTGTTACATTTCAGATTTGGGGAAATATCCAAAGGAATGATGACATTACTAATATGAGTTTTGATTTGAATAGAAGATTTGATTGGATTCCATTGTTTAATCAGCAAGTAACTGCACCCACATACACTGTACAAAAGAAACTGTTGTATGTAACAACATATGATGTACAGAAATTGCAGTATTCAATTGAAAAGAAATTAAGAAAGAAACTTTCCAAGTTGCTTCCCACCAGAAGAATTGTTTGGAATCATTACATATCAAACAGTTTAAAACAAACTCTGAGCAAGTTTGAGAAATATGCATTGCATGGTAAGAAACTGAAAATGAAGGATTTGTTCGAGCAGTTGCAAACACACAAGGTAAAACTGCACAACATAAATGTTTGTAAAATAATTGTTTGTATTTAAGATGTCTGGCTACATTTACAATTATCCATTCAGCAATATCAACACCATAGTGAATGAAATTATTGTCGACAAGTTTCAGTTGGACGAAAACGATGATAAACTGGAAATGGCCAGTGCGGTTATTGTGCAATCTTACCCAAACCAAGTTCTTAGCATTTGGTTAATCTTATTAACAATAAATTCTATATAAACGCGCTTTTGATTATATACACTTACCTTGTTTATCGACCTATGTCAAACAACGCAAGCAAATATCAAATTATAACGTTTTAAATCCAACTTGTCCAATGAGATTTCACGAAATATATATAAAAAAACAAATGATTTCGACCGGTCTGACCGAGCTGTCAGACTTAAAATACAAAATTACCGCCAATATTTGACAGTTAAATGCTAAGTTGCCAAATTTTAAATAATGAAGATACAAATCTGAGAAGAAATATTCTTCTTCTTCTTTTATAAACCTCCACTCCCTCCACTTAGCTTGTGTCAAGCACAATTTCGCCAGCTACCGCCAGAGAAGAAATATACTTATATAATTTATTTTTAATTTATACTTCAAAAGGTATACTTTATCAAAACTACAAATTTTCTTTTTTTTGTGCTCTAGTCAATTAAAAAAAAAATAGGGGAATCCCCGCTGTAGAAATGCACCAAGTATTTTTATAATTGAAGAAACATTATCAAAGTAGAGAAAAACCTCATGTTAAATAAACTATTGCAATTAATGTTTATAATTAAAATTATCTATATGTATTGATTTTATATTTGTGTTACTTTTGCAATAACCATTATTATTATTGATTCAAACATGGAATAAATAATATTTTCAATAATTTTCGGACATTTTTCAGTGGAACCTCACATAACAAGTAATCTTTATAACTAGGAAACAAGTTATAACAAAAATGACTTTTTTAACGAGCGACGTTTCGTATAACGAGTTACGAGGATAAGGGAAGTCCTGGATTGTGCACCTGCTACATCATTTTCCAAACTTGTCTTCTGATATTATGTGTGATTCTTTTTATGCTAAGTTTAATAATCCTTGCAAAACTAATTATTTTGTGTTTGTTTGTTTTATGCATTCCAGGTTAATTAATTCCGAGATAGGAGAAAAGATGAATATTATTCACGCTCCTAATTATATATAATTTCTTTGAATAAACGTAATACATAACCTTTCCTGAGTATTATTTTTTGGCATGGCGTTACTAGTAAAATTTGGAACGGATTATGCTCGTTAAGCGAGGTTCCACTGTATATTAATTATTTCATAACAAATGTGATAAATTTAAAAAAAAAAGATGTAATTCGAAATCCGAAGTTTAAAGGCCAAAATGCAACACTTATTATTGTTGTCAAATATAGTGTATGACACAAAAAATACAAGGATATAAGTTCTAATCTTATAAAAGTTTCTATTGAAAGGATTCATTTGAAATCAAATAAATGAATTCACATTAAGAAATACAGTGGAACCTCGCTTAATGAGCACCTCGCATAATGACCATTTCGCTTAACGAGAAAAATGAATAGAAAAATGAGAAGAGAAGTTCCGGATTGCACGCCTGCTACATCACTTTTAAAACTTGTCTACATATATTATGTGTATTTTTGAATATGTTTTACTATACGAGTAAACATCCGGAAATTTTGGAACTCGTTAAGCTGCATTATCATCTATTAAGTAATATATACGACTTTAAATGATAATATCAGAAGTAGAAGTCATAATTTGTAGAACGTTATTAATATTCTATTCAGGAACGACCATTTAATGGTGGTATAAGACTACAGCTACCTGTGGCAGACTTTCTGGCAAAAGAAATCGGGGATTTTAGTTTTTCTTAGTATTTTCTATTGTTACTTGTAGAAAAAGAAAAAATGGGTGTTAGTGGTATCCAGATTTGCAAATTCATAGAAATACTGTATGAATAACAATTCTAAGTATGCGTTTGGACCAGTGGCGAAACTTCAAATATTTGCAAAAAAAAATCACTCGGATTTTTTTTTATGTAACGAGGTATGGTTTAGACATATTTCGGGGCCTAAAGCAAATTTTAAGTTTACTATTTGAAAATCAAAAGCAAATCCGCCGTTCCCCCGCATTTTAGGGTCCGGCGCCATTGTAGTTGCTTTTTTTTTTATTAAAAAGACGGAAAAATTTGAAGCCTTTCCGATTAAAATTGTTAAAAATAAATTGGCTTAACAAATTTAATGTTTTCAATTTACAAGAAATTAAGCAAGCTTAGATTATATTAAAGTAAATCTATTAAAATGATACTAATATAAACAATGAAGACAAACATTCAAAGGTTATTATATTTTAAACTGAAATATTTGCTGACGATCAATGCAGTCATTGATATAAATAATGAAGTTGCTGTTGGTTGGTATAACTAAAGATAACTAAATTTTTATTTTTATTCCAGTTTCTATTGGCAAGACTGTAGCTAAAATTGGAAAGTTTTTAAAGTGCAGAGTAAAGCTATGTACAAATTGGTTGGCGTTAAGTTAACTGAATTTACTCATTTAGTCTGTCATTGGTATTGGCGAAGGGTGAAT
This sequence comes from Nicrophorus vespilloides, assembly GCF_001412225.1. Classification (NCBI taxonomy): domain Eukaryota; kingdom Metazoa; phylum Arthropoda; class Insecta; order Coleoptera; family Silphidae; genus Nicrophorus; species Nicrophorus vespilloides. The sequence continues at coordinate 599,696 of NW_017100081.1, read as the reverse complement.
CTGCCAAGTGGGAGATATCGTAATACGCGTGTGCCCTGCGAAAAGTGGAGACGTGGCAACGTCGGGAACAGCAGTAGAAGGTGACAGCTGGCGATAAAAGCAGTCAAGGTATATTACCAGGTTTATTCGCAAATAGCGGCCGGACAAAAGTCGTGTCGGTGTGAAATACAATATTTAGAGACTAGAAGAGAAGTCGTGAAACTTGCTCACAATGGGCATTAAGTTCTCCACGTACAGCTAGCTTACGGCTATCCAATCATTTCTTTCTCCGGAATAATTTTTATTTTTAATTGAAAGAGAGTGTGTGCGAGTGAGTGTATGTGTGTGCGAGAGCGAGTGTGTTATTACTATAGTTAATTTTGTTGTGTAAGTTGTTATTCCTCTTCTCCAAGAATATCCGAAATCATCCGTGCAGATGTTCATTGGCTCAGGTTGAAATGGATAGATATCATTCAGTAAGAAGAAAGTGTGATACTATTAATTAACATCGGCGATGGCTGTTGAATAGATTCCTCCTCCACGACGTTACTGTATATATATATATACACACATTCATATATATATATACACATACATACACACATATACACAAAAAAGAGAATTTAATAAGGAATTGTATTCCAGTATTTACGATAGACCGCTGTGAGAAAACACTTGTTACTAATTTCCCTCCCACACTTCTTCACCGATTGACGAAACTTGTATCTTAACACAAAACCCAACATGGTCAAAGAGAAGCCAAATTCCATACGCATTTACGACGACGAAGGATTTCGCCGACGAGCCGCCTGTATCTGTGTGCGGTCCGATGCCGAAACTGAGGTGAGTTTATCCAGCCACTACCATTACCTTACCTACCCTTCCATCAAATATCAAGAAAAAATTGCTCCACACATGTTGTATCATGTACATCTGTCATGTGCACACGGATGGTCGGTTGTTATGCAGCCAGCTCATCCGCCGGTGCAATTTCGGTCGTTGCTCCGTCCATTAATTGCGTATCATATCCATCAATTACCACCCAACAGAATACGGCCAGCAAATACTGAGCAGAAAAAAAAGAACAAATCGAAATTGAGACATATCGATAACAAGAATATCATACTCGATGTGTGTCCACATAGCAGATAACTTGCTGATCGTATTTTATTATATCCAAATTAATAAATAATTCACTTTTATTTTAGTGGAGTTTCCTGTTTCTGCTTACATAACTCATTATGATTTGAAAAAAAAAACTAATAATCTGAGAAATTTATTGTTCTTTGTATTCACTGATCAAACATACTTTGTGATTTATTTGTTTGTTAAGTGCTGCTGATGCGATACAGTGGAATAATTAAATATTTGTATAAGGCAAGACAAGACGACTCATGTCATTAAAATGCGTCATGTGATTTCAAGACAAAGACTATTTGGAAGCTGTTATGATTCCTTGGAATGTTATCTTCGATTATGGTTAACGTTTGTTTTACATCATTGTTTGCATATGTCTAGGTTCTGCTAGTTACATCTTCAAGGAAACCAGAAAAATGGATCGTGCCTGGAGGCGGCGTGGAACCCGAAGAAGAACCTAGCGTCACCGCCACTAGAGAAGTGCTCGAAGAGGCTGGTGTCATCGGAAAGCTGGGCAGAAGCCTTGGCGTTTTTGAGGTAATTATTATTGGGTGATGTCAGTTGTTGGACATTTTTGAATATAAATTTATTTCATTTCAGAACCGGGAACACAAACATCGGACTGAAGTATATGTGATGACGGTAACGGAGGAGTTGGAGGAATGGGAAGATTCAAGAACTATATCAAGGAAACGACAGTGGTTCACGATAGATGAGGCCTTGGAACAATTGGCTCTGCATAAGCCGGTGCAGCGTCATTATCTTCAGCAGCTAAAGCGCTCCAAACTTACTTGACTTTAATGCTTACTGTCATCATACGCTTCTGTTATGGTTATGTGGGTTTATATATTATGAATATATATGAAAAAAAAATATAATATATTACTTATTGAAATTTTGTATTGCGACATTAATGTGAGATATTTTAATTAAATTTGTAGTTTATAATTTCTGCAATAATATTCTCTACATTATTATCATTATTATAAGCATTCCTATGTTAGTCCTTTATATTATAAACAGTTTTCTTATTTATTATAACTATTATATTTTCATAATCTAAACTTATATAAACTTTAACAAAATGATATATTTTCTTATATAAATAAATATATTTAATTAAGAACGGCCATAGTAATTTTTATCTCCTCAAGTTTTTATCCATGCGTCTTTGATTCAGAATGTTTAGTGCTATTATGTTGGCGCCAGTTTAAAATACAGCTGACTCTGAAGAGGTTATGTTTGTATCGTTTTGATATTGCTTCAATTTATGTAGCGACAAGTTATTATAAAAAGTGCATAAAATGGATGATGATGACGATGTGCACAGATTGGAAGGTAGTTCCAATGAGAAAGGTGGTTTAATTGTGAAGAAGAAAACTCCAACATTCAAAGTTCCTCAAGTGTCCCTTCTTGGGTTGGATAAATTAGCTCAAAAGAAACGTAAGGAAAAGGAAGATGCTGCACGTAAAATGTCATTTTCTATTGATGAAGAAGATGGTCATGATGATAGCTCTGTCAGATCTAAAGAAACATACAGAGAAAGGGAAAGACAACGAGATAGGGATCGAGATAGAAACAGGGACAGAGATAGGGAACGGGATCGAGATAGAAGGAGATACAGAGAAAAACGTGATTATTCCAGCAGATCTAGTTCTAGAGAACAAACTCCCAGGTTTAAAGATGAGCCCAGAACTCCTAATATCAAATTGAAAGATGATGTATCCAAGGCCTCGTGGGAAGAGGATGACGAAGTACCAACTAAAAGATCTTCATGGGATTTTCCAACTCCAAAAACATATAAATCATCTGGTGAATGGTCTGAGAGGAGTTCTAGGTCCAGTAGACATGAAGACTCCCATAGATCTGACCGAAGGGAGTCAGAAAGGAAGGATAGAAAAGGCAGGAGATATGAAGATGATACACCTAGAGCAACACCTGCTCATAGGTATAACTCATGGGCAAAGGATCGTAAGAGAAGTGGTGCTACACCACAACTTAAAAAGGAAGATAACAATGTTAAATGGGATTCAACTGTTGATAGAAATATGTGGGAAGAAGAGCAGAAAAGAATTGACAGGGAATGGTATAATATGGATGAAGGTATAATATTTAGCTTTAATTTTATTAATTGATAACTTACATTTGTTTATTTTATAAGGTTATGATGATGAAAATAATCCATTTGCTACTGTTAGTGATGAGTATACAAAAAAGAAAGAGGAGCAACTGGAGCAGAGAAAGAAAAAAAGGATGTCAGCCCAACAAAGGCAAATTAATAAGGATAATGAGTTATGGGAAAGGAACAGAATGTTGACATCTGGTGTAGTTCATTCAGTTGATTTCAATGAAGATTTTGATGAGGAATCAGTTGATAGAGTTCATTTATTGGTTCACAATATAGTGCCTCCATTTTTGGATGGTAGGATAGTCTTCACTAAGCAACCAGAACCTGTTGTTCCAGTAAGGTAATTTACATACATTGTAAATATCATCAAAACACAAGTAATTCATTATATTATTATAGAGATCCCACTTCAGATATGGCTTTAGTTGCTAGAAAAGGATCACCATTGGTTCGAGTGTTTAGAGAGCAGAAGGAAAGGCGTAAAGCCCAGAAGAAACATTGGGAGTTGGGCGGAACGACGATAGGAAATATTATGGGCATCAAAAAGAAGGAAGATGAGGACGATAAAAAGTACAATCAAGCGGATGACAGTTCCGATTATCGAGCTGATCACAAATTCGCAGAACACATGACGAAAAGCGAAGCCAGCAGTGATTTTGCAAGGAAGAAGACGATTTACGAGCAAAGGTGTTTCTTACCAGTTTTTGCTGTACGTCAAGAGTTACTAAACGTAATTCGTGATAATTCAGTTGTTATTATTGTTGGTGAGTGGTGGATTTGTTTCGATCGTTTATTCTTTTTTTTACCTTTTTTTTTTAATTTTAGGTGAAACTGGTAGCGGTAAGACTACCCAATTGACTCAGTACCTTCACGAAGACGGGTACAGCAAATATGGAATGATAGGTTGTACACAACCGCGTCGTGTTGCCGCGATGTCTGTAGCAAAACGTGTTAGCGATGAAATGGGCACCCAATTAGGTATGTAGTCTGTTCAAGTTTAACCATGTATAAAAAAATATTAATTGTCGTAACTTAAAGGTGATGAGGTTGGATACGCTATTCGATTCGAGGATTGTACTTCAGAAAATACAGTTATCAAATACATGACTGACGGTATTCTGCTCAGGGAGAGTTTAAGAGAACCAGATTTAGATCATTACAGTGCAATTATTATGGACGAAGCCCACGAACGTTCATTAAGTACGGACGTTTTATTCGGACTACTTCGAGAGGTGAGCTTTTTTTAAAATTATTCTCATCTTATTAATTCAATTCAATATAAGAGTTATATATGTAGACTACAAACTATTTGAAATTCAAAGGTTGCCGAAATTGATCTAATTAAATTTTGTTTTATAATGATATATAAATATATATAGTTAAAGTAAAGTAATTAATAATGTATCTAAATCGTACACATATTTTTGCGTACACGCGTAGCCCTTCGTCCGTACGTACTCTGTTCATACAAACGTACACTGAATCATATTCTGGGAATTTCCATACTTAATGAAACTAGAAATGAAGTTATACAAAAAGAATACTCTTCAAGCCTCCGAGTGTTCAGACTGACGTATTATCGAACGTACGTTATGTGAACGCTGGCTGTAATTGTTGGAATCAGAAGGCTGAACAATATACATTCAACATATATACAGATGGAAGTAAAATGTCTTAATATTAAGGTTGGGAAGAGGTAATCAGTTCAATTCTTTAATGGATAAAAATTAAATATATTTTATTATTAAAAACGTAACAGTTTGGTAATAAAAATTAACGTCAATTTTCAGTCACTAGAAATACGCATATAGTACAAAAAAAACAATATAACTTACAATCTAAGTCTTTATCGGTAAAATAGATATATCGCAATACATTTTTGCGAACTTAATTACATAAGTTAATCAAAACTGATAAGATTTAAAATATTTGCAAACTTATTTTCCTCATTTTCATCTCTCTCCAAATAAGTTTATATTCAAATACTAATAAAAGATCATATCACAAACAAGCAAAAAAGAAAGTAATTACACACAAATCACAAAACGATTAAATGACATTCGTAACAGAACAATTTCAAATATACAAACAAAAATTGTATAACTTGTAAAGGAAATTATTTTGTGCTGTGGCTGGTCATCCGTTTTAGCCGTTTCTTCAGCATCGTCAGTCCTGCATTTATGCCAAAGTTCCCCCACTTAGCGTCCGTCATCTGCAACAACAAGAAAAGAAAACTTAGAAGCGTACTGTTATTTACTTCGAGTAATCAAAATACATATATTGACAAGCAATTAATTAATTGCGGCTAAGCGTAGCGCTCAAGGAGACGATTTACATGTACAAATATTATTTCATTCACATTCATCGAAGGTCCTGATTTTATGGCGCCAAATTGCGATGGATTCGATAGCGTGCATTAAAATTGCGCAGTTCACTTGTTATCGCGATATTGACACCAGTTTGTGTAATAACAACGGACTTATATGTTTAATGCATTTTTCCCGTTGCATAATAAAAAGCTGTTTTTCCCAATAGTCGTGTATTTCAGACAATTGCATTTTTTAGCGACGCGTCAGTAATCGCAATCGGGAGACTAATGTTCTTGAAAATTATTTTTAGAATTGCTGGACTTGCTGAGTCATAGCTTCTTCTTGGTCATGCCGTTCACGTACTTTAAGATCCTTTCAATTAGCTTGGAATTGTGTGTTAAGAAATTACGTGGCGTGTATTTTATTCTTATATTATCAAATTGATTCGCACTACAAGTTATCGAGTAAACAAGATCAATGAAAACATAGTAATCTGTAAAAAAAAGGAATATTCGTTACGTTTATATTTAGAATTTTGTTTTTCTCGCGGGAAATGCTTTTATTTAAGAATACTGATAAGATTTTAAATTTTGTCGAGATGTTTGTATTTTTAGTAATGTTTGTTTAATTTCAAATTTTGGTTAGTTGGAAATACTGTGTATCAGAATTTAATTCCACAGAAGACGATGAATATCGTTTGGAATTTGCTCGTTTCATTTAAAGTGATGTTTACGTGATACAAGTCAGATCGCAGACATGCGGGTACAAAAGTGTCGTCAGACTCCTAGATTAGTCACGATATAAAAAGTCGTTTGCAAAAATGTAAAACGAGCAGATGTTCGTGCAAGCAACATTTTTAGCGTTTATTTTTTAAGATGTATGTTTGTTATTTTTTATGCAGACATAAGTAAAAATACTTTTAATATTAAGTTGTTTTGTATTCGTTAACTTACATTTCTGACGCGGTGGTTTAATTGGACAGGACCGTATCGGCACCAGTAGGTAAAATGCTCTGAACTGTGCCATTTCTGCTTCGACTGTTCGGAATAGGAAATCTGATCCTTGATCACATCCTCGCTGTGCGGATTCTCTGTTTTGTCGCTTTGATTGAAAATCCTGAGCTTTGTGCCTTCCGGCCAGAATTCAAACAGCAGGAAGGACTTCACGCGAAAGTTGTCTTTGTGCGGGTACAGAGAGTATATGTTGATGTGGTCTGGGTTTTTGCTCTTTTCTAGAATAAATAAAGAAACAAGACGTATTACACATCGACATTAAGCAATGTTAATTTAATTTTATACGAGTATATCATTTCCAGTTCGCCACAACGTAAATAATATATTTGTTGACTAAATATTTGAAAGTGTACTAGCATTTTTATTTCTCATTTTAAAGATGAATATTATGAACTTAATAATTTAATTACAAGTTTTTTACAACTACATTTCAATTTTACATAGTAATATTATGGACACGATAAAGGTAGACCTCTGATCTTTGCAGATGTTATAAACTCATTAAAATCACCGGTCGAATCGTCCGGTCTGGTCGTTCAGGTTTGACTGACGGCTTACGTTTTTTTTCTTATGATGTAAGATTTACTGAATCCGTTTATAAAATGAACATTTCATAAAGAAATGTGGCAACGTATTTAGATTCTTATACGTGTTTTAATGTACATCTGCGAAATTACATCTGTTCATACTCTTTTGGCTAGTACATGATACCAATATTTTTGATCGAATAAATTTTGAACATCTGCCAAGATTATGTTTTATTGAAACACAATTGTAACATTAAAAATAATGATCATAAAATATTTCTTTGAAAATATAATTATTATATATGTTACATTTTTTAGTTGTGTATTATCAGAAACTTTATTTAAATAATTAAATTTTATTGTTAGCAATTAATTCTAATGAGTCCTAGAATTATCTTTTTTTTTGTATTATAATAAGTATACTATATAATGAAGCGTAGATAGAAGACTATAAACCAAAGTGCATGAAACATTACAGGAATTATCGGATATTGCACTCATTGCATAAATAAATAGAATTATAATTGATATATATATATATATAAAATAAAAAACATAAAAGATAAAGGTCTGCTAAGGCAAAGTACAAGGGATCTATAGATTGTAACGATTGCAAATGAAACATGCTTGAAATGGTCGTAATGTGTAATGTTTTTTGAATATACTTAAGTGAAACTGGATATTTTGTTAGCTCGTGTTATTGAAGAATCGCAACATTAAATGTTACGACTAGGAGATTGTAAAGACTCTATTGTTAAGTGTCATGCTTGGGCAGGTTTCGATTGCACTTTGAAATAGAATGGATTGATAACGAAATATGTTGCAGGGGAACAACCGGATAATGCGCGCAATTTTTTGCGGGATTTCGTTCAATGAAACGATTATTATATATATATTTTCTTATCTGATTGGAGGTGTGCTGTTAATTGTTTGGATCAATGCAATTGTAAGATAGTCTACAGTGTGTATGAACAGGAAGCGCAACTTTTCTTATTTGCAGAAATGTTTAGAAAGTGCGTGTTATGATTGCACAGATATGTAGATCAATGAGAAGTGGAAATATTTTCAGCGGTATTGCAAAGAAATGGCGGAGTGCTGAAAGCGCAGTTAATAAGTATTAAATACTAAAAACCATCGTCGTCGTTCTCGTGGTCGGTATTTGTTTGCCGCTTGAATTTGTGGGAACGCCGGCTACGGCTATATTTAGAGTCGCGGTTTCCACAATGTTTACACGCCCGTTTGTTGTTTATACGTCGAGTACATTAAGTTATCAATGCGTTTATTGGACGCCATGGTATATCCCCGACTATGGCTCTGCACGTTTATATTTACTTCTTGCAAATCAATTTGCACGTCGACCTAAATATGCGCGGCGTACCTTGGCCAACGTCCCAAACGGCGATGCCATACTCGATCTCCTCCTGATCATCTTTCCTCTGGACAATGAATCCCGTCTCGATGACGGCGCAAAAGACACGCAGCTCTTCATGAGTAAACCACTTCGACTCCCTCAGCTTCTGTCCGATCACGAAGCTGCCGCGCCTCGAAAGGTCACCCTCCTGTTGGTGCTGGTTCAACAGGCGTTGCACGTTCGTGGCACTCTTAGTTCTTTGCACTTTCGGCTTGGTCTCCTTTATCTTGCTGGTGTAATTGTTGTAATAGTTTTCACTTCGTTGGAACTGCACCGCCTCGTACAGCATCATCTTTACGGCGCCTGGTACTGCTGTAACTCTGAACGGAATCGAAGAATAGTAGGATGCTTGTATCACCCACACGGTCCGGCTGTACCGCTCGAAATAAACTATACAATAACCCGTCCGTATTGTTATTATCTAGTACAGGTGATAACGTATTATAATTATTCGAGATTAAACGTGAAATGCCGTTGCACAATTGATGCGGCGTGAAATACTCGGACGCCGTACTTGTATGCGTGTGTATGGATGGATGTGATTCAAGTCAGGTTTGCAGTCTAACTGAAAGCCAGCGCTTATGAAACTAGTTTAAAGTAAACAAATTCCACACCTCCAGTGTCCTTGCCTCTTTATTTATTATTACTTCTGTGGATGCAAATTAGTCCCCTTTTTCCACTCTTCAATTTCAAAACCGCACTGTTTCTCAGCTCCAGTCTTATATCTTTTTTTCATTCCTCCTCCTTCTTCTGCTGGTCTCTAGACACAATACAAGAGATTGCATAATTCTGTTTTCTTCGCATCGAACTTCCTACCGTTCTCCTTCTTACACATGAGTTCAATGTCTGTCTCTCAAATCGATATATGTACGTGCATGTTATTTTTGTTTGTTTTCTCCTCCTTTACAACTATCGTCCGGCAATAATAATTACTCGTAGTACTCGCGTACTCGCAACGCAAAATCCAAACATACACGACAATTTAGCTTTTTTTTTATTAAATAAATAGCACGTCCTTAGACAACAATTAACTGCGTTAGCATCGTGAAATAGCGGAAATGTTATTTTAAGCTCCCTCGCAGCGATACGCGCAGCGGAAAACTTTCAGTCCAGCACTGATTATTTGTTTTATATTTTTGTTTGTTTCATTGACGGGATTATCATCTGAAAGAAAGACGTATTTAACTGCTTCCTGATAAAATTACTCATCGTCCACGATTAGTTAAATTATTGTACTATTTGTATGACAAATACAATTATCTACTTGTTGGTATATGAGTGTCAAAGCTCACGTAGTTTCCAAATAATAAAACACAATATATTTTAATAATGTACATCAATTGCAGATCATTATTGTTTATAAAAAATTTTTTTTTTAATAAAAGTTAGTTACTTCTATAAATATTGACCAACTTTTTCAAAAAGTAAAATCATTGAATTATCTTCATGTATTTGAGATGAATCACCTTACTATACTAATTACTATTGAAATACTAAGGATCATATACAATTACTATGATTAATATTAAATACTTATATTATAAACGACAAGACAAAATATTTTTATTTAAACAATATTTATTGCAACAATTAAATTATTGTGATAATCACTAAGAAGAAATAAATATAAATAATTGTAAATCCTGTATAATGCATATTCTTTCGAAAACTAGAATGTTTTATTGATTATTGGAATTCAAGCAACAACGTAGGAGAGATAACATGGGTTTTAAAATAATTATCTTTTAAACTTATTTTTTAAATATTTTACACTTTAAAATGTAGAAAAAGCGATTGCGTTTTGAAACGTTTTTCTCTCATTTGAGATGAACCATGTATAAGATTCAATTTATTATTATTTCCAAACTTCAAATCTCGTATCTTATTAAAGAGTTTTCGCGGCGGAACAGGTTTAAAACCTGTCTAACTTCTAGATTCGGGAATAAATGTGGTAACACGACTGAGACTGAGAAAACGGTTTAAAAAAAATTCAACTTACTATATTTTAAAATAAATGAAAATTTAATTTTTGTATTTAAAAAGATAAAGTTATTAAATTAACCAGTATACATGTGATGTATAATCTTTATTATATTAAAATAGTATTTGAAAGGGCGATAAAATCGGATATGCATTTTTTTTGCATTTCCTGTGGTTGTTTGAAATGCGAGCTATGCGGAGGCGTAAATCACTTTCAAATACCCACACGGTGTTCGAGCGAGCGTACATTGACTTCCGGTATCATAGTTTTAGAAATTTAACTGCAAAACCCGACGAGTCCTCATTTTTGCACCGCACATTTGTTTTGATTTGTTGCTAAACAGCGATAAATTCGAGGCCGACAATATATGCATGCTTATCAGCGTCGAAATGGAGGTTTTCGTGTTTACGAATGGTTTGGATCGGGAGAATAATGAGCGTCAATGGTACTGTGCGAGGACGTGCATACATATTATATCTCTGATTCCCATTTTTTTTTGCTTTGTTGTTATTAGATTACACCCTGTATTATTGCGAAACAAAGTAAATAGCGATAAAAGTTCATGTGCTACGTCAAATAATGGACGGTGACAAAATTAATTAATTAACTAGATTTGGGATTTTGGAATACGTCAAAGAGATAGAAAACAAAATGCGATGATTACCGTTTATCTGTGATGAGGAATTAGTATGTTTGTGAATATTCCGCAATATCTCGATTATTTACTTAAATCTAAATACAGCGAACATCCCGTAATACTAAAAACATTTATATATTTTTTTTGGCTACGCTGTAATGTTCTATGTCTTGCTTTCTTTACTTTCGCAATAATCGAAATCTCGGTTTGTTACATGGCATATATTATAATCAAGATGGGATTGTGTAAAGTTTGAGAATAAATCGGATGAAGGACTTTGCGTTCTTACATCGCATTTGTTATGACACATGAAGAATAACGGTTTGAATCGATCATAACTTTCTGTTTATAGACCTTAAAAATCAAATTTTTTTAACTATGCGCTTAATTCTGATCATAATTTATATAATAAATTCAATATATTTCAATTTTTTTTAATTACAAAAAACAATTCTTATTAAAATATGACATTTGATACTTTTCACAAGTTCAGTTTTTTTTGGATGAATGAACTTGGTACAAACATTCCAGTAGAAACAGTGGCGGATTATCGCACAGGCGCATGAAGTGCGTGTCTGGGGCCTCTTAAATGAAGGGGGTCTCATATCTTAACCTTAATGCGGCCCTTCAAAAACCAATACATTTTTTAACTAAAAAAATATTTGAATTGGAAATACAGTGGAACCTGTTCCAACATTTCCGGACTTTTACTCGTATAGTGAAACATATTCAAAAATACACATAATATGTGTACACAAATTTTAAAAATGATGTAGCAGGCGCTCAATCCGGGACTTCTCTTCTCGTCGTCACTCGTTATGCGAAACGTCGCTCGTTAAGCAAGTCATTTTTCTTACAATTCATCTTGCTCGTTTGCTCGTCTTGCGAAATATTCGTTATGCGAGGTTCCACTGTATCTCACAATTAAATTGCGCCTGGGGCCTCTCAAGTGTTTAATTCACCACTGAGTACAAATGATTTGTTTGAATAACATAAGAAGAAAACAAGAATTAATAAATACATGTACTATAAGTACTACTGTGACTATATATAAATAGTTCGGTGTGTTGTTTTGCTCTGAAGGATTATTTGTGTTTTGTTTACAGATGCTTTATTTACGTAGCAAATTAGCATCTATTTTGGAAACATCTCAATTACGTTTAACATATTCAAACAATATGCATATATATGCTTTTGTTTATAAAACCTTCTAATGACATGAATAACATTCACTTGGTATAAATATAGGGAAATTACTATATTTAATAATTGCATTCTACTATTTTACCTCATTTATTTCCAATTTAAACATAATAATAAAATAAATTGCATAGGTCAAATCGTAAAGATATATTTAATGTTGTCAAATAGATCAAAATATTATGTTATATTCACGTCGCTTTTTATATTTCAAGGTCGTGCATCATGTTTCTTTTATACTGCGAGATTGTTTTATTTCAATTTCAAGTTGTTTTCTCATCTTTTCCTATTTCTAAGTTAATCATCTATTCAGGTATATCCTCCCAACTTTGACATATTGCCCTGTTAGTGTTATTTTGTACAGACTGGGTTTATCTCAGACGAAAGGATTGACACTGCAATTGGCAAATATTGTTGTTATTTTCTATTCTTAGTACAATTATTCAGAAAATATTGGAATCTATTAGATCTGCCAGCCTATAGATCTTATATACAATAGTTTACAATACAGAATTTTTATATTAAAAAATAATTATATGACAATATTATTTAAATCTTCTGAAAACTGAAGCGATTCATATAAATAATATCTGTAATGTTTTATTGACATATGTCTGGAAACAATTGTTATCAGTTCGTTATTTCGTAATGACTTGTTTTTCAAAAGACATGTTTATTAGTCAAATAATGTTATTTTTTAATGAGTAATTTATTTAATTATTTTGTAAAATTACTGCTTTAAAGAATATGAAAATATTTTCATAGATAAGTGATGGCGAACCGTTTGTGATAAATGTGTCAAAATTTGGACATCGCCATAACATATTTATATTTTTTATTAATACATTTATCGATTTTATGTAGAATGATTTCTTAAATATTTAGCAATTTTTGTCATTTTTTCAAAGTTAAAATCTTGATAGCTTACAAGTAAATCTCTAATACGAGTTTTGTTTTCAATATTTTCATTAATTTCAGTTGTGCTTAATATTAAATTCTTTTATTAATTTCAATAACAATTTATCGTTAGGAGCAATGAAACAGATTTCTACAGATTTTCAATACTTTCTACAATTTTCTCGTAAGATAAACGTAATAATAAATTTCATTCTAATTGAAATTCCGTATATCAATTTCAACGCTTTCATACAAACAGGTTATTTTTTTGCATTACTTTATTTCGTAACAAAAATAGCTGCAGTTGTAACATAATAACAGTTGTTTTTCCTGTACAATATCTTGAAACGCATATTGTATAAGATACAACGCACCTTCGTCATACATGCCTGACTAAGTTGTAAACTTCTGCGTTATATGATTCATTCAAATTAAATTGTTCAATAATTGTGATTCATTCTATTAATAGTTCATCATATAGATTACATCTTTGTATTAGATTTCAGTAAGAGAAAAACAGGAAATTGAATCAGATTTAAAAAATAATAATTAAAACATTTTCTTAATAGTGTAAAAAATAAGATAATTTCTATAATAATTAATGTTTGTGAAATATTTGTTGAAATAAAACAATAACTAGATGATGGAGTGTTATAGAAACAAATTGTTTTTGATTTATGTTACCGTTACACCCAGATTAACAACGAAATTTGTTGTTTATGTTGTTAATTGGGTATGCGGTTAATGAACTTTATAGCGAGAAGAAAGTTATTGTAACGGCGTCCAAGCCTTTGAAAATGAAACGCAATTCCACGTTATAATGTGTTACATACGTTTTATCCGCAATGAAAGCAGATACAAAAAGGTCAATTATTAGATATCCAACACGTATAGAAATTTCATGCGTTTGGTTCATCAACCTTATTTCTTCCTCAAGTCCATGTTAACATAAGGTGTGTTCTATTTAAATCATCAAAGAGATGTTGTTTTTGTAAGCCACAGTTTACTAGGATTTGTAATTGACCTTGGAGTAGTGTGTGCACAATTGTGAAAAATGCATATATTAACGAAAATAACCATAATTATTATTTTTTTTTTATTATATATGATTATTATACGCAATTCTCAATAGTAATAAATCAATATTATTGTCATTAGGAAAACAGAAATAGTTGCAGTATTTCAAAATGATTTGTGGAATGTATTTAATATTAGATAATAATATCATTCAATTGATTACACGATGTTTTCTATATGTGTGTCAAGTACATATTTCATAAATGATACTTCTGGAATTTTCGCGATCCAACAAATTATTACTACTCATTTATAATTACAAGATGTATTCGTCGAAATTCCTCATAGATTTCTCAGTAATCACAGAGCATTGAGTATTTAAATGGACCCGTTTGTTGTATTAATTGAATGTAAATTGTATGCATCAACAGATATGCTTCGCAAAAATTTAAATATTTTATAGACTGTTGGCTGAGTTTCTTGGTCTATGCATAATTAAGACTTGTATAATGAAGTTTGCCTGTTTACGACTTTAACGTTTCTTCCGTTTGCGATTATTTGGTTTTTTTCCAATTTCATACTTTATACCACGTAAAGATCCGGATACTTTCTACCTCGTTTCTCTTAGTATATGTAAATCCCAAATTCCATTGTCTATGACCATATTTTCCGGAAAGTTTTCCCTGGCTACTTATAAAATTTCCAGTATTATCTTATTAAAGGACATTTCGAATAGTCATCGTGATGATAATATGTGTATAAATTTAATTAATGAGTAAATTATTTAAATGAGATGTAATTAATTCGAAGAATGTTTGCAAGATGCATCATTTTTTTGTTGAATTATTGATAAATGTTTACAAGATGATCATTTAAGAATCCTTCATTAGCAATATTTTATTATTTAATTACATTAGTTGTATTTTATAGGTATTAATTATGTAAATTAGAACATGAATGCATAGTAAATAATCACTTATTATTAAAAAAAATGTTACGTAATTATTTGAGACTGAACAAAGAAATGTTTGTAAGCAAATATTACAGGTACTTTACTTTATAAACATTTCGTATTCTGTAGGTAACATTTTTATAATTATGTTTGTTTGAAGTGAATTTATGCTTTGACGAAGCATAAATCTTTTAATATGAATTAACATCTTCAGCTTTCTCTACTCCATTGCTAAGAGTTTTTTTTATTTATATTTTTGTACACCTGTTCAATCGTCAATTTATTGGCAAAGCTATATTTCTGGTTTTGCTGCACTAACTTTGTTGATTTCTAAACTTAGAAAATACCTAAAGTACGTAATAAGGGTACTTGAATAATTGCGCTTTATCTTTTTGAGGGGCCAGAATTTCCTAAATTTCTAGACAACTGAATCTGACATCCGATGGTATGCCCTATGAAGATTTATCCTTTGACATGCCAACCAAATTAAAGGATAATTCCTCTTTCCTGGACATTTCCCAGAAAATTATAATAATGTCCTACTAGGCATGTTCAAAAGGTGGGACAATGCGTGTCCCACTAAAGAGTTACAATTATATTGCCTTGAATCAAAAAGTCATTTCAAAAATTATCAGAAATATTTGAATTAAAAATGATTACAGCTTCTTTTTTTTTTGTATTAAAACGATATTTAATTGGAACAGATAATTAACGTTAAGGTTAAAAAGATAGAAATTACCGTACTTAGTCATAGATAAATTCCATGAAAAATCACGTGTTACATAGATAGATAAGGAATCTGGAAATGTGCACGGCACAAATTATCGCAGTAGTCACGGTATTCCTTATCTTTCAATAAAGTAACATTTTTATATCTTACCTAACGATTGTATATTAAAAAAATCATGCCAATGCGGAAGATATTCAAATAATTTATTTAGATTGTTATTAGCTAATTTGAAGTGAAAATACCGAAACGATGCAAGAACATTTTCACTAACCGCAAGAATTTTAGTGTTATTTGTCGTTAACAATATTTTTTCTTCTGTCTATTCAACCATTTACATTCCTTTTATTTTCTATCGCTGAGTAGACGTGACCGTGACCGTTTACTTGTCCTTGATAGAACTAGAGAAAAATCGACCAAAAGCCCTATGAATAATATGTCCATTCCAACGTGGTTGGCAATTAATAATTGTTTTATGTGTCTTTTATTTACAGATTGTGGCAAGAAGGCACGATTTGAAGCTGATCGTAACCTCGGCTACCATGGATTCTAGCAAGTTTTCCATGTTCTTTGGAAACGTTCCCACCTTCACAATTCCAGGCCGAACGTTCCCGGTCGAAGTCCTCTTCAGCAAGAACACGGTTGACGATTACGTGGATGCAGCCGTTAAGCAGGCCTTGCAAATCCACTTGCAGCCACCATCCGGTGATATTCTGATCTTCATGCCCGGCCAGGAAGACATCGAGGTCTCATGCGAGGTAATAGAATTTTATCTTTCGCATATTCTATTTATAGCTTTAGATTAAGTTCAATAGTTACTCGTTTCTACTGTATTATTGTTTTCTGTCTGCATGCAAATATCAACATTCCAATGGCATAAAAATAAACGCCCTCTTGTAATTACTCCTTGTTTATTTATATTATAATTTATTTCATAGTTTGCGCAACACGTTCTTATTTATTAACTATACTCGAAGTGCTATGTGTACATACAAATTTTCACATCGGAGCCGCAACTGATGAATAAATTAACATCAATTTAATGCACTTGAAATGTACTGCGTAATAGTATCTCGATTCTTATATTTGTTACAGCCTCTAGCAGTTGGATAATGCAATGTGTTTAAGATGATGATTTGTTTCAGGTGTTGGGAGAACGTATTGCTGAAATAGAAAATGCTCCGCAGCTGTCGATTTTACCGATTTATTCGCAACTGCCGTCCGATTTGCAGGCGAAGATCTTCCAGAGATCACCGGAAGGCATCAGGAAGTGCGTGGTTGCCACGAATATTGCTGAAACTTCTTTGACTGTGGACGGTATCATTTTCGTCATAGATGCAGGCTACTGCAAATTGAAAGTTTACAATCCAAGGATCGGCATGGACGCTCTTCAAGTAAGTCTTGGTACTCAATAATTCACAACCGCGGATCTCGTTAAAAAAAAATAGAACAAATAAAGAATGAAAAGCAATCAACGTGTAATCGATTGCTTTCAAGTATAACTAAATTAGTTTGGTCAAGGTGAAACGAAAATGATTTATAACTTTTATATTGATTGGCCTGTGTTTTAAATACCTACACACATAATATTGACTGATTTAATTTCGATATTATGTTCTTCTGAAATGTGTACTCATTTTGCAACAATCCGCCTGTTTGCGCTTGATAACATTGTTACGGTTTTTTTTATTATAACAAAATTTCATGTTATCGCTCCTGTAATGTTTTCCTCATCTCCGCGCAAGGATTTGAAAGCTTATTATTGATGTATTTTTTTTAAATTTATTATTATATAAGAATCATTATGGCTTTCGATAAGGTTTGATGTGATAAGCATTTCCGAGCCGACCAATGATCGCCGGGGAAATATTAAAAAGGTGTATTCATATACGGTGTAATAAATAATATTTGGGTGTACGTGCAAAGGTTGCGCGAATACAAACGCGAAAAGGCGAAATGAAATATTTATATTGCAGGAAATACCCGAAGCGTACAACATCCATTGCATTCAAATGTCAGAGGATTTTTGTCTACATGCTTGAGGACAACCTCAATATACATTTACGTTTTTATTCTTGAATTATTCTGAATTGTTTACATTGACCCATAAGACGTTATTTTTGAGTTGTCTTTTCGTGTATAATTCATTTACTTCTGATTTTAACATACATTTCAATTACAGTTATAAATGTGAGAATAGCAACAACAAACATAATTATTACATATGATAATGATCCTTAGATTTCAATAAATATAAGTACTTATAATTTGCTGGTTAAAAGTCAATTCTAAGCCAAGTTTATTAAAAAAAGTTTAGTAAAGGTAATTCTGTTTTTTTTTTGTTTCTTCTGATAATAATATAAGTAAGCGAATATCACTATTTATTTTAATGACTAATGAGTTACGTACACAAGATTATTAATGAATTCTATTGGCAACTTTTAGCTATTAAAGTTAAAGCATAAAAAATAGTTTTTTCTATTTCGCACTTTATATGTAATTTGCTCAGCTGTTTAAATTATTATTTCGATAGTGAATGACGTGAATTCGCAAACAGTGTATCAATTAACACACAATTGTAGGTGTTGGAAGATGTACATATTAAATATTCTTATATTATTTTTTGTCTACAACTTAATAAGACTGGAATAATATATAATAACTAGTATTTTTGTAGTGAATCTATTGTCATCCGAAATTCGACTTTAGATTTTGAAACCTCAGAATAATTCTTGTAAATTTTATTGTTTTTTTAAGTAGAAAAAATTTTGATGAATTTTGATAATATAAAGTGCGTGTCACTCATTGATTTTTTTTGTATTTTTATCTTTACAGATTTATTAATTTGTTTTTATAAACAAAATGATAAAATATGAATTTGGTAACAATCTAAAATAATATTGCACTTCATTGAAATAAATACATATTGTTTGATTAAAATTGTAATTGACTATAATAGTTAATGTCCAGATAAATGAAAGCATGTGCTTTTAATCAACTGATAAGTATAATTAATAATACATTTTTGTTCCCAGATAAATCTTACTTCATTATAGTTTGTTTTCATAGTTTTTTTTTTAAATTGTGCCTTATCGTCGGCGTCTTATTTTCTGAATAAATATTTATGATCATTTTATCTGTAATTTGCTACTTTTTAATTTCAATTAACAAACACAGCTCAATGATAACTAATTAAACGGATATTAATATTTACTTTTTATTCAGTTCAAGTATATTTCGTATAGTATATAAGATTTTAGCAGGTTATTTCAGACATGCTTTGTTTTCCATATTTACATCTCAACCTTCAGATAGGCCTTAACCTGAATTTTCAAATTCACAATCTGCTCATGTAGAGTACATAATTGATATAGATGATTCTTGGAAAAACAACGTCTTTGTTTGTTAGGAAGTTTCACTCATCGTCTATCAAACACCAGATATTCAACACCTATATTATGTATACATTCGTTACTTCATTTTGTTTACTACTAGTTTCTATTTAAACTACTAAATAATAATAATATTTATTGAAACAGTAAAATTACAAAATTAAAAAAACTCAATACAATAAATTAAATATCATAATTCAAAAAAGTTGACTGCTTCAAAGGACTATCTGCCCTTAAACTACTATTTTATGTCTTTAAAGTATATTAGCTACTTTATATAAAATCATCTACATATGCAATAACCATATTCTTTTAATGTTTTTTATAATTTGTTTATTAAAATGTTTTCTTTTTTCTATAGATATATCCTATAAGTCAAGCAAACGCTAATCAACGATCAGGTCGTGCAGGACGTACAGGTCCAGGTCAGGCCTTCAGGTTATACACCGAGCGACAGTACAAAGATGAATTGCTCATCACCACTGTACCTGAAATTCAGAGGACTAATTTGGCAAATACTGTCCTGCTGTTGAAATCCTTGGGCGTACAGGATTTGTTGCAATTCCATTTCATGGATCCTCCACCTCAGGTATAACAACAAAATCTTTTTTACTTCTTTTGTTCATAATACATGACATGACATCGTTTTATTTTAGGATAATATATTGAATTCGTTGTATCAACTGTGGATTTTGGGCGCTTTGGATCATACCGGAGTGCTTACTAAATTGGGTAGGCAGATGGCCGAATTCCCGTTGGATCCGCCCCAATGCCAAATGCTAATTGTTTCCAGCGATATGGGATGCACACAAGAAATTTTAATTATCGGTAAGTTGATAGAAAATGAAAGTTTATTGATATAGTTTCTTTAATAATTAAGAAATAGGCTTAATTAAGACATAGTTAAGGTTATACATTTAACAAAACTAATAATTTTATACCAAATAAAAACTGAACATGAAAATTTTAGTTGTAATAAAATAATATAAACTAATTTGAACTTCTCAAAATAAACTAAACCTAGTTTAGTAAATCATGTTTTTTCAATTATATATGCTTACATTTATTTCAGTAATACAGTGGAACCTCGCTTAACGAGCAAAATTAATTGTAAGAAAAATGACTTGCATAACGAGTGACGATGAGAAGAGAAGTCCCGGATTTCGCGGGATTAAACTATACGAGAAAAATGCGGAGTTTTTGGAACGGATTAAACTCGTTAAGCGAGGTTCCACTGTATACAGTTTCCATTAAAATCAGTTCCTTTTCAAGTATATATAATATTATGTAACCTTTAGTTAATCATAGATAAACGTTTCTTAACCGTTTTGCAACCCAAGTTTATAGTTGTAAACTACTGTGGTGGTAGTTTTAACATTTTTTTCCTTGTTGTGACTTATTAAAACGCGAGCCAAAGGTTGAGAAACACTGCATCTTAAGGCAAGATCATATTTATGATTACCCAAATTTTAACTTTTTGAATAATAAATAAAACTGGAAATTTTCCTATAGTGGAAATTATATACGTAAGGAATTTATGCAAAATCTTGTTTTCTCCGATTTACTAGGAAAATGTAAATCACAATATTCTAGTCGTTTAGTATAAGTAATGTTATAAAGAATCATTAATTAGTTATTTATCATAAATGAAGTTTTAAATGTTTAAGTGTAATAACATTTAAATGATTAATTTAAAATATGAAAATCGTTATAGCTTTGTTAAAAATACATTAATTTAAAGGAGGTAAAAACAAGTAATTACTGTTATATCTACTACTAATAACGAAATACTTGCAAAATAAGTTACGGTTGTTGTTTGATTATTGATAAGTTACTTGGCAAGTACTATATAGTGTAACTTAGTGGATATCACATAAGTACTTTAATCGATGTTGTACTCCACAAAAACATATTTTTTAAGTTTTTGTTAAATCGTTTTGTGGATGTTTTATTTAGATTAAATTACCATATGTTTTAAGTCCAGTTTAAATATTTCACTTCCCATATAATATATTTATCATTTTATATGGTGTCAACATGGCAATTATACGAGTATTAAATGTTTTATTATCGCATAAGGCTGATGCGCAAAAAATGGATTATTTTAATTATTTGAGCCATGTGACGAGAGATTATGGCAATTACCAGTAATAATAAATTTGAAATTTTTGTTTTTCTTAGTATCAATGTTATCGGTACCTTCCATATTCTACAGGCCAAAAGGGCGCGAGGAGGAAGCAGATGGCGTCCGTGAAAAGTTCCAAGTCCCGGAAAGTGATCATCTGACTTATTTGAACGTTTACAACCAGTGGAAGCAAAATAAGTAATAATTTTGTTATTTAGAAGATGATCAAACAAGTTGTTAACCGTTACTCGTTTTCAGTTATTCTGCACATTGGTGCAACGAGCATTTCATTCACATCAAGGCCATGAGGAAAGTCAGGGATGTTAGGCAGCAGTTGAAAGACATCGTTATCCAACAGAAGCTCGAGCTGAAATCCTGCGGTACCGATTGGGACATCGTGAGGAAATGCATTTGCTCAGGTACGTCGCTATTACATAAGCTCTATTGACTTAACACGGTTCGTATTAAATGCCGGATTATCGTTATTGAACGTTATCAGTGTGCCGTGTTATTTTAGTAAAATAACGGATTAGATTGTCCTGTAGGCTCGACTTCTATATACATATTATTCCCCGAAGCGTATAACGTTACAACGCAAATGGTAATCTCAATATTGGTACACTGTAATACGGTGTGGGATTAATGATGGATGACGTTCAAAAAATATTTGAACAGTCAATAATAAAGTAACATGTCCATTATGCTCCTTAATTTGCGCTCCGGTCGAATACTGACGATAATTAAATGTGTATTCGTATTTAGCATTTATTGCTTTACTATTTGCATACGGACAACCTTTTTGTCATTTATATCTCGTGTTACGTAAGTCCGTTGCATTTTTTTGCAGATAAGGAGTATAAGGTTGAAAATGTCAATTGCTTTATTGTTTAATGATAATATTTAATAATAACCATGGAACATTTTGCAATGCAGTTTATATATAGGAAATAATAATATGATGGAAGAGTAAACTAATAGTCACAAGTTATTCCGTTTATTAACGAAGCGAAGACTAAAGTTCATTAAGATTATTGCTCATTAATTTATATTTCTTTTCTTATCATATAATATATAAGATAATTACGGATTCATTTTAAATATTCTGGTAAAAATGATTGATTAATGATTTAAAATGACGCATCCAAATTTTTGATGATTCAAAAATGCTTCATGACTTTTAATATAAAGAATATTTAACAAAATATGTATTATATTTTATTGTTTGGTATTTTTGCAATTTTTAGAATTTGCTTGTAAAGTAATCATGAGTGAATTTTAACAACGTACTGTTCAGATCTAATAACAAATCAGAGAATTAAGATTAATAGATGTTCGAAGAATGTATCGATTGCACTTCCTTATCATGTGAGAGGATTTATAAATTTTATATATTTTTTAAATGTGTTATTATTGCAATTTAAGAGTTATTTATACTATTAGCTTAATTATTTCAGCTATTTAGAACAAGGTTTTTCATGGGGACATAATAATAATATAGTAACTGCATTTCTTGAAATGTAGTATTTATTTTTTTACTGTAGAATTTTAATTAGTTTGTAACTATTCTAAAATAGTTGTTTTTTTTTTAAATATTTCATTTAAATTATTATAATTTAAACATTTGCATATTTTTAGAAAAAAATATCTTATAACGTTTTGTGAGTTTCAGTTTGGCATTAGCTAAAAATTCATTTTATTTAATAAAAGTATATAGGTATAGAAGAATGATTATTTAAGTAGGTTCAGTAAACAATGTTGTTGTTAACAAGGTTACTTCTATTGAAAAAGTCTTCAGTAAGATAAGATAAATGTGTGTAAGTTATAAAAATATATTTTATTCTCATAATATTAGTCGATATTAATTATCTGTATTTATTTTATAATAACTACTTTAGAATAATAATATTCTTATAAACAATTGCATTTGTTGTTTTATCTTAGATATTCGAGTTCGTTTGATAAAGCATGTTTTTGAATAAGAGTATTACAGTGATAATCAAAAACAACATATTACTAAAAACCTGTATTGCGATAATTCGAAACCAGATTTTGGTTACTCTCAAATATGATTGAAGAATATCTTTATATGAATCAAGTTTTAAAACTTTATCATTTTTATTTTATCTCGCAACGGATATTTTTCATAACCAAAGTTCAAAGTGTAGACAGCAAAAAAAATAGGCGCCAACAATTGATCTTTTGTCTTTATCATAAAATATCTTGAATGCTGATCGATATCTTATTTAATACAGATAACCGAAATCCTAATAAATCTTAATTTTTATTTTTAGCTTACTTCCACCAAGCGGCTCGTCTGAAAGGTATCGGAGAGTACGTGAATTGCCGTACCGGAATGCCGTGTCACTTGCATCCGACATCAGCTCTCTTCGGACTTGGTAATACTCCCGATTACGTGGTCTATCACGAATTGGTGATGACCGCAAGGGAGTACATGCAGTGTGTCACCTCTGTGGATGGTCACTGGTTAGCCGAACTTGGTCCCATGTTCTTCTCGCTGAAAGAGACCGGAAAATCTGGCAGAGCCAAGAAGAAACAGGCGGCAGAACATTTGCAGGAAATGGAGAGTCAGATGCAGGTGGCGCAGGAGGAGATGCGGGCGAGGAAGGAGGCAGCGGATAAGAGGGAAGCGGCTTTGAACAAAGGACAAGAAATCATAACGGCTGGCTCGACGCCCCGAAGGACACCGGCAAGATTCGGCCTCTGAACACGAATCCTTCCATTTGTAAAAGATTTTTAAATAATTTATTAATTTGATAATGAAAAATAAATTTACATCCGATTATTTCTTTGTCGACAATCGTAGTATACGGAAGTGGACTGCCTTCGTGTTCCGCTTGGGTTTCGTCGCCAAGTATTTCCCAATTTCGTTCGATAAGATTACCAGGTTTCCGTTGGTGTCGAACGAGTAACCGTCGCACCAATCAAAGTAATTATGTTTCATTATGATTCGGGCCGTGCTGAATTTCTGGTAGACATTCCACTTGGCCAACGCTCGATTGTGTATTAGATTAAAGAACAGATTTCCTTTGGGGTCCATGATCAAACCGACGCTCTGATCTATTTTCTTTCCGGCGAAGTCAACGTACTTTCTCCAGTCGCTGTTCTTCGTATTATATTCGTCCTGAATAATGTTGGTACTTATGTGGTAGATGTTGTAGCTGCTAATAGAGTTGAAATAGAGACGCCTAGTGTAATGGTTGCGTTCCGGTGATAAAGCGATTCCATATATACCGGAGTAAAAGTCCACTTGCTTTTTATCGATGGTGAAATTGACTGCCGCCTGCTGCGGAAACATGGAGTCATCTCTTAATTTCCATGACTTATCTTTGCTCCTAGAATAAATTATCAATCCAGGATCGAGCTTGCTATTATCAGCTATATAAGCGTAATTAACATCTACAGCTATATCTGTTAGAAATGCTTCCTTTGCTATAGATTCTGAGAAAATATGCGATAAAATAAACTTTTTGGATCTTAGACTGTATAACACCAATTTCGCCGGGCATTCCGTCAAGTTGTTATTTCTTACACCATCCACAATCCACATAACGCCTTTTCGATCAATATCAAATGTGTAAACGTTCTGCAGCGTCGAGCAGTTGCATTTGACGTTAGTATCCCAATCCGGAAAAGGGGCCAAAATTGGATTATCCTTATTGTACTTATCCGACTTGGCGCTCATAGAAGCCAAAGTTACCGGTGTTCCAGGAAACAACCTCCCTAGCGCCACGTAAAGCCTCTCGTCATAGATCCGAATACACGTAGGAACGTTATTTTCCGGAATGTAATTCTGCTTATAACTTGCGTAATTATACTCCACAAAAGTCGGCCACGTGAAATTGATATAATTCCATTCATAATCTACGCTCAGGTTCAAACACCACCCTAACCTCGCAATAACTAACAGTATACAAAAAACTAACATGTTATCTTCGAAACATCAACTAGAACTACTTATTATTTAGAATAGTCTAAGCTAACTACGCACAAGCGTTGCGCTATGTTAAAGGTATTTTTTAATCATACATATAATTTTTATTTCCAGTATGTGTTTGTAAAATTCTAAACTTGATTTCTTTATCAAGTTTCAAAGAATTGCTTGTATCTATATACCTCACTATTTGGTTTGATAGTACGAAGAGGTTTCCCGATGAGTCCATGGCAAAGGTATCTGGCCAAATAAGTTCGTTCTTGTTTTGGTAAATTTGTTTTGCAGTGCGGAAGGTTTTATTTTCATTCCATTTGCCTATCCCGTAAGATTGCAACAAACCATAAAATAAGTTTCCTTTGTTATCCATTATCATTCCATCAGTATGCGAAGATTTTATACCTACAAACTTGACGTCCTTCCTCCAGTTTCCGAGATGCAGATTCGTTTCATCTTTTAAAATCTTCGTATTAATTGCGTACATATTGTATCCAGTCAGGGGTGTATAATAAACGAATCTGTTTTCATTTTTTACTGGCGATAAAGCTATCCCATCTATGGGAACACGTCCTTTTATCTCGATACCATTAACTTTGTAAGGGGTGGAATGCAACTCTGGAAACATCGTCGCGTCTCTGAACTTCCAAGCCTTGTTCTGATTTTTAGAATAGACTATAAGACCAGGATCTATATTGGAGTTATCTGTTATGTAAGCGAAACCCCCGTCGCTTTCATCCAGCACAATGTCATTGAGAAATCCACCTTGACTCAGAGCAAGTTCTTCAGGAAAAACGTAAGTGTGAAGGACTTTTCCGTTATCATTCAAATCCAATAGCACTAACTTGGCTGGACATGAAGTTATCGAACTGATCCTTGTACCATCTAAGACCCACATGATACCGTTCTTATCGATCTCCATGCTCTGTACGTTCTGCAGAGTTTTGCAATCGTATTTAGCATTCATTTGCCATGATGGAAATGGAGTTAATAGTTGATTAAATTTAATGGGTGCATCCTTTTCTATATAAGCCAGCGTAATTGGTGTACCTGATCTAATTCTTATCAAAGCCAAATACAGTTTATCCTTGTAGAATTTAATGCCAACCGGAGCGTTATTCTCCGGAACATATGCTCCATCCTTCACGGCTTGATCGTAAACTTCCTGCGATGGCCACGTGTAGTTCAAATGGGTCCATTTGTATTCTACGTTGAATTCCATTTTTTGCGCACTGCATAGTAGAAATAGTAAATTGAGCAAACCAAGAGCACCGCTCATTTTCGTTACAATACTTCTTGTGAACTAATGTTTTCAGTTCTGGCTATTCTATTTATTGGAACCGGTTTTATAAGTAACCCAATCCTCTTGCAGATATATGCAATGCGCTGTTTTGTCGTAATCAGATTCCGTATATTCTGATCGAGATTTCTTTTTTTATAAGAATTCTAATTAACTGTATTTTATTATTTAGTGGAAACCTTGAAGAAACAACGAGATAATTATTAGCAGAATGAATTATAATAACATCATTTATCATTTTCAAAGATGTTTGTAACGATTTATGTGTGTGAAAACTGCATTTACATCTTCTAATAATAGTAAATAATTTTAACTTACCTCCGCTACACAGTATGCTTTCACTACTAAGTTTATTTTCAATATATATGAAGCAATACAAAAAAATGAATATGCAGAAATATGTTGATAATTATGTTAATTGTATTTGAAAATTGGAATAGACTAGGGGCCACAGACTTTGTAGTCTCCGAATCACGAAATTTTCATTTAATATTTAAAATAGATTATTGCTTTTAGTATTTTTGGAACCTCCAAAGAATAATTTGTCTATAGGCCTCAACTATACTTAATCCGCATGGACTCATTATAATAAATTTAAAATATTTCAAAACAAATATATGCAAAGTGATAACATTTTATGATTGTGTTTATTGTTTCGTAACTCAACAATTTCAATATTTTAAAAAATAAGGAATTTACGTAAAAATAATGTTTATTCAGAAATATTACTTGCTTTTATGGAAACAGTTTGACATAGATCTCCACATGAAAATAGTATACTAAGTTATCGATTAAAATCAATACATGTGATACTTATACATTTTTATTCATAATTGAAATAAGAACGGTTTGGCTCCGTAAACCGAAAAAATAAAAGATATTTTACGTTTATTTTGGGAGCTAACACTAGTGGTACAATTTAAACTGATTCTTAATTCGATAATCGGTTAACGAACAATTGGATTAGCGAACTTTGTCTTTGAACAGATTATACCGTAATATTATAATGTATTATGTTATCATAATAAAATATTCTAATTAAGAAAATAAAATGATTTTTAACATATAGAATAAATAAATTTAGAATGAAGCTAACTTATTCAATTATACCAAATTATCGTGAATGAACACACAAAAACATTACATAGAAATAGGTCATAAACATAAAAATTCTTACATATTATATAGAAGTAATTTTATAAACCACATTTTTGGGATTCTTTGGAATATGAGTATATTCAACCCTGTCCATCCCAAATTTATATAAAACACTTACTTAATCATAAAAATGTTAAAAATACAATTTACATTAGTTGCAACCAACTAAAACTGTCGAAATACAAAATTGTATTTAAAAATTAATGATTCCAATTGGAATGAAATATTTTAGTATCTGGTGTCCAAAGTGAACGAATCCAATAAAAATACACTTCGTTCCTTCGGTATATTTGGTTGCCTACGTTAATATAACTATCAATTTATTATAAGGAAAGACTACAATTTTTGAAAATAATAAGGAAAGGAATCATTAAGATAATAAATGAGAAGACTAAATTATTTCGTTGTTAATTGTATTGAAATGAAATTTAATTAAATAAATAATATTTATGAATCACAAAAAATGAGTCGTATTTATATAATCATAGCCACATAAAAAATATATTAACTGTTGCAAAAGTCTATTGACCTCAATTTTTTATATTAATATCTTGCAAAATTTGGAAATAGTTAAATAAAACAAATCGAATAAAAAGAATCCATATTTTATTGTAATTTTAGTCATAATTATATTTCAAATTTAAGAAAATGTTGTGTTGTATATTTAATGGTAGATTTATGTTCTACCAAGTAGTTGTATATAATTTATTGCTTATAAATATTTTATTGAAATAAAAATAATTAACTAAATATACAATGTTTTTATGTACATATGTTACGAAGCGTTTGCGTATTCAAATATTATATGTTAGAAGAAAAGTACAAAACACAGAAGAAGGGACTGAATGAAGTATGTAAATGTGTTTATTAGGAATGTATGAAAGGTTTATTGTCTTGGTGAGAGAGACGCAGTATAGAATGGAGTGTCGTTGGGAGAGGAAGAGTTAATTATTTGCCGGAAAACATGTAATTTTTGTTTCCTGTGTACGTTTTCAGGATTCTAAATTTGATTTTCCCGTTGAGCGTTAATGGATAAGACGTATCGAAGAATTTTATTATACCATTGGTCAGAACGTACAGATTACCTGTAGAGTCCATACCGAAACTGTCAGGCCAAATCAATTGTTTTTCGTCATGGTATATATGTTTCACTGTGCTGAATGGTTCGAAAATGTTCCATTTCGCAATAGAATATGTACCCAACAATCCGTAAAAGAGATTGCCTTTATTGTCCATGATCATTCCACCACTTTGAGACGATTTGTCTCCGACGTATTTGACGAATCTTCTCCACTGATCTGTTTTGCAGTAAGCCTCGTTTTTCAGTATCTTATTGCTCAGGGCGTAGATGCTGTACCCATTTAAAGCTGTGAAATAGATCAATCTTTCTTCGTCGCGATGTTTAGGTGGTGGAGATAAAGCTATTCCGTCGACTCCGATGAAACCGACTACGCTAACACCGTCTACAGTGAAATTGGCAGCATCGAATTCAGCGAACATTGTTTTATCCCGTAACTTCCAAGCTCTGCCCTGTCTCCTCGAGTATACAACTAGACCAGGATCCAGAGCACTGCTGTCCGTTATGTAAGCAAATCCTCCGCCACTTTCTTCCACAACTAAGTCATTCAGATATCCTCCTTGACGCATACTAATCTCGTTATGAAATGAATAAGAGTGCAGCACTTTCCCGTTGTTATTCAAATCCAGCAATACCAATTTCGGTGGGCAACTCGTGAAAGTGTTAATCCTCACCCCGTCCAACACCCACATGATTCCTCTGCGATCGATCTCCATACTTTGGACATTCTGAAGTGTTCCGCAGCTATTCTGGACGTTCATATTCCACGAAGGATAAGGCGTTAACAGCAGGTTCGTTTTCGCGTTGCGTTGCGGCGTTACGTAAGCCAAAGTTACAGGCGTTCCGGTCCTCAGCCTCGGCAGTGCGATGTAAACTCGATCGTTATAAAATTTCACGCCGCCCATTGCATTGTTCTGCGGTATATACTTCTTGTTTAAGACAGCATCCTTGTAGTCTTCGGGAGTGTCCCAGGTAAAATTGATGTAAGTCCACTGGTAGTCCACCTCGAAGCCCTCCGATGTTCTTTTCTGAATGCGCACTTCTTCATCGGGTGCAACGCAGTATGAAACCAGCAAGAAACCCAAATAGTCACAAATATTGAAACGCGGTGGCTGCATTTTGAATACTATCTTAGAATCACCTCATCGCATATATTTATAATCTTTTAAATTGGATTGCAAGGGTGGGATTTTGCGAACTTTCGTTTAATTGCCGCTTCAATTAGAAATTAAATGATAAAATTGCGTTAATTGATCAATATTTCGTAATGAAGAAGACGAGAAATTTGCCAATGTAGTATAGGTTAGGTTAGGTTTCCAAAATAAATATTCACTTTTATTAAATTATTTACTAATTTTCTTATTTTCTAGAATGTTTCAAGATATTAACATTTAGTAAATAGGTAAATTTAGAGCGTTTTAAAGTTTATACATTGTATTAAAAAATATATTTCATATTGAAATAATAGTCACAATAAAATAGTTTATAGAAGGGGTTCCCAAATTGTGAGAAAATTGAATAAAAACTACTATTAACTGGGCGCCGCAAACCGAAAAAGTTTGGGACTCCTGGTTTATAGGATATTGAATATTCCAAATAACTAATAAATGAGAAAAGTATTTGTTTTTAATATTTTTACTATTCAGAACATCGTGCAATGCACATCATCGAATTCTACTGTTTGGTTTCCTTGTGGTTTGCCCAGTCTGTTATGTGTGTAATACGAATAATTCAGAGATTCCCGTCATCGAGGCAAATATCATAGAATGCGAACGACCACATGAATAACCTAAAAGAAGATTTAGTTAACGAGAATGCAGAGATTTCCGTCATTGAGGCAAATATCAAGAAGGAGAATTACCTCATGAAAAACATAGAAAAAGATTTATTTAAAGATAATTCAGAAATTACAGACTACGACGTAAGTATACACATAAAGAAGCTAAGAGTAGAAAATGAGAAGTTGATGGAGCAAGTGAAGATGCTTTTAGTTCAGAATCATCTGAACCTGTAGATGATATTATGCAAAAAAGATCGAAGCCGATAGAAGTATCGTAGACCACATTATGACCACCTATAATATAAGCTGGACGCGTTATTTGGCAGCAGTTTAATTTATTATTTTTGTTATTCTATTAAGTTTATATGTTTGGTATATTTGTTGTTGCAGTAAATAAAATTATTATTTATTGATTATAATTAAGTATTTGTATTATGAAGAATGGATCTTTTGAAGAAAATTGCGCATCAAATAGTTATTTTTTTGCGCTTAAAGTAATATTTGAATTATATATGAATGTAGTCTTTTACGATATTATTATTATGATAATAGATTGCATTATAGCAGCGTTTCTCAACCTTCAGTTTACGAATTTTTGGATAGAGAAATGACAGCTATCACCATGTATCAAAGCGACAAAAAATTATGTTACAAAATGCTTTGTTATATAAATGTGAGTAATATTAAATATACCTTAACCAAATATGATAAGTAATTATAGATTTTTGGCAGTTAGCTAAGATTATTTCTTCTATCCTTTATACATAATTACATCAAAGCTGTCTGAATAGAAGATGACTATATCCTGAAATGAACTATAGGTACACCATTACTGCCTTATTTTCGCCCAATTCTGTCTATATATAATTAGTTGCACGTTCGAATGCAAATGCCTATTTTAATATGCAACCATTCGTGACGTGCTTTTGCGACAACACACACGTGTTGTTTCTCTTCTGCTCAAAGAAGGAAAGTCATAAAAAAAAAATAGCTAGTACAAATTCCACGCATTCAGTTATAAAGGAAATTCATCCAGTTCATTTTCCTTACATGGATAACAAATTATTCACTTTCTAATCCATTTCCTTTAACTGCATCTGCTTTCCATTTTATCAAATCCTGCTAATCCCACATTAGTCAATTATAATTAGTGCTAGTAAAGTAACATTTATTGTATATATAAATAAAACAAATACGTATACAATAAACTATTAACTGCATTTTTGCTGCCAATTATAATTATTTTACAATACAAGAACATTCTTTCACATAAGAATGCTTCTAATTAATGTTTTTCTAATTTTAATTTATCCTAAGTTATATATTGCGTATATCTCCAATTATAATTTCTCCAAGTAAGATAAAATTCCAAGATATAAACTTACTAGTTGTAACTATATTTCACTGTTTCTGAGAGTGCTAATTTTGTAATCTTTATTCTAAGAAATAACATCCGTAATTTACAAAAAACATCAAATAATTACTATTTAATCTATAGCCATAGTTTAATTAATGAATATGAGACTTACCGAGAAACTTCCTATTCAGAGGTAAACATAATATGGCCAGATTGAACAAATATTCCAACGAGAACAAAACAAGCAAAGAAAATTTTTAATAAATAAACAGTCAACTTACATAGAAAGTAAAATCACATTTTAAAATATGTGTGGACGATTTTTTTGTGCATATTCACAACATCAAATTGCTTATCAATCTTTTACTGAAAAATCATCATTATCTATATTCAATAAATTTTTAATATCTTCTTCATCGACACTTTCGAGCAGGTACGCAGCAAGGAATTCTTGCGCCTGGGACTAAATATCTAAAAATTTCTCTCCCGCCTCAAGGTGTTAAAAATTTTGCGCCTCAATTCCCTCAAGAAAACAATTATAGCATTGTTTCTTAATGGAACTTTCTTCCTTTCGGCACTGTTTTCGAAACCAATGAATAACTTTATTTAAAATTTCTTGTATATTTTCTTCTAGTACAACTGGTCATATTTTGCGCTACAATAATTTTACGCATTCCTTAGTTACTTCTTTCCAAGAACTATAAGAGGTATGATTTTATATATATTTTTTTAAATTTACCTTAAATATTATCAATATTGTTTATATGATTTTTCTTCTCTTTATTGAAACTGAATACATTCTACTTTATTTTATTATATTAAATCAAAGAAACATATGTGTATCAAATTGTGTACATTGTTTTTATTATGAAAAACTGTAAATTATAAAAGTCCAATATTACTTCCTTATATTTATACAAGCAAGATATAGTTTTTTTGTTAAATTAAAAGTTAATTATTTTTTAATTGCTTATATTTTATGGACAATAATAATATTATAGTTATTACTGTACACATGTAAAGAACATATATTGAATGTCATTAAAATATTAACATGTTATTAGTATTACAATTATAGATTTCAAATAGGAAAAATTATTTGAGCATATGAATACATTATCTGTATATCCTGAGAAATTGCTTCGGGCAGTTCTCAAAAACATGATCGACAAATCATCCCAATTTGGAGAATTTTGCACGCCAATTTTCTGTGCGAATAGACAGTGAAGAATTTCGTAAATGATTCATCATCCTATCATTAAAAAAATAATAAAATAAAGCACTTTGACCTTGCTAAAATTGCATAAATAATTGATTGCAGTTTGCATAGTTCGTGCAAGGTTAACTAATCGAAGACTTATAAGACTATCAATCATCAATATTATAAATAGTATTCACTGAAGTATTTAAACGTTAAATAATTTCATCTATTTATTACAGGGAAATAAATTAACTGCGGTAGATAGAACAATATATTCCAAGAAAAGAGGTTTGTCATATAATTACGCTAAATGAACACTTCCTACCGTAATTGCTAAGTGCTAAATATCATGGTACGCGCTCGTGCAAAGCGCCAGTATAATGATTTAAATAATTCACTCTCTTTTGAAACTGAAACTGCATTATTTTCACTACAATGTCTTCAATATTGCTGGCTTTGTTTTGTAAATTGTTTTGGTATTGTCGCCTAGGAAATGTGTAATATATCAAACAATGCTGTGCTTAGTCATGGCGATAAGTGAAATTTAATTGTAGAACTCTGCGCTCTTGTAAATGCAAAACTTATATGAGTAATATCACCGGCAATCCGTATATGTGTATCGTATAAATTAAAGCATGCCATGCAATATATTTTGCGTGTCGGTTTTATAAATATAAAAGGACGGAGAGTTGTAAATCAGGTAGCGGGTGCGGCGCCCCCAGCTTTAAAGCATATGCAATTCTTCTCGAAAGAAGTTCGATATGTTCCGAAATGTAAATTATTGCGTTGTCTGGAAAGTTTATTCCAATATATCAGAATTGATAAAAACAATGGACTTGTGTAATATACTGAATGGTGACAATTTTAAATTCGGATCAAATGAAGATGAAAGAAAACAATTAGCATTTAGACTTTGATAATTTTCTATTATTGGAATGGCACAAATGCCACTAAAGCAATAACTTTGATATATTTTATTTATGGAGATGCTGTTTTACCTGAAATATTTTGCTAATTTTAGAACTGGTGATTTCAGCCTTAAAGGTCTGCTAGTAATAATGATTAAATCAAGTCATTAATCGATAATAATCCACACTACACGACTCGTGAATTAGCAGAGACATTAAAAATATTTTTTTAAGCTTGACTATATAAACCATTACAATGTATGAGAAGTATTCTAATTTCCATTTCTTTGGGACTTTGCAAAATTCCATTAACTGCAAGAATTTTTCATTTTTAGTAGACATAGTAAACATCTAGGAAAGTTTAAATTGTTCTTATATATTCTGGGGTGATAGAATGTTTAAGTTGCGTGAAAAATGAAGAATATAACAAAAATGTATATACATAATTAATATATATATATGTAAAAAGTATTAATTTTCGTGAAAAAATAGGCACAAACTTTCCGGACAACTTAATATTATGTAAGTAACAAGAATCAATATATGAAGTATACACTATACTTAAATATTAAGTATTACAAATGTATCTGTTCATAAAGAATTATTGCCCATAGCAACAATAAGTTTTTTTTTTTTTTATTTCAAAGTTTTTTGCCTGTTATTATGTATTTTTTTCAATAAATATTGTTATTATTCTTATAATTTGTTACTTTGCAACTAGGGTACAGTCTACTATTAAATTTAAGTAAAATTGGATAAAAAATATGAATCAACTCTATCAGAATATACTTAAAAACAACAATAATATTTCTTACATCAGTTATAAAATCAAGTTATATGTAGAACAATTGTAATTCCAAAAATACACTCATAATTATTAATTTAATTTGTTACTATATTCTCTAATTAACAATTAAAATAAAGTGAATTGTTGATATACAAGCCGTAGTGGTTAAAATAAGTTCATTTTAGTGTTAATAAACTCGAATTGATTAACGTTAGTCTATATTTTTAAATTAATTCAAACGCAAACCCAGCTTTCAAAAATGAAGCTCATATGTTGCTTAATATTTCGCTTATAGCAAAAATTCGCTGGAATTGAATTACACAACAATCGTTTACAATAGAAAGTCAAAAATAAATTAAAATATTCAAGGTTGTAAACCATGCGGTAAAGATCCAGCAAAGAAATACTCAGCGAAGAAGCCGTCTGCTAAGAAGCCAGCTCCCAAGAAATCATCATGCGACTCTTGTGGTTGCAGCAGCAAGAACAAGGAGACCATGAAGAAGAGCTAAAGTTGCGATAGCAGTTCCAGTGACTATTCTAGTAGTGACGACAGCTCTGATTCGTACTGCTACCGCAGATGTTGTTAGAATGACCTTTATGCAATGTACGATTTTGGTTCAAAAAATATGTACTGTGATAAATCCTCTGAGAAGTTGGAATTATTCGAGTTTTCTTAATAATGTATTCTTAGTTGACTGTTCTTCTTGTCTTGTATTTTCTATGATGTAACGAAATGTAAACGAACTTGGTTTTATAAATAGTAAGGGCTGCAGCAAAGAAATCTTGCGCCTGGGGCCAAATAACTAATTTGGAAATCATAGAAGACAAACATTTAATTTGCTGCAAACAGTGAAAAGCAATGTTTGAAGAATTATGTACATATATTTCACACCAGTAAATTATATATTTGCAAATTTTAAGTAATGTAATATTTGTTAAGTAGCCACCTTTTATTTTATATAACATGTTTAATAAGTTAATAATATCACAAGAATTTAATTAAAATGTTACTTTAATATATTTTTATAATAATATCGCCAAAACAGGATTGCTAGTAAATTTAGCATATTAATTGCAAACAGATTTGTGCTATTATGAAGAGTAAAAGTATCGTACAACAAATCGATAACTCTTCACTGAACATAAACTGCAGATTCTTACTGCATTGGTATAGCATATGTATAGCTTTGTTGATAGTTATAATATATATATTTATTTTTATACCGAATGAATTTGCTTAAGTACTCATTGCAATTACATATCATCAATTAATTCAGTATTCATTAGGTATTTTCCATAAAATAAATTTAGATTGTCGTGGCCCCTAGGTATCAGTTAAGTGAATGTCGACATCTTAGCATTTTTCCAAATCGCCTTGGTTAGAGAAGCGTTGCATTAAATGTATCACTCTTGAAAGAGGTTATGTTGATGGATAAAGTCGAATATTGCTCAAAAGTTCTTGTTTTATTATCATTCTACGAATTTATTGAGTGAGGTATTAAGTGCAGAAGTGTGCTGCGGAAAATAGTAGGTTCAAAGTGAGGTTTATGCTGAAGATGTGAGCAATTTTTAATTATATAATAAAAATATGTTATTTTTTTATGTTGCAACGATTACCAGGTATTAATTCATTTGAATTAATTCATTTTATCTACATATTTTTTCTCATTAATTCACTTTACAATTATTTGTTTAAAGTTTATTATGTTTAAATGTTTTTAAAATAATTAGATAAATAATTGACTTAACAATGTTAGTTGTAAATAATTATATTTATATTCAATTTATTTATAATATTCTTACTTGAAAATTATAAGAGACTTATCTCTGATAATGATAATAGTATAGTATTTATTTTTTAACAAATGCATTAAAGTTATTTAATTTATCTTATATGCAAATGAAAACTTAAATGATCAACGAAAAGAAAAATCAATTTGTTTTAATATTATGTCTTATTAATTGAACATCTTCGATACATATAAATTAATATTGATTAAATTAATGGAAAAGCCGAAGACGGTTGAAGACAAACACTGATACAAGATTGTAATTTAAAGTGGAATTAAATTAAATGAGATTACACGTTACGCATGTAAAATAAATATATAATAATTTTGGAATCCATTAATGATTGGCCGCGCTCTTTCGATGGCAATAATTTGTGTGTATCGAAAATTATCATCCAGGAAAAAGGATATTAAAGCATTTATCATTATATACACTTTAAACCGGCTCACCTTTCAGCCGCTTTCAGACGTAATAATCATTTACGCAATACGTACCCGCATTGGATAAGCTTCATTTAAATTTTTAAGCACAAATGGTCCTTAATGCACGATCATTACACGCACCGAAAGACAATTTCGCTTTATTCACAACGAAAAATATATTAATAATTCATGCGCCACAATCAATTATTGACATTGCGAAATGTCAAGGAACTGCGGTTTTTTGTCGTTTCTTCCTTCACTCCGGTTTATGTGTATTTTTTTTGAAGTTTTGTATTCTTTTCTTGCGGTTTTGGTTTCTGTTGTTGCGTGGAGGGCGAGAGATGAAAAGAGCGTATAATTTTAATATCATTACACAGAAACGCAACGACGAAAATATGTGGATTGCCTCGAGGACAAGGGGGCATTCTATAATTTGATTTAATACCCTGGATTTCGGTTGCACTTGTCCGTGTCCTAATAAAAATTCTCTACGCTCCTTCGAACCAGAAATCACATTTCACATTGGTCGTCCAAATAAAAAAATATGAATACTAACAACAACAGCAGGTTGTTTTGGATCATCAATTCGCATACATTAGTTTTGATTTTATTAGGGGGATGTGTGGATTTTATGTGCAGGTAGCTAAGTAAATTAGATTATTTACATAAAAAACAAGTGCAATTTTTATAAAATTGATATTTCAATAAATCATGTTGAAAATGAGTTCTTATTTTTAAAATAATTGAGATTTTATTATTCTTATGTAATTACTTTCAATTACTTTATATATTGAATGGAATCAGGGGTGCCACAGGGAAGTGTTTTAGGACCACTTTACCTTCTATACCCGGCAGATATTCCTAAAACTAGCAATGCTACGATTGCAACATTCGCTGATGATACAGCAATCTTGGCATCAGATGAGAATCCAGCAGTAGCATCTGAATATATACAGATAAGCTACAAGAATGGCTTACAAATGGAGAATAGCAGTTAACGAAATGAAATCCGTGCATATCACATTCACGCTAAGGAAAGACTGTAAGACTTAATGGACAAGATATGTCCAAATCAACAAAACTAAAAAATCTCGGCATGCATCTCTACAGAAGATTCATCTGGAAAGATCACATTCAAACAAAGAGGGAGCAGTTAGAAATTAAGTTTAGAAAACTCTACTGGCTTCTAGGGAAAAGGTCGGAATTATCAGTGGAAAATAAATTACTTATATACAAAGTAATACTGAAATCAGTATGGAGGTATGGTATCCAATTGTGGGGTGCGGCCAGTAAATAGAACATACAAATTATACAAAGGTTCTAATCAAAATGCCTAAGAAATATTATTAGGGTTCCATGGTTTGTCAGGAATAAACAAATACACGAAGATCTTCATATAGTTATGGTTGAGGATACAATACCAACATTTAGTAGTAGATACCAAGATAAACTTGAGCCTCATACTAATGTTCTGGCTATTGGCGTACTCGACAACAGTGAAACCACAAACAGACTGCAGCATTGTAAAACACTAGAGTTAGTATATAGATTTAAGTAATTATTAATGTTCAAATTATCATAATGATAACTATCCACCGGAAAAGCTTATCCATAAATGGACAGATTGTGAATAATTATTTATTAAAAGAATGTATTATTAATTATTTATTAAGAAAAAAAACAAACAAATTGAATCCGTTTCAAATGGATATAGAATTAATTCATAAATGGATTTTTTTTTGTTGTAAATAATAATAATATTAAATCGCCTTATAAAGCATTATTATTGAATGAACGTGCAAATCTTTGATAATTAATTGAGCGAATTGCGGTAGTTGATTGCATAACGTTGACGTTAATTAATTATGCTATTAGCTGTGAGCATTAAGAACAATGTCAATAGAATGTCCTATTTGTTAATTTATTGCTAGAAAGTATTTACATATGAAAATGGAAATGTGTTTAAACCTATTTATTACATGTTAATTTACAATAAAATAAACGGAAAATTACGTAGCATCAAGTGCTGTGTACTTAAAGCTTTTTTCATAGTTTTTTTTTTTAATTTTAAGTTGCTATGATCAATATTGTTAATAATTTTAGTACACCTTTTATGAAGTCTACTTTTGTTTTTGTGTCACAGCAAATATTATGTAATAGTGTTTAGAACATCATAATATTTGTGGCAGAAGAAGCAAATTTTACACGATACTTGCCAAGTACGTAACAAGTTACTTGAAAAGTGGAGTCACATCAATTTACTTTCAAGTATATAATGTTTATTTATCTTTTTTTTGCATAAATACCTGTTATATATCAATAAAAAACTTAAATACTGCCGTAATACTATAAATACTATGTATTTAAATTTAGTAATAGATTAAAAAAAATAGTTTATTAATTTTGAATAAAATCTTAAAAATGTTTGTATTTTCATTTAAACAACTAAAAATGCATAATATCCTGTGTATTTTTCAACTGCATGTTTAATATTATTAATTATTAGGGCAGCCATAAACCTATTGAGTTTTTTTTTGTAATTTATTGCTGCAATAAATATTATTATTATTAATTATTATGTTGGTTGGTTAAATAAATAATTCAATTAAAATAGTAATGGTTAGATTTGTTTTATATCAAATTTTATTATCAAATTAGTTAATCATCATAAATTACGTAAGAGAAAGTACTTTTCTAGCATTATTAAACTAAATTAATGTTATAAAATGATTAAAGTCACAGTCTATTTAAATTGACAAAAATAATGACTGTAACTATATATAGACGGGAAAATGTAACGAAATAACATGAAAATTGTCCAATTACAAGTCCTAAATGAAAAATTATAATGACTATAATAACTGCGTTTTATAAGATATGGAACGAAATCGATTTTCGCAATGGCATTAAAATCGACGGACAATTTGCGTTTCGCTTACGCAACGGCAACGGGTGTGATACAAATCCGCGTTTAGGTTCAGCGCCGGAGTGGAAATAAATGTTGAAATGCATTTTCTTGCGGTGTAATTTAATAGTTTCGAAGTGTGTTTTGCAATTGCGGCATTTGATTGTCGCCAGAGAAAACTCGACCAGCCGGAAATGGAAAAGTAATTGGCGCCTGCACAGAACGAACCAAGAGCCTTTAAGACCTTTAAATCCGTGTCCATAGTGACACCGACTTTTCCATATGGAAGTCGATCTGATTGTGTGTGCGTTGTTGCTTTGAGTGTGCATTGCAACTGCTCCAATCCAAACCAGGAGTCGTTTCCAGTCGTCGTCCACTTCTTGTTTTGCTCTTGATGGCATTTTTGTTTTCGGCTTTCAGCGTGCACGTCTGAAGTGACCATACAAATCAAAATCGCGACGCTTTAATTGGATTAAGTAATTTATCTGCAATCAATCGGCTCCTAAAAATGCGTCGTTGAAAAATAATCAGGAGTCGGGCTTTGTCCGCATGTGCACACTTCTGCATTTTTTGTGCAGGTATAATGGAAGCACTCTGTTTTTTTTTTCTCTAAAGGAGTTCACAATGCCAACCGCGTGCGTACGCTGCATTTCTCTACTCTTCATCTCTACATTATTGATTGATCTTACTAAATCCCATATTTTTTTTCAACATATTTACCTGCTCGATGTCCATTCTTCGGGCGAAGTTAAAGGGGGGCTAATGATTTCGTGAAGAATAAGGGAGGCGTAGCTATGCAATGATGACAAAGATATGTTATTGATTATCATTTAAGAATACGAAGACGACTATGCGGCTCCTGTGTTCTCACACTGAGAAAAAAAAAATATAATTTTCTCCGAACAAAAGTACTTTTTTCCTGTAGCATAACATCATACAATGAATAATATAACACACCTTACTCACCGCAAATATGTCTTCAAATAATCTTTCAACAAAAAGGCGCGATCCGTTTTTCTTCATGGAAATAAATGACTTTACTTTATACCAGTGATTTTCAAAGTGTGGGTCGCTTAAAATATTTGGGGGGTCGCAAAAAAATAAAGATAGATCAATCCTGGTTGTTTTTCTACACATTTTATCTATTCTTCAGGGGGTCGCAGAACTTTTTATGGCCAAAAGGGGGTCGCGGACCAAAAAGTTTGAGAATCACTGCGATATACAATATATTTGTATTTGTAATTACAATTCGACTAATACTCGATAAGAATACTATAGTACGTATAATATTATTTACATCATCATATTTACTTTATTTTCTTTAAATGTTTTATTCATATTTGTTGTTTTATGCTTGAAGTAAGAAAATGTTGGAAGAAGTTACAACTTTATAGTATTTAGAACTAATTCTGCATATATATTTCAGTTTTTTTTTCTTGACTTTATGTAATGAACTTGAATGACAATGTATTTGTTTTTTATTATGTAAATATCAAATAAAACTGAGTGATGTGATAATAATTTTATTAAATGTTAAATATAAAAGTAATTTATAACAATAAAACAAGACAATTTCTAAAGAATTGCAATAAAATTGTTATAATTATCTCACAATAATTGTAA
Organism: Nicrophorus vespilloides; assembly: GCF_001412225.1. NCBI lineage: Eukaryota > Metazoa > Arthropoda > Insecta > Coleoptera > Silphidae > Nicrophorus > Nicrophorus vespilloides. Next base: position 558,008 of record NW_017100081.1, on the reverse strand, counting down.
TTATAAAACTCATTACTATGGGACAATTACGAGAAATGCAAAACATAGTAATTAATAATTAGTAATAATCGCATTAAGGTTGTCGTAGGAACTAGGCATTTCTTCATTAAAACTTGATAAAATATGTATTCTTGAATGATAATTTCAATTTTTGTTTTGTAGACCCCATGAATTGTGCTTAATGGTAAGATGACACTTGTGATAGATTGTTATTTTGTAAGCCTTTAAGTAATTATAGTATTTATAAGAATATTAGATCGTTAAAGCGTTATAAACGCAAAATGTAGAGTGAATTTTCGATTTTTTTGCTGTATATAATATAATTTTATCAGATTCTCGGTGAAGTGGAAAATTGAATTACCATATTATACAGACATTTAATGAATGCATACCAACCGTGTATGTCTTTTATTTTGGGACCAATTGAAATTAAGTAATGACCGTGTATAGAAATTGTACAAGAAAATGGAGCGAAGGAATAATTAAAACATCGAGAAATCGTTTGCTGTTGGGGCGGTCTGCATTTGCATACTTAATTGCGAACGTATTAAAAGATGATAATTCTCTGGCCAACCCTCAAGCAAATTAATTCGTGCCTGGGCAGAACTGCGCGATCCGCAACGATAGCCAGAAAATATTATTATAAGCAAAAGGGGAGAACGAAAGGATGTAGAGAAAAGTCAAGAAGAAAACAAAAAGAGAAGAAGCTGGAAAAATCAGCAGCAGTACGCAATTAAATTCAATCGAAATATATATATACACGTACGCTATATATAAAGAATTTATTAAAGGTCCCTTTTTTGTACCTTTGGGCACAATCTGGGATCGGAGCTCATGCATAAGCAATGAAGCATCCGCGAACTGAGTGGCTGGCCCCGCGTAATTCGGGGCTATTTTTTCCTTTTTATCCTGAGAGAAGATTGTGACAGGACCAACAACAGCAGCAGCAGCAACGGCAGCAGGAGCATCTGTTTTTACGGTATGGTGAATTATAGCAGCCATTAATTAATGTCCGAAAAAGCACTTATTAAGTCTCCCCACCGCAAGTCAATCGTAAAATTGCTCCATTTTTAATTGTGATTTTTACTAATTGCAACCCATCCAACCAAATGCTATATTAGCAATCTTGGGTATAGACCAGTGAACTGAAGATCTCTGCCTTGCTTAATAATTGCTTAATCTTACGGTTTCAAGCTGCAATCAATTCTTCACATATATTAGCATCCTTTCTTACTAAATTGAAAGCAACCAAGATTTATAATCATAAAGTAATATATTAGCATTGTCTATACATCATAAATTATTATGGTTGGTGCAATTAAGAAGCTCCTACAATTAAAATAATAATTATTAATGCATACACACATTTCCACAATAATTATCTGATTTCACAACACAAAATTTAAAATTGACATTGTTTAACAAATTGTGACAGTTTAACTGTGTTATTAAAATAAAGTTTCGTGTTTTATATAAAAAAAATACAAATTGTATGAATTTACTAGAACCATACTGTAAGGAAGATTAAGGTTGGATAAAAACAAATACAGTGAAAACATTTTTAATCCTTTATTACCTGAACATAGTTAAAATAATTAAAATTAATGTATACAATATAAGGATTACTTTCAAATACTAACAATTAATTAAGTGTGTTTCATGTCTCTTTATAATTTAAATAGTAACATAAATGTGCCGGTACTTATAAGTATCGTTAGACGACAAAGTTTTAAGTAATTAAAGTTTCCTGACTTAAAATAGTGATGTCGCTTTTGTACATAATCGTCCTAAAGCAAGTTTGAATTATTATTTCTCATCAATATTTAGACATTATTAAAACATCCACTAAAGAAGAAATATTGATACATGAATATACACTTAAATACGAAGAATAGAAAAATAATGGACACTATGCAAGTATGTGTTCCTAAGAACAGAAAGAAGGTTCCATCTGCAGGATAGAGTGTGTTTTTTTTATATATTTCAATATCATTTTATAACCACTTACATTGGTTTACATTTCTCTGATTTGATTGATTGATTTTTGAGGTTTCATTATTCTATAAAAATTTGATGCCTTTTGGCTATTTACCGTGACTGTTATCTATTCCTGACCGAGGCCGTACAAGATAGTTTTTTCAAATAAAAAATTACATGTCAGGATTTCGTTCGATATGTCGGGTGACTAAGAAATAAGTAAAGATTAGTATTTAAAAAAATCTCATATCCGTGTCAAGGCTGCAGCAGAACAAAGATAATATATTTTTGTCCTAACCATCTACCGGTCCTCATTTTTTTCATATTTTCGCAGATCTACAAGTGTAATCTTTAGGTTTAAAGAACAATATCCACGCTAAAAGGCTTCATTTGTAGTATAACCAGTTATAGACTACCAGAAAATTGCATAATACACAATGGTAGGATGATTTAAAATTTCTTTTTAAAATTTTGAAAAAATGAAATATTCATGTTGTAGTCAAATAAGACATGTTTTTTTCTTAATACTACATGATACTCATTAAATCAATTGGCATTTATAATTTCTGGTTATCAGTATTACTAATTTTATATTTTATATTTATTATATACCAAGATTATTAAAGTTAGACTATTTATTAAATTATAATATTAAAAAAAGTTTTTTTTTTGCATATATTCTATGCAAAAAATATATTATCAATAAATGTAAAAGAATACAGGATATGTCCAAAATCTCGATAGATATATTATTATACAAAAAAAAATGCTAAACGGAATCATCTGTTCAATTATTCATTATTGTATTCTTTACTTGGGGTTGTTGATGACGGGAGGTCCATCCCATTCAGCCATACCAATAATTCACTGCGCAGTTTGAATTCACCTAACCATTCAAGAAGTGGATTCCGAAACTTGCAAGACTCCTCACAATGAAACTTGTCTAGCCTTTCTATATAAATATATATAAATGATGATAGGTATTTGTGCGTCGAGTTGGGTTGGCAACATCGATTCGGAAAAAGAGGTTGAAGATGATTTAAAAGAGGAGGAGGAATTTCCACCCCGTTGCGACGCGACATGTGCACATGGTATTAATTTCGATTCCCGCATGGACGTAGGGATATTTTCTCGGGGGTTCTAGCATTTCAATTTACTCACTACCGACTTACGTAATTAACATATCTCATATCTTTATGAGTTTTCTTTTTATAATATTATTATGGTAAATTTATGGTCGTTTTCATCTATTTATTAATCCCACTTCATAGTTTTATGACACGAAATATATACTAGATAAATTATATTATCAAATTACAGGTGAAATTAAATTATTGTGTATGTCAAATATTATCATAATTATTTATGATTTAATCTAGTTTTTATCTTTTAAATTTAATTACTAAAGTTAATCAAATCAAATATAAAAATAGTAAATAATGAAATTTTTACTTTATAAGTTTATAAAATGTTATATTTATAAATTTATAATTCAACATTTTTTATATAAAACTTCGTGCATAAATTTTATATGTTTTTAATATAATATTATGACTGTCAAAACTAGTGCCATGACTTTTAACTAGTTTTCCTATATAAACATTTAGTTATTAATTGCTACAATTGATTTGTTATTAGAATAAAACAAATATTTTTAAATTGAGTTTAAATTTTATAACTTATCTTTTGTTTTTCTATATATTTGATATTTGATTAAAAATTAAATTTCATAATTTATTTTAACGAATCGTTAGAATTAGTTTAAAAACAAATCTGCATAGATGTTGGTTTAGCTGATGTAAGGTCATATTGAAATGAAGATCTGGACGAGACCTAAACATATATATCAACTGTATGGAAGCTGGCATTACAAACTTATAAGTGGCTTAATTGTTTCTAATGGAGCCGAAGCGCGAGCTAGTAATTTACTGGCAATTGCAGGAGCAGAGCAAAAGCAAAGCAACAGAGAAACGAGAAGCAAAAAAAAAACAACAGCATCAACAACAACAAACTGCGCGCAGCAGCGTATAGACAACACACATACATGCGCATAAAAAGAAGCACGAAAAGAAAGCGCTCCGGATTATATTTATGCAATTGGAAAACGAGCCATGATTGATGCCTGAAACGGATTGCAAGAAACGCACAATTAATTTTGTCGGTGCTCGAGCAATCTATCTAATCCTTAATGGATTATTGGCCGAGAGTTGATAGATTACTCGAACACACACATACATGTATACAGATACGCATACATATAAACACATAGATTCAAACAAGGACGCGAATTATTTTACAAGATGTTATCCACGACCTGTAATACCGGAGGTGATTTGTTCGAATTGATAATGCTTTTCGTCGGTAGGAAATGGTAGGCAGTACAATTACCACCGCTCGCCTCAAAACTGTACATCAATCATAATCATCGCGTCGTTAAACGCTAAACGGTGTATTTTCTATGACTTTGCAAGTTGCGGCCGATGGTGGTTCTTGTAAATATGCCATTAAAAACCACTACTCGGATTTAAATTGCGCAGCGCAATCATTTTTACTAATTTGGAAACCTATAACTGACTTCCACTATCTAGTGCAGAACTTGAGAAAGCTGCATTTACGTTTACTATTTGTAATTTGCTCAGAGTCAGGTGATTTAAATCACGTTCTCGAAACGTACAAATCAAGCATAGTTCATCTATCATGTATCTATAGTTCTCATTGCAATTGGTTTGATACATCGTTAGTCCATAGACTAACTATATTTTATTAATTACTTAGAAGATAAATGGATAGCCCAAATATTGAACTATAAATATATCTCAGCGTATACCTATTTGTATGTACAGGTATCCTCCGACTTACGAACTCCTATCTTACTAACGAACTTACAAGCTATAACTAGTTACAAATATTGATAATTTCTATAATAAAATATAATATTTTTGGAAGATCTATCTGTTTTGTTGCATTTATTTTATCAATTTTAAGATAAGTATATTTTGAATTTTTTTAATTCTTCCGACTTACGAACAACGCTTTCGAACAAACTAGTTCGTAAGTCGGGGGATATCTGTTGTTGTAGAACGACCCAATTGCTTAAAATATTTTTCCACTTCCTCGCTTTGACAAAAACTAACATCTGTCATTTTGCAACCCAATTTTAGGTTGAGAAACGTTGAGAAATGATATTTTTTGTAGCACTTGATTCTCTTATAATATATAATATATGCTAGTCTGTTTTCATATTTATATAAAGTTATTTTAAAATTTAAAAAAAGCATATAAATATACTTTCTAACTATTATAATATATTTTTTATATTAATATTACAGAGAAAATTACTGTAAAATTATAATAATCTCATAATATTGCTAAAAGTATTAAAAGCAAACAAAATGTTACCAATTACAATTTACAATAATTATCAATATAGAAAGTTAACTAATAACTAGAATTATCTTATATTTTATTATTTTATGTTTGTATTGATAAAATGAATTAAAAATATTGATCAAAAGCTAAATAGCTTTAACATTAATTATATTAATACCACAATGCAAAGTATAACTTCGAATATTAGATAAATCATACAAAATTTCTTCTGATTTCATCTGATTTACCATTAATATATTCCCTTACATATACGGGATAATAATGAATCTTTAAATGATTGATTAACTACTAATAGATGACTTTTATAGAAAAATAAAAGTAAAATGCAATGCAAAATATAATACTTTCATTATTATAAAATTTCAATATAAAAATTTATTAATTTAATCATTTATTAAATTAACAATATTTCAATTTCTTGAAGCAACGGAAATTGTAATCACTTTTCCTAGATTGGAAGATTGATGCTGCTGATGTTGTAATGGAGCTTTTAAACTCTCATAACCATTAGCAGATTATAAAACAAAAATTGATATCAAAGAAGTCGAATATGTTGAAACTGAACAAATTATCTGGATGAGTCAAGAGGGCCTTGACCAAATTGAGGACGGTATGAAGGTAAAAGAAGAACTGGATACGAATGAAAATCCTGTAAATTCTACTAGACTAAAGCTTTTTATTCCTGTAATTAAACAATGGATTAAAGTTATATATAAATACCTGTTTTATATTAAAATCTGCTTATAATTGTAGCAATATTACGAATTATGTAATTGAAATGAATATGGTTTTAAATTTATCATATGACTTTCAACTGTTTAAATACTAAGATTATTTTTTTATAGCAAATTGAAAGAATAATTGGTTTATTTATCTTTATTTTCATGTAGTATTTTTACAAGAACAAATCTGTTATAAGTTGTACAATAGAAACACATAATTTGTATTTATGTATATTGACAAATGTGTTGATTTGTTGGTCGTGAGGTGAGATAAAATGTAAAAAATATATATATAGCAGAATGTCTTATAAGAGTAAATCATCTGATAAGTCCTATTGTGTCTGAGGTCCGTCGTAATATATAAGTACAGGCGCGTTCATTTTAATAAAACTGATTTATACTAACGGGTTGAAAACTAGATTGTAGATTCCTCGCATTTATATGGATATGTGTAACTCCTCTCGTGCTGTAACCCTCGGCGACAACAACGAGACACTAAAACATTTCTCCTCGTTACCATTATACAACTTCCCAGAACTGCCGCTTTTCATTTGGAACACGTGTTAACTTGAGCAATTTCGTTCCAGATTTCTTTATTTTTATATCTACATATACATACATATATCACTATTATTGTATGCTCAGCAGAGTACAAGGAGAAACCGCAGTGTGCGCATTATATAATACGTATTATTTAGTAATTGGAGAATTTAATTATTTACGACTCAAATTTGGGGAATTCTCTCTGGCTCTCTGAGAACGGGATCCGTGTGCGTGTTTGACATGTGGTTTTAATCAAAACAATTTTTGGTGCAATTCTTCTTTTCCACTCTCCCACACCAGCACATGGTGAATATATTTACTGGCAATAAAAGTTTCGTAAATATTTTCCATTGAAATTCAATTCCACTGAAACGGAATCCACGTCATCGTCATTCCGAGACTCACACACTCAATAAAAACCGATGAAAACATATTTTAATGGCTTCATATTTTAAATATGTATATATATAATCTTACATAGGAAATACGCTTTCAACGAATATAGTTTTAATCGTGTAATTCTATTCAATATTGATACGACATTCTTTGTAAATTATACTTTGATGCAATGTAACAAATACGTTGAATGGAAAATAGTTTCTTATTTGGGTATTCTAATTTAGGTATCAATATCTGAATATGATATTTTTTTAGATTCATTCTGAGCATGATGGAGCTCTCTGAATGCTAATGGTGGCTAGGCTAAGAACATTGATTTGATGATTGCGCCTCAACAATTTTATATAAACATAGTTTTCCCCGAAATAAAATTTAGGGCGAATATATCCGCCGCTCGTCCACAAAGACATTTAGTTCAATCATAATATTAATAAAATAAAAAATAAACTGTTACAAAGGGCTATGGACCATAGATCTTTCGTCCCTTTTCTTATTATTATATGCAACTATTTCGCTATACAAAAACTAAGTAATTTCCAGTAATATAATAAAACCTCGTTTTAAGTGCATTCTTAGATTAGCGTTTCTCAAACTTATTGGTTCACGAACCTCTTTTGCACATAAAAAATTTTTGCGACCTCACAATTAATGGATATATATATATAGGAAAATATCCAGGATTGATGGGTCATCAAATTTTCTGCGACGAACACTTTGAGAATCACTGTCTTAGACAAGAGAAGTTATATGTTAATATGACTTACTTAAACACATCATAAATTTATAGCTTTGAGTAGACCGCGTTATATATTAATTGAGGATACGTTAAAAGAGGTCTTACGGGATATATTTGTGTGGATGTATTCTTAAATATGCAGTTAAAGAGATACTTGGTTTTGGTATTATATATAAATTTTAATTCGATTATTCTACGTGCTTCTTGTTGTTCAAAACATAGGAAAGTGTGTAAATATATATGCGACTTTGATGTAATGTGTATATTATATACTGTGTTATAAAAATTAAAATAATATTAATAATGTAATAGCTTGTAGAGATGTTATAAAATCATATCTAATTAGGTGCGACGTCTGGTCTCGTCTCCGCGCATTATTTATGATGTCTAGCCTGTCCAGCAAAGCTTGCAGAAGATATGGCATTAGATAAACAGGATAGCGAAGTGCAGATGGTACAGTTGGAAATGATGAGTGCTAGAATAAATAGATATTTGTGCAGGAACGTGAAATGGTATCGTAAAGAGCTGGTTGTCTGGATGGTCGAGGGCAATGATTCGGACGGAATCGCGTCATTCATATCGTCGTTTTATGGCGGCGTGTTGGAATCAATAAGTCGCTTCCGTAAATATAATGGTCGTTGAAAAATGGCGAAAGCCACTAAGTATTCGCCTATTTGCGCGGCATTATGGAGGTTTATAGTATTAGATGCGGCTGCGATATTCCATACACGCTCCATTATCTGGTATCAGGCTCTGACCATTCTCGTGACAACTGCTCGAACGACAGACGATTGATTTGCTGGACGGCCGCATACGGCTATCGGTAATCACAATGTGCTTTACATAGAATTAGCTGACTTCCAACTAAACATCGGCTTATTGTTCCTGTGTTCCTGCAAATAGAAGGAAAAATGTGCAGACGCGACAGCAATTTATCGCCCACCGAACTCTCAATTCCGCTCTGAATCAAAATACAATAGTACCAGCAAATAGTTTGTTCTCTCGTTCCATAACGAGGATTTAAGGAGCAAAGGACGCACAGGTGTGTAATGCTGATCGCGAAAAAGGCATTGCAATGTCACTTAGAGAGATCTATTCTAAATCGTCCGAAGTGAAAGGTACTCACGCCATACATACAAAACCATTTCTATGGACTATCGATTTCCTCTACAAACTCAACGAATATAATATATATTTGTAATATATATAGAATATTACAGATAGAACTCGATCTACGGACACAATCCGTTCTATGTGACGATTCGACTTTCAAGCTGATGGAATGTCGAACAAACAAGTATATTTAATTATTCACTATAGAAATTATATTGTTTCAACTAAAATCTATTAGTTTAGGTTCATTACCAAATGATTTATATTTGAAAAGACACTTGATTAATGTTATTTATGTATTAGTACATTTAAAAAAAACAGAGAAAAGATAACATAATTCTTTGTTTTAGTTACAAAATTCGGTTTTCTGTGAATTTCTTATTATATATCTATAGATCAAAAGATACATAATATTTGGCAAGTGAACACAAACTTGAGTTTATCAGATTTTAATTGAAGATTTAAATTTATATTTTATATATACAATAATTCTTAGTTCGATTTTCAAATATTTGTTCGAGTTACAAAATTCGGAATTTACATAGAAAATAATCTGTAACTAGAATGCAATGTTGACGGATTTTAATTGTTATGCTGCGTCCACAATATACATGTATGTTACATAAGAAACACATAATATACATTTATGTAAGTTGTTATATATTAAAACATGATAACCAATAATTATTACAAAAGGTAAGTTCTTGTTCTTGGACTAATTGAAAATTGTATTTATTTATTTTTGTTTCCTTATATATAAATTTAAACTTTTAATAATATAAATATAACATTTCGTGAAATGAAAAATGTATTTGTTATTTCCGAGGTATATAGTTTATGTATCGTTGGGTGAACAAGAGCGTTGAAGGTGCGGCTGATCTATAGATATTAATTCTCGTGCGGTCGTGCTCAGGTGTTAGATTCAGGATCTAGGTGGGACCGGTCCAGCACGTGCGCTTGTGCTCAGCCCGAGGAGATCCCGAATTTTTTTTACAAGAATTTCATGCTTTTAAATTATAATATAAATATATTCTTTTATATATCGTTGAACCATAACAATCTACTTTTAAACTTGCTCTACAAAACATTCACAAAACAAAAAGTAGACCATAGAGATACGTTTTGATTGAAATTTCAATTGAAAATATTTAAGTTATTTAAAAAAAAATTGCTTTGTAGATAGAATATACATTAGTATCATTGAAATATAATTCATATTTAAGATTAAATATTAATTAGGATTAAGTTAATTTCATTCACTGCGGTAGGTGAAGAATGTTGTTGAAGAGCAAGTTTATATGATTGATTTCCTGTATAAAACTCTGCGCGTTTCTTATTGTCCGCAGGGTTTTCAATGGGAATCACTATAATAGAGTAAGTATATATTCCATGAGACTCTATTGGTATGTAAATAGGTTTTCAAATAAGTAATATTTTATCCAATGAAATTTGAATCAATAGTAGATGTGTAATAGTAATTAAATTATAGAAATTTAAGAGTTTCCTAATTTGGACCACTATCATACTTTGACTTGAGTAATTGCACTATACTGATATTAAAATAGGTTATTTAGATGAAAAGTTTCCAATTCAATAATGTTAAGGATATAACTCAAAATTTGTATTTTTTGCAATTAGACATTCATTATTTCACTAAAAGTCTTATATAAGGACTATTCTAAAGTAAATAACTAAATGGAAAATGTTTACTTTTTGAAGTGCAATTAGTTAGCTATATAGTTATGTAACATATTTTCAATTATTTCATGAAGTTGCCTGAAGTTGGCAGGTTTATACAATATCAAGTAATTTCTATAAATCTTTATTAGTGCAAGTTAAAGAGACAAAAAAGAATAAAAACATTAATATATTATGTAAAGAAACTAAGAAAGAAGACATGATTGTTGAAGTGCAAAAGAAATCAATAAGTTACTTAAAGAGTACTTAATAAGCAAGTGATCCAATATGGGAAATTAGTTTTTTGGAAATAACGTAATTTTATTTCTCTAGGCTATATACCTATAGTGTGGTAATTAATATAGGTTACTTTCAGGGTTTACTATGAATTTATATTATTTTGTCTATTCTTAATTAGGATTTATATATTTTGTTAATGTTATTATATAATTCTCTTGAGAATTCTAATAAATATTGAAATATATTTATCGCATTTTGCTGAAGAAAAATAGAAAAATAGAATAGAAAAATGTATATAGTTCTCGTAATGTGTTAAATTTTTCTAGGAAGTGAAAGGTCGCAAAGAAAACCGATTCCGCGGAAATGTAAGCGCACTGAAAATTAGCAAAATAAATAATAATGAAACGAGTAATGCGAGTACAAATTGGTGAATGTGAAAGCTTACAAATTATACCTACGGTCTCATATTCAAAACCGATCGCATTTCAAAATCCAAGTACGTTACGAGCGACAAATGCAACAAGTTATTCATGATACATAAGAAAAAAAAATAAGTTTACTCGTGTAACTTCCTACATTGCACACCTGTGTTGAGTCTCGTAAGAAGTGGTATTTGATGTCGTCTAATTCGATATCGTTTCCTATACTTTTTTTCTTGTAATTGTGTCATTTGTAAACTATAACAACAGCATCAATTACATTGATTTGTCTTGCAATAGAAATGGTATAAATGTTAATGACACACATTATATTGCTTTCAATTCTTTGTAAATTACTGCAGTCGGATAGGAAATTAAGGCATCGGTACTTTTTTTTATTCATCTTTTTTTTCAGGTCTCTCGCCGAAAGGAAACAAGAAAAAAAAGTAATGTAGAAGCGGAACGAAATTCTCGCGGTGAACCACCCAAGACGACCTCAAATTAGATTCTTTGTAGATTATAGCAACATCATTTGCTTCGACTACGAGGAAGAAAAATTATATAAAAATTGTAATAAAATATATAATAAACGTTGAATATTTTTTTCAAATTTATTTAATAGATATGTCATTGCACTATAGTAAATTAAATATTTGACAATTATTTAATTGGTTTATAAAAAAAACTAAACCATAAAATAATTTTACAAACTCAATCATAAAAATGCAGATTAACATGTAAATAATGTAGAAATTCTTATGTGCTTAATCAATTAAGATTTTTTTAAGTGTAATTTCCTTAGTTAAATTATTGTATAATATAAATGTACATTTAATTTTAATTTGATTTAGAAAAATAAATCATTATTAAGTTTGTACAGTTTTCTATCCAAACAATTGATTTTTCCAAATGATGATTTTTTATCATCAAATCATGAAAAATCTGTCAGGAAACCAAAATTCTGTTTGGAAACTGATGCGTTTTTCTTTGTTCGAGATTCACATTGATAAATGGCAATACAGCAAAACCTCGTATAGTACGGATAATCGATTCCTCCAATATGCCGCACTGTTTAGATTAATTGAGGACTTTAAAAACGTATAAAAATAAACAGCACAAAAGCAGATTTTATTTGGTGTACTATTTTTTTAGAATTTATTTAAATTTATCTTGTCTTGAAATTTTCAAATCATACTTTAGTGAAATCGCACTGATCGAAGTCGCACTGTGTATGAAATATTTGTTTTAAACACAAGTTTTTCGAGATTTATGTTTTCATTTTGTCTATTTTTTAAATGAGTCTAATAAATAAGTGTATTGTTTAATTCAATATCAATATTAATAGATTGTTGAAATATTTTTTTTTTGAAAATTTGTGCATTAAATAGGTTTAATGATAATAATTTAATTAAGATATAAATCAGTTGCTGACTGTGTATAATAAACTTATCTTTAATTTCTAAATAGAAGTAACTTTTGTCTTGTTGAAATATTTGTATAAATTCTTTAATAAATGTCGAAGTTCGTTCGCCTTGTCTCGACGGTGAAATATATTTTTTTTGAAATGAACTGTAAAATTAATTATCTCCATTTTCATAATAATTAATCTCAATTGCTTCTCAGGATATGTGCAAAAATGCAGTCCGATGAGTTAAAGTCGGTTAAGAGCCATTTTTGGAAACGTGTTCATGTAGTTTGTGACTCAATTCGGGTTACCCTCGGTACAGTAAACGACACAGACTCATATCCAAAACGACCAGAAGAGATGATGTAAAGGATATCAACAGCAACTCAAAAAATTGATATGGATGCGTATGAAAAACTTCCGACGGTAATGAAGAATTCAATTGGTTCCCTTGATGCTGTTCTGCAAAAATGATATTACCTCAGGGCGTAACGGAATGCGAGACGACAGGACAAGAAGCGCCGTCATCATCGTGATGTTGTTGTCTTTGGCTGCAGTAATAATGACTTTTTGCATGCAGCACCTATCGATAATAATTGAATACTTCATGGTGAAGCGGTTAATACTTTAATCGCGCGACAAAATAACACAGCAGAAGAAGAAGAAGAAAAGAAAATTGAACGTGGAGCCATCATCAAGAGAGGCCGGCCGGTCGCCGCATCGTTGATCCGGTTTGTTTGCGCGACTTCCTTACCGGGGTAAGTGCTCAAAGCTCTCGGAATCTTGTAATTGTGGTTCTGAACTCTTCCAGCCATGCCGGGACAACCATCTGCTATTATTTTTCCTTAATTAATTAATTGTTGGCCGTGTGGGGTAGGAACGGACAACTCGAAACGAAGTATTTTTATGTGATGTTTCCTGCATTTATCGCCAATAAAGTCTTTTAAAGCAAATGTGAGTCGCAATCAATTGTCGAAAACTCCTGTTAATTTATTCAAGAGCACGAATGAAAAGCATATACGCGGTCTGCACCGACCAAGGATCAAGTGTATCCGTGTCCTTTGGGGATACAGAACTTCTTTGGAAATGTTTAACAGAAATTGCGAACGTCTGCATTTTAATATTTAACGTACATTAACAATACATTAAAACCAATTACACAAAATAGCATGATAATATATAATAAATAATTCATTAATTTATTAACACACGCATATATGAACTCTATAAATAATAATAGCATTTGAAGTATCTAGGCCAATAGTCACAAGTATGAAAATGCTTGCATAAATATAAATAACTTTTAATAATTATTATCGTATTAGAATAAAAGCTTTACCAGACAACTTCATCAGATGTAAATGATTTCCACTAAATGTTTACTACCAAATGCATTACTTGGTGAAGTTTTGATAATTAATGTATTTATTTCCATTGTATTATTTTTATTGTCTAAATTCGCTTTTTAATTTACTCTATACTTTGAACTCTATACTTATATATTTTTTGTTAATGATTTAAATACTTTTATAACCTGAATCCTTTTTTGAAGTCTGAACGCGTGTTTGTTGTAATTTAGTAATCAAGCTCAAATTAGTTACTTTATATGCGAAACTTGGCAAGTAACCATAATAAGTGCATATGTACACAGCTTCTATGCATACAAATTACTTGAAAAGTATTACTTGAGAGTAAGAAATGGGTAAAATACGACATTTACAAACCATATTCTGTCTACAGATAAATAGTAAAAACAAAGAACGTCCTTCAGCTAATCATTAACTAAGAAACAAGTATCGAGATGCATGTACGTGAAGAGCATATGATACAAGACTACCACGACTTGACAATATCACGAAAACAAGTATTTGACAAATATAATTTGTATTTAGTAACAAGTATTTAGTAGCAAAGATTTAATTCTAAATTGAAATTTTGTTGTTAAACGATACAATTAATTTAAGCTATTGTAAGTTTCTGTTGATTTATGTTGATTTAAATAGGCATTTAGTATTTATAGAAGTGAAGGACAGATCAATACAATTAAAATTTGTTGAGCATGCATAAAAAATAAACAAGTATTGAAATCAAAGGGCAATTGGCAATAAATGATTGAGAATAATTGTAAAGTTTTTAAGGCCGTTGACATCCCTCGCACGACGATAACATTCGCGAAGGCACTTAAAACCAATTGTCTTCCTGTCATGAAAATAATTGCGATTTGTTTTCAGCAATAGAAGTCTCTCGGTTTCATCTCGACCGATGATTGATGCAAAGTGCTCGTTCATTTTCATTTTATTAAATGTATTCTTATTGTCGTTTGCTTCTTTTATTTTCTCTTTCTGTTTCTCTCTTTCTCTCTGAATTGGATAAAGAGAAAGGCAATTAATACAGGCAATAAGTTAAATTAATAGCCTCATAATTTACATTTTGTGACTCGGAAAAAGCACATTGCTTTGGGTAATAGTGCAGACGTGGGCGTCATCCGTTGCTGATGGTGGTGGTAGTGGTGTTGATTCTGTCTTTCTCTTGCTCTGCTCGTCTGCTTGATGCTAATTATCGTTAACTAGATGGCGTACGCAATTAAAGAACACAACTTACTTAGGTTTGTTCAGGTTAGTTAATGAGTAGAGAGCAGATAAATAAATACAAGCCGACGACACTTGGTAATCAAACTCAGACGGCCTTTCTACACACCTAGCGCACTTTCATTTTCGTTCTGTTGCTCTCATTTAGTTTTGTCAGTTCGCTAATTGAACTTAATTATCTTATTTTGCATACAGATGTTGAAATTTCAACATTTACATTTCTAACATTAACATGGTTATAAATTTCAATTGGAACCTCGTATTCAATGTCTATCATTTCAAACAATTCGGTATGAGAACATAAAACTAAAATAATCAGAATTTCGATGCAAATCAGGTTTAAGAGAAGTAAGGTTATGTACAAATATTGCGTGCTTCACATAAAAAATGTTACAATTTATAAGAATTAAGAAAAAAATGTAAGTTGGTTTTGTTAGTTTCTTTTGTTAATTTCAGATCTTCAAGTATTCTTTTCTAATCTTCAAAATTAATTAATTATGCCAGTTAATTTCTTATCAATAGAATGTAGAAACTTCCAGATATTTCACTTAGTTTATATACAATTTACAAAATTATATAGAAAGTTTTGGTTGTATAGAAATATTCAAATAATTATTTCAGATGTATATTTTAATTTTCTATTATAATTGAGTTAAGGAGAAAAGCATCATAAAATGTCATATACAATCCTTTACCTTCAAGATTCTAAAAAGTAGTAAATTACTGTTCGGTTTAATTAATGTCTGTCTTCGATGCTCTACAAGAAAAAAATAAACTCGTTGTATATAAAGTTCAAAACCTTGACGAATTCCCAGAGAGTAATTAACACAATAAATTAAAATAAATAAACGTTGAAATTGCCCTGTTTTTAGAAAAGTATATACGTTTTTCATCTTTTTAATTTAACGGCAAATCTCCTCGTTCTACCATTAATAATTCCTCATTTTCTCGAGATTTATCGGAAACGGAAATCGAAAAAATAAGTGTGTGTCTTGCATATGCAATTGGTAATGATAGTCCCTTTAACACATGTTGAGTTGAAGCATTGAAAGGGTGTGTTTATATTAGATGATTGAACGTTTAAAAATAGTCTTTTTAAACGGAATTGGATTAATTGTCGTCATGATGTTCGGTGCAGCGAAATGTGGTCGAGTGTCGTTTGCGTCAGTAATTCACAATAAGCCACATCAATTAAAAGCTCTCTCATCGTTTAGTTAGTAGCTTTTATTTGTATTCAGTGCATTCTATTTTAATCCTGCACTTCTTTCGAATTAGTCATGGAAGCGTTTCCCTCATACAGACATTAGTCTCATCTTTTTTTCTTCTTTCTATGTTGTTTTAGGTTCTCTCATTTATTTTTTTTAAACACACGTCCATAAATTAATTATTTCCGCTGTTGTAATTAATTTTCGCATCCGCATTCATTTGCATGTAGAAGTACTAATTTACAATTCGATTTTTGTTGTTTCCTTTTCATTGCATTAGGCTAATCAATTAGAGCATGAGCAAATAGTAGATAATTAATCACCGAATAGGAAGCTCCGGTGGTAATGGCTTTTTAATACAGTAATGTGAGCATTAGCGTGGCAGGAAATTGAAATTGGTATTCCTGTTTCGTGCATATACATTTTTTTTCTCTTGTCATTTTTGAGCCACTTTCAGACGTGGGACAAGAGAGACGTTTCTCTCGATAAAAATGTGTCCACCAAGGCGTTCCATTTAAAATGAATGATTGTGTTCAAGGTTCATTAAGCATGTAGCTTGGGTCTTATAGAGATATGAAAGATTCGATCTGCTGAGGAACAGAGCAGACCGTTTCTGAAAGAAGAGGATGGTACCTTTTCTCCTCTCTTCTCCTGTCGCCACATACGGTGGAACGTGTCGTGTCGCGAGCCACTGAAATTTAAGCAGTCTCGTGGCCATCGAATACATGTCCACAATAATAATAAGCTTATAAAGCAGACTTGCATCGCACTCCGATAGAAAATTATGGTAATGCATTTGCATTCCATATTCCACTCGTACTACTTCCTATTCGACACAATGAAGAAGAAAAAAATAAATTTAACTTTAACGCAACACAAATTATAATTCGATATTGTTGAACAACAATAACAGAAGAAAAAATGCATACCTTTCACGCTGAGTACATTTCAGACACCTTCGAGTCACTAATTATTCATATGAAATATGTGTCCATTGTGCGGTTGGGCTACAATATTTTACGAATTCGTTATTAACGCCTATTATCATTCATGTCAAGTGATTGACCTCTTACGTATTCGATCACTATAAAACGCATTTATTATAATTTAAAACAAAATCAGTGTTTGATTTAAATTAAGTTTTAAAATAGATTAAAAATGTGTGATGTGTAAATCTAATTTTAATTAATAATTAGGACTTTAACTGTCCGTAACAAATATACTACAAAAGATAATAAAATAAATTGTTTATTTTTATTGTCAATTTTAAATAAATTAAAATTATTATTTAAATACAGTCATACCTCGATTTATGAATAGTTATGAAATATTTAATAGTTATATGAGTTCCACGAAATTATTTTCTTAGTTTTGAACTTTAGATTTTTTCTTTCATTCATTTAACAATTCATTCATTTAATACTTAACAATAATATTTTTTTTTCTGAAATCAGGATCTATTTCACGTAAAAATAGTTTCCAATGTTATTTAAGCATATTTTGTCTTCATTGCTAACATTGTTTTCTAAATTTTCTCCTGAAAACCCACCATCTTCTGCATTCAATAAATTTCTAACATTCCCTTCATCGACATTTTCACATTGACAAACATCGTTATATCGAAGCTTCGTTACCAAAAGTAATGTTCATCGAGGTATGACTGACCCTTTGTCGTCTGCTAGTACTTATAAGTACATTTATCTGACTATTTAAATTATAAAGAGACGTGAAACAGACCGAAATAGTTGGTACTTTAGTGTAATCTCTATATTGTATAAAAAATAATGTTTTGTTTTGAAATTGGAAACACCAAGTGATTATAAATCTAAATTCAAGTAATACTTGTCATTTCTGTATAGGTTATTTTTTTATGTTGCAACGAAAAGAAAAATTATATAGTAGAATACCATTAAATAAGATTATAAAATAATATTGTTTCTAAATATAATTATGAAAATTGATCCGTTTTAGATTCTAAATCACTATAATTTACTTTACTTTTAGTTTTTTCATTGAAAATATTGCTGAAATTTAATAAAAATTTATAGCCAATTTAATTTTAAAATGTTTTCAAAGAAATCGAAAAAAAAAAAACAATATTTATTTCATTTTAACTATGTTCAGGTCACAAAGGGTTAAAATAAAATAGTAAATTTAAGATATGAAAAATGATAGTCTCTGATTGCTAATATATCCAAAAGTAACTTTTGTAATAAATATGATTTGTTAATGCATTTTTTTATAAGTCAATATATTTGATAGCTAATAAAGATATAAATGATTATATAATAGCTTGATACTTTTGCAAATATGTGAGTTAGCTATTATCATTTTTTTATAAGATGCGAAACTTTTACTTCTACATTGACGTCATTCATCAATTTGTACTTATAATTTATATTTACTGTTATTACAAAGTAGGTTTTCATAAAAAAAAGTAATCATCTAAATTACTTCAGTAGTCAAACAAGTAAATATTTCGATAAAGCTATAATTACGTTTCCCATCCATATTCGAAATAATATAGATGTATTTTGTAAATAGATTCCGAATCCAAATATAGGCATAGTGCATACAAGATGACTAATTAGATTAAGATTAGATAACTTGAAATTAGTTACAAATCATGATTGCTTTCTTTCTATCTTTCCGCCCGGCCTTCGTACATAAATTAAAATAATTTTGTGATGAGTTGTAATAAAGCTCATCAGTGTAGTTCTTCGATATTCAAGAAGAGAGAGAGAGAGAGAGAGAGAGAAAGAGATTGGAATGAAAATCCCGGGTGCAAAGATTGTTATTATAAAAGTTCGACATAATCATCACTCAATTCTGACATGACCCGCCGATAATTTACACGTTAAAAGTTGAACATCACACGGGCTACCGTATATTTCATGTCCGCAATGGAATTTTAATAACATACCACGGGCACCTGCACCGCACACAGAAGAAACCCAAACATTTTATCGTTATTATGATGAAACACTCTCAAACAACATCAACAATGCTGAGAATTGAATAGTCGAATCGTTTCAATAAACAATATAAAATTGAATGCGTTTTATTAAATATACATTAAATTTTGATATACGGCAATACCTCGCATAGTCCGGTTAATGCTGCTGTTACCCGGATATTTCGAGGAATTAAATAGAAATAGACCGCAAACTATGATCACAGTATAAAAGGAAAAATCTGATCAATTTTGAATAAAAAATATGTTTTAATGAGTTTTAAAATTTTCAAACCGGTCTGATTGAAGCTGTGCTATGCGAGGTATGCTGTATAAATGAAAGACAAACTGTATAATTCGAAATTCTACAAAATTACTACGAATATGTTGATTGCCTCTTGGAATTTGGCAAAATAAGTTCATTATTTTTTAGCTAGTCATTATATGGATTACCTAAGCACTTTAAAAACGTTAATTTTAAATGAGGCAGAGATTTTATTTTAAATAATCAAAAACAAATTCGGTAATATATAACGATTTCAAAACTTTCTCAAATAATAATTTTAGAAATTTGAGTAATAAGTTTTGCTATAATTTTTTCGCGATTTCTCTAAAACCTTAACCCTTCGAATATTACGTAATAACTCGAGAACCGTAATATTTATATTGGTCATCAATTGCTGATAATTAGATCAATAATTTATGTTAAATTATGTAACAATAATAAGACATTTTTATATCTTTTTGATTATTTCTATTAAAGTAGGTATACTTAAATTAAGTTTTCTCTTTTCATTTTGTTCTTATTTTATAAAATCAATCCAATTAAGATAGAAATACATGAATGCGGACTGCTCTAAACAACTAGCCCAAAAAATGCTGACTGTCTACGCCTTGAGGCATCACAAATTGGTGATCCGAAAGTCTAGACTTGAAAAGGTAACATTGGAACCCATTCCATTAAGAATCGCCATGCATTGAATTGTACCATTCTTTGCAAATCGAACAAAATAAAATGTTATTAATAAATAAACTACGGATTGCACGGAAGAGCACGTAGGAATGCAAACAAGAAGAAAAATAGACACGTAACAACAAATTGCGGTAGCAGCATTTGAATGTCGTATCGGTCGTGCTACATGCCATAAAACAATCTTAATCGATCCGAGAATCAATACGATCACAATCACGGCATTATATCGCCATCGATGGATCGATATTCACAACAATCGTGACAATAAACGAGCGATTAAGGGAAAATTTGTGACCGCTTAATTGCCGGGATTCCGTGAGCGGACGACCGAACGTTCTTCGTCGTGGTCTTCTTCTGTTCGCTATTCATCCTACTCTTACTTGGGACGCGCGTTCCGCGCAATAATAACCTATTGAATGACGCATTAAAGTAAATCGATCTTTTAAACCTGTCCGTAATTATATCCATCCAATTTTGAATCGTAATATACAGGGTGTTTCATTTGAACATACGATTGTTTTGTTACATTTGCATAAGCGTATAAATTTGGAATATAGTTATAACTAGTTATTTCATAGAATATATAATATAAATAGTTAATATAAAGTTATTCCATATTATATCGGTTATGCATATATGTAAAGAATAATTTAATTGAAAAATTTTACAAAAAAAATATTCAAGGAATAATATCTAATATATTTCTATTATTATATATTAACCTATTAGATAATACTGAAACTTCTCACAGATTAAAAATAGATAACACATTTGATCTCCTATATATATTTTGGATTAAGTTTTTTGGTTAATTATTTATATATGCCGAAATTAATATTATTTATTGGATTACCTTGCAGACAAAAATCTATTGGATTTATGTCCTTTCAATGTTAATATGTCACTAATTAAACATACAAAAAATATAACAAAAAATGGGTTAATTGAATACATTATTTATAAGTTTCAAAATAATACATCGCAAAGAGAGCTCAATAAACCTGTATTCATGTTAGTAATAAATTATACATCGATTTAAAGATGACAGGTGACAGGTTTTTAAATCATCACTTTTAAAGTCATGGTCAACTGAGAAAAATATTCATTTGTAATATACAAAAGTCAAAGAATTTCAGAATTAAATTATGTTTTTATAAATAATTTAAAGTTAAATTTCACATGTTTGCTTAAATGTAGGAAATTAAAAGAGTTAAGTTAAAACTGTGTAAATATATATTATAAAATATATATCTCACACATTACGACTTAACCTCTAAGTACTATGGATAGGTCAGAGTGACCCACCTGATATTTGTTTTCATTCATGAAGCATCATCAATATTTGGGTTTCAAAATGGAACAACTTTGGTTTCCTATGTACAAAAAATGGGAAAATCAGTAATTCTGATACAAAAAAAATACCTGATATCATACATACAATAAAGCAAGTATGAAAATTTACAAATGTATTTATTTCAATGTATATTAAATATCGCTGGTGTCTAAAGCAGAGTTATATATGAATCCTCACCATTGGCAAAGAAGAATTCTATGTATTCTTTGATATAATAAGTACAACCTGTGCAGTGAATTATGATTGCAAATATCATGCAGGTTAAAATGCCTACATTCAAAAGAAATAGGTTTTTCTTTGTCCAAGCAAAAGCGACAAAAAAAACAGCAACATTTTGTGACATATGCAAATGACTAATTAGCTCTTGCTTAAAAAAAATGTCCAGGCTGTTTTGAGAATTAAGATCAGTTTTAAATAATGTTAAATTAATGAAGTAATAAGAATTAATCAGTTTGTTGAAAAAAATAATAATTTGTTGTATTTTTATTTAATAAACGGGTCATTTTGACCCATAGGTAGTAATTGTGTTTTATATATTTGTTCGTAGTAGTTACGCATTAAAATTGAGGCGATGAATGAAATACATATCAATATTAGATTGTTTTAGACCCTAAAAATCACTTTTTCTATAGTAAAATTGACTTACAATTAAGTTACGTCTTATGATTTTATATTATACCGAGTAAACATGCTATTTATATAAGTTATAGTATTATTGTATGCTACATCATGCATACTTTTTTTTAATAATCGGATTTTGAATCACCTGGTATATATTTTTATTTATTCGATGGACCTTTTGGCAGTATTGGAATTGGGCTGATGTTATCTCTCACCGCAATCCCCATTCGCAGCAATAAATCGCTAATATATTTGGAGGTTGCAATTTTAAATTGGTACCGTTTTCTTTATAGTCGTTCGAAGAGTAAAAGCTCGCCGCCAGAATTGACAAATGCCTTGCAATTGGGACTTCGACCCGAAGAGACGGTCCAAATTGGTTTTAGAACTTGTTAATTAGTTCGCTTCTTGGGAATCTCTTCGAAGGAATCCGTTTCGCGCAGGTGTTTCTGCGGAATGCACAAGAATTGACGTTATGCAAAACATTACCGAAAATATGTGCATATATTATAATATTCATATTATATCGAATAGAAACATTTTTGTTCCTCGTGTAAACACGCAAACGGATCGAATTTAATGCGAGATAGTTATAAAATTCCTCGGATTGTTTCTTCCTCGAAATTCGAACCCTCTAATGAAATGCCGATCGCCTATTTTGCATTTCCGCCAATCAAATCGCATGCAAACATTTCATAATTGCCTACATTTTTTCGCATTCACAAATATGTTGTAAACTTATGTAAAGCGTATGTTAATTCAATAGTATAAAAGCGTACAGCATGAAATTGGAAATACGTCGGCTCTGTTTTGTGTTTAGATAAAATGGTAATTTTTACTGGACGAGGTATAAAGTATCATGCATACATATTTATTCAGCGTTAGGTAGCAGCTAACGTGTAGTAGTGAACTAGATAGATCTTTGCGTAATCTTGCGGTTTATAAATATGAATAAATTTCATCATTTGAATTTTAAATTTCCTGAATAACAAAATCATCTTATTTCCATGGAAAACAAAACTTAAATAGTAGTTTGATTATTTGATACAATAAACTGCTTCCTCATTTATTACATAAAATAAAAACGTATGACACATATTCAGCATCAAATTGTAAATAAATTCAACTATTCACACCAACATTCATATTTATACAAATCAATAATTATTTAATTGTCATGTGTTGTCTACATTCAAATCTCAATTAACGTTACCTCTAATAACAAAGATATAACGAACTCAACAATTTCAAGCAATCATTAACATACAAATATTATAATAGAAGTTGTTAAATGAAAGAATAATAACAAAAAAAATATTTTATAAATTGTGATTTCATTTTGTATGTTAGTTAGTTTAATATTTCTTGAATATTTTACGAAGAAAAGTATCATCATTCTTGTCATAGTATTTTTACCTCTGATCGTGTTAGTATTAGGTTTCTAGTAGATCTCGTTATATCAAAACAGCGTTAATCGAGGAATCTCTAAGCGAGATCTTACAGTATATCTAAAGTTGTATTTTAATTGTTGATTTTTTTTGATAATTGCTTCTGGTGATGATTATAATGAAGTTCACAATTTAAGATAATTTATAAATAAAAATACAAATATGGTATAAGGATTTTATAAAAAGAGGTGTTAACATTTCGTAAAAAGTAGGTCGAATGTTGCTCGAAGGTTCCTCCTAATTGATCTCCTTTCTGAAAAATATCACCAAAAGAAAATCTCATAAATAAGTAGTAAAAAAAACAGACACATACACACATTTACAATTTATTACAAATAAAAATAAAATAATTGATGAAAATGAGATCAACAGATGTGGAATGGTCTTTAGGCAATTGACATTGACATTTCGAACGTAAGTTACGACGTTTACTTATAAGCAATTACGTTTTCTATGTACTATAATGGGACATGAAGGGTTGGGCGTAAGGCCCTCTGGGTTTTAATTATACGTAATAATTTTTACTTTTTAGACTAAAAAAATATAATTATTACAAAGAAACAAATATTGTTTTCTTATAAACACATTAAAACTAATACAATATTATCTAATGAGAATTTTGTAATAATAGTAAATATACTAAGTTATAATATGAAATATTTAAAAAAGTAAGAATAAATATTGTATCTGAGTTCTTTAAAGTTTTAGCAAATTGATATTTGGGTTAATAAGTTACACTTTATATGAAATCGCGTTATAGGAAACTTTAGCACTGATTCTGAACATAACAGTATCAGACTGTGAAGAAATCAAAACATTTACCAAACAGAATAAATCGGTGGTGATGGAGACCTCCGTTAAAATAAACAATGCGCTGCACGAGAATCGCGTTATATAAAAAGATGTCCCACTATTTTTAGTGCGTTGAAGGAATTCGTGTTGTAGGAACTCGCGCTAAGCCGGAATCTACTGTACTTCTAAACATAAACAAATAAAATAAGTAATTTGTTGAGAAAAATAATGTTAAAACTTCAATCTAAGAATTCGGATTTAATGCCTTGTATTATTCTATATGAAATATTTATATATTATTTAAATAGTTTGTATTGTAATATTTAATATGATCAGTAATTAAGTTATTTTTCTATGATTATTTCTTACATGTTTCTGTAATTGAATTCGAGTTAAATATATGTTTCTATTTAATTCAAATAGTTTCAAGTAATATAGCAATCTTTTTGGAGCAATTAGTCACTTGCCTGTTAAGAAAAAATGTTTATGGAGCCGCACGTATCATAACTATTTGAAAGCTGGGAGCCACAAGCGGCTCCGAGAGTCGAATTTGCCCACTTCTGGTATAGTATAATAATTATTAAATTTAATTTTAGACGATATGTTCTCTTACTATATTACTAAATAACTTTAAAGATAATTGTTACAATAATGATTATATGTTTGTTAATTTCGGTAAAGTTTTAACTTCTTTTAAAACTTCAACAGAGCTTTCTTTTCCAAAATGCATTTATTCTTGAAATTGAACAATACCAGTTATTGTTTCCATTTTTTATGAATGCAAAGAATGGATGATGTTGCGTATATTGCATGAATGGTATGCCAATTAAATGCTTTTCTCATTTTGCATAGTGAAGGCGCGCGGCGGACTGGAACGAAGGGTGGCAATCATTTATTATATTTTATTTTTGTTGCTTCTCATTTCGAAAGATTTGCTGCAGTTGTAAAGAAAGTGGGAACAATGGGACTCGGAAAACAATGAATGTAGATCATTGTTTTCGGTCCATACGACCACCACCATATTGGATGGAGGTCGAAATAGGCGACTCGAAGTTATCACACCCACACACACACTCGGTCGAAGCGTAAGATATACAATGGCAATAGGTGCGGCCCCTGGACCTGGACCTCTTAGCACTTCTTTATGTATCGTGACTTGACCCATTAGAAACTCGTGTGCTGTTGTTGTGCACATGCATATGAGTGTGTGTATGTATTTATCTGTATATGAACATTCGACTCTCGTCTTTTCCTCATTGTTACACGTCAAATAAACCTGATATTCAATTGTATTAGCCTACCCGTCCGACCATCGGTCGGTCCATCCTACCATCCATCCATCCAACCTTTCGTCCATTAGCGGCTAAGGCCATTGTGGGCCATCTCCCTCGACATATACATACACACACACGTATACACACATACGTACGCACTCGCCATGGGCGCGCTTGAATAATAATGAAGTGTTGAAACCTTATCTGATCAACATTAAAAACAATTACCAGATTTCAGAATGGGCTTTATAACACTTTCTCGTCACAGCTTCTAAGATGCATCTCACGATAAAATGGCATCACGCATTGTGCACATAGTTTTTTTTTAATTATTTTTTTATTGTTTGTATTACAATGCATTATTGATTTTACAAGTTTTTCCCACATCCATTGTTATTTTAATTTAGTAAAAGATTATGAGTTGTATTGTTTCAGTGTCGTCATTATTAAAGAAAAATATGTGAGTTTTACACAATTATTTAATAATCAATTAAGAATTACTATTGTTTAAATATTTTGTATATATTTTAATTGATAATTCAAAACTATTTTAAAACAAATTGGAACCGTATAACTCTTTAGTACTAATAAAAGAACGCCCTTGCCTTAATATATTCGTAAAAGGGTCTTATTCGAATGTTTATGTCTTACCTACATAATAATAAATACAAATAATAGTACTTGTAAAACACATTCAAATTAATTCTACTTGTAATTTAATTAATTGTTTAATTATCTTTAACTTGAATGTAATGATTACTTTTGGAGAGAAACCTATTGTATATACAATAAATAATTTTTACGTTCTGTTTTGGTGCATATTTTACTTTCCTATTTTGTTGGTAGTGAATGATAGTGATTTAAATAATTAAAATAAATAAGAAAAAGTCCTTTAGTCAGTTTATTGATTATTTTTATAAATTTATATTAGAATTTATCTTCTTTTGTTTAGTCTTATTATTTATATTTATTTAGGATTTATATATTTTCTTGTATTGTTATTATCTGGTTAATAAATTAATATTATTAAGAAAATTTAATGGATAGAAAAGACCTATTTATTTTTGTTACTTCGCATAGTACGGATTCGATTAGTCCGGTTAAAACATTTCAAAATAAACTAAATTTTAATTGGTCAAAATAAATTATAAATAAATTAGTACATTACAAAAATAATCGTTTTTCTCTTTTATAAAGTCAAATCTCTTTGTGCTCTTTGATTTTTATTAGTCCGGTTTCAAACAGTACGGTATTGCTGTATAAAGTAAGAATATTACCATTTTTTAAATAAAATATTCTATTAGTCAATAAAAGTATACAGTAGAATCTCACTTAACGAACATAAACCGTTCTAATTTTACCCATATAAACTAATGTAATATACTATAATGCTATTTTGGAGTCATTTTTCTTACAATTTATTTTGTTTGTACGTTTGTAAGCGAGGTTCTACTGTATATGTAAATTTAAAAAAAAATAAAGGATCTCAATTAGGTTAATTATTTTTTTAAACAAATATACAATGCTACAATTGTAAGTAAATATGAATTCATAAACATACTAATTGAATTTACAAACTGTTTCTGCTGAAGAAATATTATATTTTTGTCCCTTTTCTATTAAATGAAATGACACCAAAGTCTTCAAAAAGGACAGGGGTGCGGTATCTAAAAATATCTGCTTCCTAACAATTTAACACATTTAAGATTGTTTTTTTTAAACACCAAAAAAAATGTCTCAAAGTTTCCACATTGTGAATGCAAGGAGCTTGAATTAATTAAATTTGGAATGTAAATTATTGTTGGTATAATTAAAGCATAGTACTAAATGCAATTAATTATATCTGCAATAAATTTAATAAATATATTATTTTTTTATACAATCTGCAATGTGGGATTACTTATTTGCACATTTTACAAATTCTATAAATGAAGTAACTAAAAATATTTATGAAATATAAAATTTAACGATAAATAAATAAATGAAAAAAATAGGGAATGAGATAATATTTTAATCTAAACAATTCAAATCAGAAATTGAAAACTAAGTTTACTACTCGATTCCATCAAATTCTAACAAATAATTCCCATAAATCTTCATATTTTAACAATTATCATAAACAATACTAGAGAATTTAATATCAATTCAATAATTTGGCATTAAATATTCTTTGCAGCTTAATAACTCGACGTTAGGAAGGTTTAAAAAATATTAGACATTAACACCTGCAGTGTAATTTATTATTTACTAAAGGAAATTGCAGTTGATATATTTTTCTACAATAGTCAACCATAACAAAGTTTATAAATCTTCACTAACAGGTAGTAAATAATATATAGTACATTAAATAATCAAAAAAAGTAGCGCCCGCATAGCTGACATTAACCTGTCTGATTCTTTAGACAAGTGAAGGTAAACAAATAAATCCATAACCAGTTGATGTTATTGATGATGTAGCATACTTCAATACATTGAAATTTTATTTTTGTTTTGTAATTAAATAAATAGAAAACTATTTTTTTTCATAAGATCATTGACCTAATAGATTTAATAAATATTAAATTATATAGAAACAATTTAATTCTTTTTCAGACGGAAATTTTAATAACTTGTTTCAAACTTTGCTATTAATTTAAGTAATTCTACGATAGATTTAATTTTATTTTTTGTTTGTTTTTAATATAGACATTTTTATAATTACTTTGACACAAGTAAATGTTTTTATTTCGTAATTAACTTAGCTATTAATTTAAATAATTATATGAATACATTTGAATGTAAATCATAGTACAATGAAGTTAATTTTTATAAATATTTTGTATAAGATTTAAATTGTTTCTTTTTTATACACAAATTTCAATAAATAATCGTAGTTGCAAAGAAAATAAATTATTATTGTTTTGTTATGAACTAATTTAATGAATTATTTCAATATCTTCAAATGTAAACTTCGTAAGTTTAATTTGTATAAAAGTTACTTAAGTTTCAAATTTTCACTATTTCTAATCAATTTAAATATTCATGTTATAAATTTACTTATATTTTATTTGGAATATTCTGAAGAAGAAATAAAATATATTCGAATATGTTTGTCGTATAAATTAATGAGCGTGTCGCAATGTGTTGGAGTGTGTGTGTTGTGAGTTTCGGAATTTCGTCTTAATCCAGGAAACCCACTAACCCCTAAACGCATACTAAAGTTACGAACCACCCTTCGAACACTTGTGGTTATTCCTTCTAGACTGCACGTGTTCTTATTACCCTACATTGTGAGGAATTCAGAGAGGCCATCAGATACCACCGATATATTTATATACTCAGGGGAGAAAACGGAATTATGAATTATTCATACGGGGCGACCCTGCAGCTACGAAGAGCTATTAAATCGTCCCAAGAAAGACATTGGAGCGACGGAGAGGTAAAAACCTACCAAGACCCAGAACAACAACAAAAAATGATCTCTCGTACAATCTTGTTAGATACCCCGCTATCATTATTATTATTAAAGGAACACACACTTCATAATACCTCTCTCGTCTCATCATCGAAGCGATTATTAAAATCTAATAAGAAAATGTAATTTAAAACTGAAGAAGACTCCCAACTGTACAGAATATCAATACGTGCCATTACAGAAACCATGTAAATTCAAGCGAATTCACGGTTTCCATTTCATTTTTATATTTTCGCATCATCGTGATTCTACGATAGGACGTAAATCCGATGATTTGCTGTAAATTTATATGAATTGTGAGGCAAATTAAAATCAAATTTACACAACTATAAATCATATCTGTTTCATGATCACGGAGGCCGCGCATGTTTCGAACGGCCTTATTTTAATTCAATTAAATTCCGCGCATACAAATTCCATTTTAATCTACATTATTAAACGCGGATTCCCTCATCCGCGTTTTGTTACAAATTACAGTTATCAAGGCCAGAATATAAACCATTCCATAGTAATAGGATTCATTGCCACGGACAGTAGTTTTTTTTTCACGATCGACGTATGCTTAATCTGTGTCTATTCTAGGAATACTTGCATGGTTTTACAGCTTAATGTTTATTCATGTTTTTCCTTTGACGCATATTTAATTTAACATTAAAACTCACGTTCTTAACCAATTAATCCTAATACAAACAACAGAGCATATATTATAAAATACAGCAATACCTCGCATAGTGCGAGTAACCAGTTCTTTTTTAAACCGGACTAATTGCGAACTTTTAAACCGTATAATAATAAAATACACAAAAAGAGAATTGACTCTATATAAGATAAAACGGTCAACAATAATTTTGTCTGCTAATATTTTAGAATTTACTTTAATTTTGTCAGTTAAAATTTTCTTGGTTTTGAAATTTTCAAACCAGACAATAATAAATCTGGACTGATCAAATCCGCACTATGTGAGGAAAATCATCAACTTCATAAAATATTATTAATAGATTCAAAATCAAAGATTTCATTAGAAAATAAACTTCAAAATTGAATTATTTTCATTGTTTTTTTTTTAACTAGAACGAAAAGAAAAGGTTTTGAAATGCTTATAAAACTTATATGGTAAATAACTACTTTTTTTTATATTGGGTTACAGTTTGATTAAATTAGCAATTTTGTTTAGTTATAAAGTATCAAAATAGCCTAAATATAATAGTTATTATATAATTTGTACACAATTACAAATAAAATTACACTTAATAAACTATGCTTTGCATGTTTACAAAATTATAAAATTTATAAAATTGGTATGGATTACTGAAAACAGTATTTAATAAATGCAGTTTATAAAATAAAATGAAAACATACATTTTTTATATAAAAGAACAGAAGGTCGATAAACGAGTAATATTTTAGTTTACTTATTAATTCAAAAAAGACTATCTTCATTTTCACTATTTCCTGGACTTCTAATCGACAAATGTGTCAATAAATAATGCAGTTTTAATATGCCTACTCAACTTACAACTTTCTATATTTTTTTATTTTTATCTAAAACAGATGTGTTATGATGTAATATTAACCAATAGAATAAACTTATTTTTAGATTTTAATGAAAACAGTGTAATTCAATGTCAAGTTTATATTTGTCCATATGATTGACAATTTTACTAAAATATATCTTCTATACAAAATGACTAAATTAAATAAATTATATTTATCTTAATTCATATTTCAATATAAAATAATATAAGATCTTTATGATAATAATAAAAAAAATAATAATTTTTGATAAGAATTAAAATAATTGCTGTTAATTCATGCAACTTGTAATAGTTGAACCTCTACTCAAAATAATGCGTTGCTTCAGAATCATGGTACAACTGATCTCTTTGCGGACTCTAAAAAGCAATTCATTTAAATGTTCTTTATAATAATATTAAGAATTTGTAAACATAAAATGTAACATACGGAAGAGGTTTAGAGAATAGACGATACAAACGTTCGTCCATTAGATATAATGACTACGCCTAGGAATGATTTCAATTTAGACGGAAAGAAAAAAAGTGAATTAAGGAAAAGGTTCTATTTTTTCCTTCCTCCTGCATATTCCATCCTAGTTCTTAGACATCAAATGTGTTTGCCTGTGTTCGTAGCCGCCAGACAGACAGACACCCCTCCGCAAGTGAGAGTGTGTTCGTGCGTGCATCAGTCATCGCTCCCTTCGCTCATTACGTAACATATTTTCCTCCCTTTTTTTATTCTCTCTTCTTTCTATCGCTGTTTGTTGTTCTGGCTCAGTTTCCTCGGGTAATGTCTTTGCCGTTAGTGGCCGTGATATTGAATCCGTATTACGAGGCCACAGCCAAACGATATTTATAATGATGGTTGAGGCATTTTTGGAGACCTCACACAAGTCATTACTATAATATCTTTGCTGCCGCATCGCAATTATGAAACGCATCCAGGCCTCGCACTAAACGAATAAATGAAACAGTGAAAGAAAGTCGAAAACGAGAAGAACAAGAAAACACCTAATTAGTTGACACAGGTTTCACATTACGTTATTTATTGTCGCACGACGAAAATCTCAGTGAAACTTTCTTATATAATTATTAATCTTCTGGTGAAATCAGAGCTTCATTATAAATTATCTTGTTTTTTTTAGTTACGATTACAAAAGGCGACACAAGATTTGTTTATACCATTTCCTATATGTCATCCAAATGAGAGGAAAAAGCATTAAACTTCACAATATATTCCAAGACTAAATGTCTCGAAACTATAAAATATAAGGCAATACCTCACATCTTCGATCAGTCCGCATTCATCCGTGTTGAGAAATTCAAAACAAACTAAATTTTAATAAGAAAAAAATATTTTTTTATACATAATTGTTTACACAATTATGACCCTTTTTGTGCGTTTTATGGATTAATCCAGTTTCAAACAATCCGGGATGTTACCAGAACCTATTATTACCCGGACTATGCAAATATTAATGTAATGTGTTATTGCCATTAAAGTGTTAATCTCAAAATATTAAGAAAAGCTCAATTTATTCACTTTTCCACGTGGAAAAATATGTTGTGGTTAAAATTGAGATAAATCATTTTAATTCGCTAGTTAATTTTAGGAAATAAAAATTTGCAAATATATTTTACAAAAATATCTGTGTTTATTAGAAAATTTCATTAATAAATCTATTATATTATCAATGTATATATTGAGATTTAATATTTTAATATTGACTCATTTGATTTCACTTATCATATAATCAACATAATGATAACTAATCAATCATCATTTATTTTGTTAATGTCAATTCCCTCGAGTAAAGTAATACATAAATTTTGTTTTTTTTTAATGTTAGAAATCATGAATAGACAACATGTTAATCCCGGAAACGCAAAGAGTTCTTCTCTAATTTCATTTCGATCTGACTGAACACATTTGTGACATATGTGAAATATCCAAAATAGTAATATTCAAACAGATTTATCTCTTTCTTCTGTAAAACACGTCAAATAAAGTCAGGACTTGGCGCCAAACTGAAAAAAAAAACAGTGCTCGTTAAGATGTTTCAGCTAATAAATTAAATCGTTTTACATATTTGTCTAAATGATTTTACAAAATAATTGCCTTAGATGTGAAAATAATATAATGAAAGCAGAACTGAAACCAGTAAACCGGAGTGTTTGTTATATTGGGCTATAAACTTAATGGTTTTAATAAATAGAAGAACACCTAGCACAAGGCCTACCTGTTTTTAGTGTTTCCTTTTTTCAACGTACTAAACAAACCAGCTAGTTTGCACCCTTGTGATATTTATAGGCGCTATATTACCGCTAAGCGCCACTCATTCTCCAATTTACTTGAAGTATTCTCAGAATTGTTTTCACCAGTTCTTTTCATATACCTATGACAATTGCAAGCAGCCTGCTACATTTAAAACACGTGCTTAATATGTAACAAATGTAACATTTACTTAACTTCTTCGCTTATTTACAAATTAAACAATATTTATTATCCTCAGTAATATATATTAATTTTACAAATAAATAAAAGTTAAGAAATAATGTATCAAAACACAAATGTAGGTATCCCCCGACATACGAACTAGTTCCGTTGCAAACGGTTGTTCGTAAGTCTGGGGAATTTTTAAAATTTTAAAATATACTTATCTTACCATACTTTATCAAGGTTTTTACTTTTATATAGGTTTTTATTTTGTATTACTAACTGCATAGATTTTAAAAAATATATTAAAATAATCAAAATACTTACTTACAAATACTTTTCAATGTAGACATCACAATTATTTAATAAAAAATGACAAAAGAAACAAATGCAACAAAGCCGATTTCCTCCAAAAATATTAGCTTTTATTAAAGAAATTATCAATTTTTGTTTGAACAGTTAATTTTTTTTCACTATATATATATCCTTGTAATAAGTTAGAGTTTTTAGAATTTTGTTCGTAAGTCGGGAGATACCTGTATTATATTTTTAATCTTTTGAATTAAACACTTTTGTAGTTATTGAAAATAAATGAAATAATACAAATCTTCATCACTTTACAAAATTATTTCATAAATTTAGAAATTAATAATATTATTATATATTACTATATATTTTAAATTAAATTATATCTTACCTATATAAAATATTACCTATATTTTGCACTATTAAAATGAAAATTAGATCTTATTTTCTATTATGCCTCAAGAAAGACTACTAGAGATCTTTTTACATAGATAATAATAAAATTGTCTACATACTAACTTTAACAACAAAAATGTTGGTAGTATAAACCAGTGATTCTCAAATTGGGGGGTCGCATACAAATTGATGAGAAATCATTGGGGGGACGCAGAATATTTTTTAAGTGCAACCAAAAAGCGAACCAAAAAGTTTGAGAAACAACACATTAGTATAATAATAATATCAATGAATTGAGACATGATAAATAATGATTATTTCATATTAGAATAAGATTTATAATAACCTGATTTTTACAACAATTATTTCTGTTTTTTTTATTTCTTACTTATTAGTCTTTAAATATTTATATAATTGTATACTATTTTCAATAAATATTGTTATAATTATTATAAATTTCTACTACTTCACTGTGACATTAGTTATAAATACATAAAATGTTATTTTTCCAAAAAAAATTCTGAAAGAAATTTATATAATAAGTCAAATTCCTTTAATTGGTAGTTTTGTGTACAAAATAATATTACAAAAGTAGATACTTTTTTATCTTGCAATAAAATACATACCCTCTCATAGTTCGACTTCGTTTAGATTCACTCTAGTCAAGTTTGAAAATTTACACACAAATTTAAAATTGACAAAATTATTTTTAAATAAATATATGACTTTTTTTCCTTTATACAGTCAAGTCTCTTTTGTGCGATTTATTTTTTGTGGTTTTAATTTAGTCCGGATTCTAACAGTCTGGCGGAATCGATTGTTATACTAAATATCTTATATTTTTTAAATAATTAATATTTATTGTTAATTAAATATATTAGGTACAAAAGTTAAATTTATTCTTTGAAATATTTCATAATTTTCATGGACATTTTAAATTAACTCTGTAATAATAATGTTTTTTAATAATGTATATGATTTGCCGAATATTTAAAGTATGATTCTATATTATTATGCTATTGAAGGAATTACAAAGAAGACGATGTCAAAAGATCGGACAATGTATTCATATCACAACAGCTTCAAAGTAATAGAACTAAAAAGGACGTACATTTCTATAACTGATAAAAGGGATTAATTAGTGAAATGAAATTAGCTTAATCATATTTCCAATTAATGTGTATAAAAAGCCATCGGACGTCGTAACAAAGGTAGATCGATATTAAAGTGCTAAATAATAACTAAATAACACAAAGATCCGAAGCGTGAATAATTGCTTTCCGTAAGCAAGCAAGGATGAAAGAAATAAAGTAAGAAAGAAAGCAATGAAAACCAGCAAGACAGCAGCAGCAGCATCTCGTTCTTTTCCCATTCAATTTATTTGAATGGCTCATATGCAAAAAGGTCACAGTGGCGAGGCAACAGCTGGAAAATGCCTCGCGTCTCTGCAGAAGCTTCATGAACAGCATATGTTTCCTCGGCTGGTTATTGTTATTAAAAGAAGCAAAAAAAATATGGACAGAAACGCGAGGAATAAAGAAGGGATATGAACAATAAAGTCGGCCTCAATGAAATCCCCGGATGCCACCTGAATAATAAGAATAACAAAGTGCAAATTAATTGCCGTCTGAATAACTTCATCCGCGCCATATGAAATGGAAGAAGTAATAAGAGGTACGGAATCGCGTTTACGACACCATCACCAAGAAGGATGGTAATTGAGTCTTGAAAGTCGAGAGAATTATTAAATATCGCTCCGCGCATTTCTTCATCGATCAGTATGGAATTCAAATGAATTAATCAACAAACCGTAATTAACTGTAATTAACATAATTAAAGGCGTTGTTGATTAATTAATATCACCTTCTTGCTGAGGTATCGCAATATGACATTAAATGAGTCACTCCTTATTTGTGACAATTTACATTTAGCCTATACCAGAGGTTTTTAAACTTTGTCGACACACGAATCCATTAAATTATTAAATAATGTCAAATGTCTATTACAAAATCGTTGAAAATGTTTAATATTATTTATACAATTTATGTGAGAAAATGAAAAGACAAAAATTAAAATCAATCAAAATAATTGAATTAAGTTTTTTGCCTATAAAAGAAGTATTATCGTTTAAAGTTTGTAATTGATGTTATATATTCCAAGTTTCACTCGGTCCATAGGGTCCACGACAATTTTCTCGCAGCTTGTATATTTTTACTGCTCTTTTGTTGTTGTTTGCAAGAGTCTTACAGGATTAAGTATTCTGTCTATTTTTGTAGATTATTATCGTTGTTTCAATGATGTTTTTCATTCGAAAATTGTAACAAAATACATTAGAATCTGATTTTGAATTTTTGGAGATATTCTGTGTGAATTTATCAAAAATCAATAAGTTTTTGGGACAGTAAACAAATTTGAGTATTTTAAGTATGAAATTATTCTACCAATCTTGTTTTTCAAATTTCACGTTTGAAATGATTGATTACATTATAATTATCATTTTTATTTGATAAGGAAGTGTATTAAAAAAATATTATTTTATTTTTATTAACAAATTTGGGTTATTATTTTTATAATTAATTTTAATAATATTGTAAATAATACAGTTTGAAAACCACTGGTATATGCGATATTATCGTTAAGTATCTTTGCATTTGAAAGTATGCACGTATTAATTAGTTCACGATTGAATCCGGTTCTTGGTATAATCGAAGACATCATATATATGCAGCCGCAGGCAATATTTTCCTTCTCAAATAAATCATTTTCATCTTTATTTTCTGTTGTGTAATTACAGCGGCATTGATATGGTTTTGACAATGCACGGGATAAGAAAACAACGTTAACCGACGAACATCTCGATATCTCCTCTTAATTACTTCGAGGTGTATAATTTTCATCCCTTTTCAGACACGGCGCGTTAAGAGCGTTCCAAGGGTTGCGCTAATTGGGGTGCAAAATTGGGCAACCCTTGCTAAGCATTAATCACAGTCTGTTTTTTTCTACGATGTTAGGCACAAAAAATCTTGATTAATTAATAACAGACTTATCTACTACTAAATATAGCGCCAAGTATAATAAATATATTTGCAAGTCACGCAATTTCAAGTTACTCCCAAAAATATAAATTATGGTATTTTCTAATCAAATTTTATTTTGCAATTATTTTTAATCGTTGTTAAATATATATTTTACTCGAATTCAGAGATAAATTAATAAAACAAATGATTCTGGACTAATCGATATATTTTTAATTATTCCTAGATTTTTAGTAACAATAACCAACAGTGTTTATTTATTTAAATTACTTTATTAAATATAATTTTAGAAAATATTAATTTTGAACAATATCTTGTTAGGAAAATAAATCCAGTATGCATTGCATGAAAATGCTGATGGAAATCTTCAAGTCCTAAAGAACCCATCGAAGCCAAGTAGGCGTTAATATCGTTGAAATATATGAGCTTTCATATTTGATTCGTTGGTGCATGTGTTTTTAATAAACACTGTAGTCATCTATTAAGTTCGTTCCGTTAGAAATCATTACATGTCGGAAATCAGTAATAATTAATTACTGTTTAATAATAATAAATACTAAATGGCTATTAAACAACATCATATAGTTTATAAGTACTTATAATGAAAGGATCAGTTCAATAAGAACAACCGTCCATTTTAATGCTTTATCATCAACGTAACGATCCACAACCCTCGTACACATTAATTTCTTTATGAATGAAATACAATAAGCTCAAGTTTTGGCATTTATCAAAGTCCACTTTAAATTTCGCCACGCTAAAATCCAAGTTAATTAACAATCTTATTCAATTTCAAATGCTGAACAGGCAAAAACAAAGCACAGTGTGGTTTTGTTGAAGCTGCAAAATTTCCCGAACTAATCGATTTTCCTCGTTCCGCTTTAATTTCACAAGGATCCTATTTTCATTGTTAATAAATCAATTTTAATCATGTTTCAAAAGGAAAAAAAAGGGCTTAGCCCTTCTGTTTTATTTCATAATATTTAATGGTTAAGAAGTTTTCTTTTTAGAATTGGTTATCGATTACAAAGTTTTTCAGTATTTTGTAAATATACATTTTACTTCAAAGTTTTCTAAAATACTATTGGCTAGTGCTATAGAACTTGCTTAACTTGCTTGCTTTTGTAAATTGATTGATAATGTTCTAAATAATAATAATTGGCGAATAACAAATAAATATTGTTATTATAATAATAATGAATGAATGAAAAAAAGAATTTATAACATGGGATCATTAAAATGGTTCAAATGAGTGGAAATATTTGAACGAATGAAATTTAGAGTGTGAATGGAAAAGGTCGGTATTAGCATTTGGTTTTCCGCATGATCTAATCGTATTTAGAGGCTATTTGCATTATATGAGGTTGGATTTAGGACATCTAAGCCCTAAACAATGTGAGAGATCTGGTGTAAATATTTGAGTCGTTGCATGAATTGAAGCGTGAGTGCGGAGGAGTAGGAGGTGGACGATTTGCAGACGTTTTATTGCAGGTGGTGTTTCGTGAGATTTAAGAAAGGAGAATACGGGATTATTCTTCTCCGCTACCGGTGAAAAGGATGCGCGTCTTCCCCGTCTCCGGAGGCCATGTGCAAAACCAAAGGCCCCCTTTTTATCGTACTTCTTCCTCTCCTCCTTCTTCTTCGCCATCCACTCCGTTTTCTTCATCCTCTTGGTTGTTTAAAGCACGGGGGGATTGAAGACTAACGAGGCCCGTCGGCTACGAAGTGCCCGGCCATAAATTTCAGTTTTCGATGGGAGCTCTTGTTCCTCAACGGTGGAGTCGCTCATTAACCTTTTAATTGACCTAATAATGGTGGTGAAAGTTAATCATCTTCGAAAATTCCCTTACCCAAATGAAGAAAGAATCGCATGAGAACAAAAATCTATACCATTGACATTTCCAGCAACTGATGATCCAATTCTCACGGCGCTAATTTCCTGCAGTGACCTTTATTTAGACCAACACATTTCCAAATAAGATGATCTATTATACTGTAATTAATCCATACCACAAAAAAACACTAAAGATTCGTATCATGGATTAGTATATCAAAGCAGATAAATTGATTAATTTCTATTTCTAACTACATTTTTTTTCAAAATTATATAATTATAGTCTGTTTCAGTTACATTGATATTACTTGATGGTACCAACATGCCTTCAGAGCCGCATGCGGCTCATTGATAATCAGTAGGCTCCGATGAGTAACATCACCGTGTGCGTCTGTCTAAATATTTTTTTAACAAATATAGTTCTGAACCGTGGGTTAATAGGTCAATTTTTATATTGATATAAGAAGTGCATAACAAAAGAGCTTAAAAGTAGCTCATGATCATAAAATATAACCAATCTACAATATTTTATGCGCCAATTAAATCTGTATATAAATTTATTGAAAGGAAGTGATAAATTTGGTGTAAAAGGTGTGTACACATATTTATGCTATACATATTATTTGGCCAAATCTGTTGATCGTATGATGCTCGGCGGAGGAGCTTTGGGCATTCGCATTTTCTTCTCAATCTTGCGCTTCTTCAGCATATCGTTCAGTAGGTCTGTCAGACACTCGTATCTGTAATGGTAGGAGGATTTCGAGCGGTGTTCGCAGGACCGGAAATGGGTGTTTTATGTACGTACGCTTCATCGAGGAAGAAATGCTTCGGGACTAACTGTTCCGCGGTTGCAGGTGGACGCGGATTGAAAGATTTAATGCCTAGCGTGTACATGCCTGATGTACATTGTAGCCAGTAGCGAGGTACAGCAGATCGAAAGAGCACCATGCATAAAATTCAATTTAACATTACTATTCTACCTTTATGATTTAATGCAACCTGTTTTGTACTGATCTTGGTCGATGTATCCTGTACGCATTCTGTCCATCAAATTGAATAAGCATTCTGAAACATGAACAACAACAAAAAAAAATACTGCATTATTTCATCCTCATACTGAAATCTAATGTAAGTGTAAAATAAATAATTTAAAAAAAGATAAGTTATTATTACATAAATGTATACTTAGATCTATATAACATCAAAATTAAAATACTACAATACTAAGTAAAGTTTAACTACTGTTGGTGTAAAACTTCTTTCTTTCAATTAAGAAGTTTTGGTCAAAAGTATAAGGGTATATTCTGATGTAAGTATCAAACTAGAGATTAATATGAGAATCTCTTGTATTACCTATGTGAGGTCTATCGTAAAGTAAAGGAGGATCGCAGATTCCCGCTCGATATATCAAACATTTATCCAATAGATTTATCAGAAAACAAATTGGATCAACTGGAATAGAAAACGGAGTGTAAATATTGGCACGATAAGGATTATCGTCGCCCATTACTCGGCGAAGCGGCCAATAGGTGGGCGATAAGGTATTGAAAGAACTCGAAGATTCGATGTTGCCTCAGATAGATCTGAGCCTTTCGCATAGCCTCGGAACTGCCGTTGATCAGGTTTTCATAATCCTCCGGCGGTTCGTATTCTCCTAACACAGACTCGGCCTCCTCTTCCGAAGGCTCCTTCAGACCCATCAAGTAATGCACTCCTTTCCTGGAATCATCCGTGCTCAACGTGCTTAAAGTTTGCGACGATTCTGATCGGTACGAGGACTCCTCGCATACCGTCGGCTCCAACTTATCAATGTGACATTTGGTACACTTGCAAAGATGTTGAGGTCCTCTGGCTGTTTTTATAGCCAACTCTAAAGATCTATGTGAATGAGGTCCGAAACCGCTAAGCAAATGCTCCGGTGTTAAAGTGTGCTTGTACAGATACTTCTTTGGTCGAACAATGGAGTCTTGATTGGAATCAGCCTAAACAACTGTTTAATTAAACATATAAAATTTAGCAGAAGAATATCTACCGAGAAAGAAGCATCTTCGGAGCCAATGTTTTGCATATTGAAGCACCACAGTAGTGGAAGTAAATGATGTAATATAATTTCCCGAACGTCAAATGCGAATGATTTCTACCTACTACTTGTTCATTATATTTTTTATTGTTCTCTCGTAAATGTCCGAATACCTAATTAAAATAAAGTTATCTTATCTGTAGCGTCTTTGGGTCGGGATCGCAGGGGAAGAACAACAGAAGATAAAGCCTAACAAAATATTTAGATTAGACTTTATCTTTACGAGGGGAGCTTTTTTTTCTGGAGATTACGACGATCTTTCCCCGTACCTGGTTGCCAGATCATTAAAGCCGCAATCCAAGTATGAGTAAAAGAAAAACTAACTCTCGTGGAGTCCATGAATAAATAGTCTTTGTACTAAAAACTGCTCCAAAAAAAATCTTAATAACTCAAACACCTACGTACACAAAGATGGGGGATGGTATTACGACGACCCTCTAAAAAAAAGTAAACAAAAATAATCCGAGACATGTGTCTGCGTTGCAGGTCTATTATCCACCTTACTCCAAGATGATGGAGAGAGAGAAAAAAAAAACTTAAGATGAGAGCCGAAAAAGACGGTCTTAATCTTACCCCCATTGCTCACTTACCCCCGACTACTCGCATACGTGATTCTTGTCTGTCAGGAAGACACTTCAAAGGAAAATAAACGTTTGCCCCTGAATGTACCACGAAAAGCACGATTTAAATATAGAGTATACACATATCACAAGAAAAAATACGATGACGGAAAATCCAAATAAATATGAAATTCAGGAATTTGATCGAGCGTTCACACGCACTATTCCACTCAAATATTTATTTAGTTTGCGTAAAATATGTGTTAAGGATTCTGGGAATGTTTTAGTTACAGTTCATACTTCAATAAGCAACCGGCGGTCTCTTTTATTAATCTCCACTCTTTGAAACACAAACACCATCACGATGAATATACATATCCGTAGGAGAAGAGAGAAGAAAAAAATCTAAATTCGATTAACCCACTGAGCACTGAAAGGATCGTTTTTTCTTCTTGGGCTTCCTCGACTACCGCCTTTTTTTCCGCCTTTATGTTACGACACCGATTTTCCATTAGCGACGTTCAAAGGGCGCAATACTCGGATGCTTCCCTACAATGGGTCTCTTGTGGTTTGTCGAGACACAACATGGACACGACTTTGCAATTTCCTATGGTAAGATATTTATCGCCATTTCAGGAGAACGTTTTACAGGAATGGGAAATTTTGTTACGTGGAGAGCATTTTAACACGTTGTTAATAGTACCGTCAACGCTGCCGGGTTCATTGTTGTTCTTTACTACGTCTCACTGCTTACGAAAGTTATGCAACATGTAATGCGAAACGTACATGAATAGGTCAACAAAAATGATTATTCCAATTTAATGAAGAAACTAACATAATAGAGTATACCAATTGTTTTATGTAATTCTATAAAGAATATATAAATTTATTTTTTTATTAAATTTGAACTTCTTGCTGTATGTGTTGTGTGCAAATATTTCCGTGGTTTTGAATAAGACTATACTAAAAAAATATGGTAAAACATATACATAAACTTCAAATAAGATTTACTAACAAATTTTATGAATTTTATGAAATTTGGGAATTATTTTCCCTCTCAATTGAACCCTATATTGTTTTCGATCAAATTTGAATCAAAGATAGATAATTTTTTCTGTAAAAATAAAATGATAGAAAATGTTAGAGAAAACTTATTGAATAATATTCTGCAATAGTTAAAAGGTAATAGAAAACTGTTGTAGTACGTTATCACAATACCAACTTCTAAGATTTAATTTCTACAAGAGTGTGAAAATAGTTTAAGGCTGTACTAGTAGTAAATAAATATACAATAATCTACTGTTGAGGTTTTTTAAATTTATCATTGATGCAATAAAACAAGTTAATTATTATAACTCTGAATTTAATTATATAAAAAATAATAGACTAAATGAAATATAATTGTATGAAAATAAATAGTTTTCATGAAAAATTCTATTATTGCTCATTTGGCGTGTAAATCATAGGAAATATAAAAGAATTACAGAAAGTATAAACCAATAGTTGAATTGAATTCCAAAGTTATTAAACCAGAATCTATTACAAATATGTATCATTTTCAAGGTGAAATTGAAAAAACTTATAATTTTTCGAATAGAAATATTAATCATTTAAATCCTTAAAGTATCCGTTTTAATAAATCAACTGTAGATGTAAATATGCCGGTATAAATCAGTCCATGTATAAGTAAACAAGATAAACCGAACACATATCCTGCAGATAGTGTTGTATAATTAGAAAAGCGCTTGTTTATTTATCCACCTCGCACCCATAATTTCCAATGTATTTCATTATTTACATAAATGCAACACTTTGAAGTTGAAAATCCTTAAAAAATAAGATAACTCTGATAAGGTTTTCTAAAGAATTCTAAGTTATACCATTCAGTAAACTGCTATATCACCTTATAGAGTAAACTAATTTTCTCAATAATTTATTAGCTATAAATTTTAAAGTAAAATAAAAAAAATGGATTACAATATGCAAAAAGACTATAATAAGAGGGTTATATAAATTATTAGACATTTTTTAAAAAATTTAGTTATAAAAAAAATTGTCAATTTTTAGAAAATTAAGTTATAAAAAAAAACTTAAGTCAATTTATGTACTTAAAATGCACGTTTTTCTTTTTTTTGTTATTGACACAAAATTATTAAATTTTGAACATGTGGTGTTTGAAATCGCAATGCAGTACTTTATATTTAATGTTTGTACCTAAACTTGCACCTAATAATTACATGTTTATTATTTTTCTGTCCCTTCGACTTCGATAATTTCTAGTATTACAAGTTACATATACAGTTCTACTTTTGCTAGCGTGTTATTAATAGTATGAACTTCTACTTATAATAGTGACATTAAGATAATGCCTGTTGTTGGGCCAATTTAATATTAGTCTCGTGTCGATCCTCAGCAATTATGAGAATTACAAGAGACAAAGACTAGTTGACACCGCGGTAGGTAAGCATAACGATATTTATCCTAATAACACGCTCTGTTCAGAAAAAATATTGTTCGTTCTCGCAGGTATATGAATGCAGCAAAAAGGAATGCCAAAAAT
Source organism: Nicrophorus vespilloides (assembly GCF_001412225.1). Taxonomy (NCBI): domain Eukaryota; kingdom Metazoa; phylum Arthropoda; class Insecta; order Coleoptera; family Silphidae; genus Nicrophorus; species Nicrophorus vespilloides. Next base: position 514,006 of record NW_017100081.1, on the reverse strand, counting down.
AAATAGCACAGTTTGTTTGGGCGGCTCCATCGATCTGGTCAATATCAACAATACTCGATGTCGTCCTCTACTTCCAGATACGTGTTTCCTTCTTCGGTTTCGTTTTTTTTTCTTATTTTTGGCCCGGGTCCTACGATGATTGTGTGAAGTGATTTCGACGTCGAGTGTTAATGAGGGTGCGATATGGCCGCACTCTCCTCTCAAAATACACAAAATAAATATTTCGATGACTGTATAAATATACTCCTTGAAAGGATGGAAAGGCCACCACGAAAATATCTGCTTATCGGAAGAAAAACACACTATCTGAAACATTTTGCCCTTTTTTTTTCTTCACTTCTCAAAGGAGTCAAAAGCATAAAATATAAGTCAGTTTTGAAATACATAAATAACAAAAATTGGTTTTAAAGAAAACAGTTTCAAATATTTAGTTATCTGTATTTAGTTTCAGAAAACTGTACTTCAAATATTTCATATGTTTCTTCTCAAAGGAATCAAATACGTAAAATATCTTAATTTAAAATTATAGCAATAAAAAAAGCAATTTTAAAATAATAGAAAAATATTTCTTCGTTTTCTACATACAAATCTTTCAATAATGCAAATACAAAATATAAAGCTTTAAGAAAAAGTTATAAGAACTTAATAAGTAAATTAATAATTACAATTTTTAGTATCTAATTATATTGTTAATATTTTTATTATTATATATTTTACAAAAATTTGAAAATAAAAACAAACCTGTTAGAATTACTCGAATTATATAAATGTTCTAGCAATATTTATTATATAACTAATTTCTGCAATATACTTAATTATTAAGTATTTTATTTACTTGTATATTTAAATATTATTAATTCTAATAAATTCGTTGTTAATTTAAATTTCTGTCGTCAATTGGTAGATGCACGAGGTTAATCGTAGCAGATGTTCTTTAATTACTGCATAAATCGCATATGAGACGTCACATTCTCAATACCATACCATTTTAGTAGTAGTGATTCAATTTAAGTACAGACAGATTCTGTTTATCTCAGTTTTAATATTCATGTAGAAAATAGTCTTGATTTGCAAATATTTGATGCAAATTAAAACAAATAAAAATGTTTAAAAAATAGAAAAATAAACAATGATACTTAAACAAAAACATATACAGAAATATAAAGATCAAAATAATTCAGTTGACTTTTTTGAAATTATACATTTTCAAAAAAGGGCAATTGACCATAGATCTTTCTGCCCACCTTATAAATATTAACATGTAATTATATTATTATAAAATTAACGTACTTAAAACATAGAGTCATAGAATAAAATTATTATTTTGCAGTAATTTTCTATGAAAATTATAATTCGTCAGGATAAATAATGTATTGATTTTAATAGCTGTTTTAAATGATTCTTTAGATATCTTATAATAATGATATATATTAATATGGATGTTGTGTAATACAAATGATATTTAATCATGATTAATTAACAGTTAAATATGTTTTTTAAATTGATATAATTATCAGTTATTTATCCGATATAATGGATATATAATTATTATTTAATGTTTAATTGGGTGACTTTTAAATAATAGACATATGCATGAGATTTCGGTTTAAAACAAAGAGTTAAAATGTAAAACATAAAATTATAAATGAATTATTCATTGACCAATTTAAATATTATAAAAACAGTATCTAATATTTATAACTAATGTATAAAATTATTTTATTAGAAATATTTTTTATATATTTTTTATTTAATACCTTAAAACATTATTAATTAGTTCAATTAGTACATTATAGACAGAGGTCTAATTAAGTAAACGTTCCGAAAATTCACATATTTTTATAAAAACTCTGTTAATGGTTTTCTTAATGAAAAGAAAAACATCAATACGTGATCGGCCATTTTTTCCTTTAAAATTATAAAAAAAACAGTTTCGAATGCCGCAGCACGGGGTGCTGCACACTCAGCAGTTCACACTTGCTTGATAATAATAGGTGTTAACACACTTGACTTACTTTTGGAGTCCTTCATTTACTTTGATTATTAGCCAGGCGTTAAGAAATCGTGCCTTTTCTCTTCATCGCACTACTGCCTCCATTTTCAAACAAAAGGTGCTAATAGCTTTAGTATACCATCCCTCTTGACCCAGCCCTTCTTTTACAATTCGCACAAAAGATCTACATTACTAAGCAAAAAATAAAAACAAAATAATTATATATTTACAAAATTATTACAATTTTATTTTTTAACTCATAATTGCTATAATAATACAAATAAATATATTTTTGTATAAAAGTTTTGCATTTTCTTTCGTAAATTCTTGATTGAATTATATGTCTTAATTATTATTTATGGCAAGTGTTTATTGACTGTGAATCTGCTGCTATCCTTAACACTGTCATTGTCCATCGACTTGTCAACATGGCAGAAGGTCCATATGTTAAACCTCATTCATTTTACTGCCCATCAGTGATGAACGATGACCCTATTGGCCTTTCTTTACCAGGATTCGAACCGTTGCCGGTTTGATTGTTGGTAGGGTGACTTAACCATTCGGCTATTAGTCGCCCTTTGTTAACTATATAAAATTTCAAACTTGGTTATATTGAAGCTTCATTAACTGAGCTAATTTTAATAAAAGTATAATTATAACATAATATATAATAAAAATATCATGGAAAATGCTAAATTTATTCTAAATTGGATTAAAACATATTATGTGATATGAAATAAATAAATGCTACTGAAACGTAGCATTATATAATCATTGAAATTTGTAACAGAATTATTATTTGGACCTCCAGGATTTTACTTCTACGATAATATTTTTGTCTAATAATGTGGAAGTAATAATGATATATTTGTCATTATCTTATTCTCTTAACTTATTATTATATATTTTATAAAATAAACAAATACGGCCGAAAAGACTTAATTGTTATTAAATGAAATTATCTTTATGTATTGAATTTTTAATTTAATTTAACATTATTATTAAATGAACACATATGTTTACTATACCTATATATGTGTAAAGACTATCGACCAAAATCTTTCTATATTATCTATATATATATATATGATATATGTATATAATAAATACAGAAATAATTCAATATATAAAACGAAGCACTTGTAGTATTAATGTAATTATATATAATTCATTATTAATTAATACTGAATGTAATTACATGATGCTGAACACGATGTTAAACAATATATGTGAGTATAAGTATTGTGAATACGTAACTCTATTGTATTGAGACGAGAAATAATGGGTAATATTTTCTTTACAAACAGAACACCTGCTAGTTTGACAAATTACCTAAGTCTGTATATGTAAATTGTTTTGAATTTTACGAGCCTAAAGGAAAACAGATCCATCCTTTGAAATAATCCGACAATCAAGTAGTTTCTAGTAGCTTCTTACATTTTTTTTGTTGTTCTGCTCTTTTCTAGTTCCGATAAAGCACCTCAAGTTTATTTTGTGCGGTGTGCATTAATTAAACAAACGTTCCATATGCGTCCCAATATATATCATAAAATGTCAATATTAGTACAATATGGCGCCATATAGGAGTACTTGTGGAGTTAAGGAGCTGCAGGTTGTCTAGACAGGAATCTCCTTTCATCCGCACATACACTCACACACGCTGCGTCCAATAACCAATAAAGCCAGAAACAAATAGGAAAATAGTTTCTAAATGGAACAGCCGTAAATAATATTGAGATATTTATGACCAGTAGCGACCGAACGCAATAAAATCGAATTGTAAAATAATATGCGAGATTTATGAGGAAATTTGCAACTAGGTTTCGCTAATAAGAAAATTTATTATGGCAGCGCATGACGCTGCTGTTACGCGTGCATGCAATGCTGCAGGATGAACGGTATTGAAAGTATTGAATGCATCTAAATAGCCGAAATTACATGGTTTTTGCTGTTGGTATGCCGGAGACCCATTTTCACTAACCAGTGATTACAATAAGCGGTTTTCTAAAGCGATGGGGGCTTCTTTTTCCATCCGTTTGGGGTCGGCGGGGTGTGGACTCGAGGTTTTGCCATTGTCAGTGCAAACTAAATATATGGACTCTCGGCCGAAAACGCCGACCTGTATTTAACTTTTATTTACCTGATTTTTACGACCTTCTATTAAATGCTCTGCATGGTTACAATGAGACTTTCTTTTTTTATTCTCTTACTTTCTTCAGTTTCCGACCGAACAAAGGGCTCAACGCTTTGTGCATCTCATGTACATGAGGACGAAGTGTGAAATATTGGTAAAAGAAAGCCTACGCGCAATTAACGGGCGTTTTTAGAAAGGGCACGAGCTAGGACTCCAGTCGACTAATCGGTTTTCCCAACCCACGCCAAACAAAACATACTTTTAAATCATAGATATTTTTATTTGATTGATTATATGAAATTGATTTATTACAGGTATTTTCTATCAAAACAGTTTTAGATAATAACAATTTTGATTAAATTATAAAATAATTTAATAATTGTGAACAAAAACGGCACAATAAAAATTGTTAAAATTTATAAAATTACTCATTAACACCGAACATATTATAAGAAAATTACCTATTTTTCTGTAAAAATACAAAGTTTTCAGACTTTGTATATAGTTTTGAAATGTATTATCTGATTTAGATATTCTGTCACATCAAACATATCTTCATAGTCTACTTGTACCACCTTTCAATACTTTGCAAATGTGGTATAGTTTTGTGTAAAAAATATTAAATAATTGATTTGAATATTAATAATTAAATAATAAATTAATTGGAAAAGAAAATTTAGGTTTGCCAATAATAAAAAATGGAAAAAAAGAAAAAATGTGTTTATTTAATGTATTATTTTTGTTAGTCTTTTTTTTTGTATTACGTACAACTTTGATCATATTTCATATTAACTGTAGAATAGATGATGAGTCTTTGGTAAGTAGATAAATGTCATTTTATAACAATATTCTAGATCTAAATATTACTATTCTTTACTAACTATAGATAAAATGTGATCAGTATCGGAGCGGAAAGGAAATGACAATACGGAAAGTAAATTATACTTAATTATTTATCTACGAGACATCTAGAATACTGACCTAGATTTAATAGAAGATTCAGAGAGATTATATATAATATTCATTCATGTATTAATTTTTTTAACTGAACTCACTTCTCAAAGTCTACATTTTTTCTTTCACTATAAATGTACTTTTTACATTGAAAACTATGTTTATGTTACTAAATTTTACAAGTAATGTCTTTCTTCCATCTTTTTTATAAATATCTAAACTGTTTAGTCATACAAGGCAAACCAACAACTTAAGTTCAAATTGAATAAAATACTTTTGAAATTACATTTTTTTTCCTATTATAGCTAGTAAATTCTATTGAAGTGTACTTCAACTTATTAGTATTATAGTAGTTTCCAAACTTAAAAAATAATTCCCTTAGAAAATCTAATCTTGGCGCCTCCCCATTATAAAAATTACATTACAATTTCCGACCCTGCTTTGCACTAATCGGTGGCTCCAGTTTGGAAATCAATGCTATACAGGTATCCCCCGACTACACGAACTTACGCTCCAAAGGGTTGTTCGTAAGTCGGGAAAATTAAAAACATTCAAAATATACTTATTTTACCACACTTTTATATATGTTGAATTACTGACTGCATACATTTGAAAAAAAAATACATTAAAATAAACAAAATAGTTACTTACAAATACTTTTCAATGTAGGCATTACAATTATTTAATAAAAAACGACCAAAGAAATAAATACAACAAAACAGATATTATATTTTATTAAAGAGATTATCAATTTTTGTTTTTTTTTATATATATATCTCCTTGTAACAAGTTAGAACTTTTAAATTTTGTTAAAATTCTGTATATGATAGAATAAATCACCTAGAAAATTATATTGTAACTAATACATTTACTAAATATGTGATTATGGTTTTGAGTTTACGATAATACCGAAATTAAACATCTTAGAAATTATTTATGAAGAAACATAAATTCAAAACATATTTTATATAACAAAAATCACTGAATGCAAATCGTATGTCAATAGAATAAAAAGCTATGGTCAATACACCTTTTCAATAGTTATAAATAATTAGAATAATCTATATGTATTTATTTTAATTTTGTTATTATAAATTTGTTAATAATATTTTTTTATTGACTCTAATTTGGAATAAAGTTTTTCCGCTTATTTTTAATTATTTAATATTAATAAGATATTTATTTATTAACGAATGAAGAAGTTTACATTTTCAGAGGTGACATGATTGCAGACCTAAAGACTATGGAAAACAGTAACAGAAACAAAAAAGCGGACGAAAAGAAGCTGAACCGAAAGCATTCGTAATGAAGATGATACTATGAATTAAATATAATTCGCATCTCCGATTCTGAAATATGTGCAGGCAGAGTGAGTGAAGAACGATCATGATTTTTTTTGGCCAAGATTTGAAAATCAGATAACGTCGCCTAATAGAGAATTTATTTAATAAATGTTGAAAACAATGGCATCCCGACCTTCGCCGATCATATTCATTTTATATTATTTTTAACCCGTCTCGTTGTATAAGTAAGGAATAAAAAAAAGGGTGGATGTATATCGAATGGAGGAACGAGGAAAGAAAGAACGAACGACCTACGCAACCCGGGCAGGATTAAAGAGTGGACCCGAACAATGGCTGCATTTAAATTAAAGCCGTCTTTGAGTTTTTAGAGTATGCGTGTGTGTGTGTGTGTGCATGCAAGGATGCATGTGTGTACGCCTCTACATTCCATATCCAGGTACTACAACATAGTCTCACATGTGCTTTAAAACACGCGGAAATTTTTTCGCCATCCCGATGATTACACGGCTTCGGCTACTCTGCACACACAAACACATACACTGATGGCTTTTATGGTACAATTGCGTAATAATTTATTTTATCTTATATGGTTTATACCTCTCTTAAAATTCCTTTAAATCATGCATATTCACTTCCGTCTCGATTTTCTACTATTATCTACATAAATGTTTTCAGAACTACAAACTTATTCCAATCACAACCCAATTATCATTGTATTACAATTGCTACAAACCACTAAACTTTAATATCTCCATATACTGTGTAATTTATGAAATAAAATCATTTTAATGGCATTCACTTAAATTATTTATAATAATATATATAAAGCAAACTTTTACGAAGTTTATATCACAACTTTATGTTGGTTGTTAATGTATACAATTTTTTTGAAACTAACAGTTCTTAATATCAATAAATATTGTAATTAACAATAAATTTACAGAATACGTCAAACTGTCACTATTATACAAATAATTATTTTTTTAAATATAAAACATTTCACTTTAATTCTGTCAAAAACTTTTATGTTCCGAGATTCTATCACACCTTTAATTGTTATTTGTCAAATTTATACTGAAAAATCTTAAAAGTGACTCATGTCAATATCAATTAATATTATAATTAACAATAAATTTCAAGATCTCGTCAAATTGTCTCTTTTCAGATTTCATACAAATATGTAATTTCTAAAAAATAAAACATTTCACTTTAATTATGTCAAAAACTTTTATTTTCAAATGTATACTCAATTATTTTTTAACTGACATATGTCAATGTCAAATAATATTATAATTAACAATAAATTTACAGATGACGTCAAATTGTCACTTTTGAGATTTGATACAAATATTGAATTTCTAAACTATACAAATTCAATACAAATATTTCAAAATATATATTTAATAAATACCATTTAATAAAATAATGTAATTTAAAAAAAATCTTATAATAATTGAATTATCTAACTAAATATATATATTTCTATAATAATCTTAGTTTGAGAGCAAAACAATCATCATCATGATATTATTAAGATTATATATTTCAAGCTATTATATATTGATAGAAAATTAAAGAACGAATGACTACTTACATTTTCATATGTACACAATAATTATTCTTTACTTACTAGAAAATATTATTTTGCAAGCAGTGAATTTTAACTGAACATCTTCTGAGAATTTTAAATTAATGTTATAAAAACTTCTTGAGATTTATGTGCTTTGACTAATGGCAAAATCGCTTTACGCGTCAAAAAAAACTTGTTTGCAATGGCTTCTCTCGAAGTATTACTTTTTTAATATCATTATAACAAACCGTACACAACGATTCTCTTATTGGAAAAATAACATTATCCTTTCCTGAAATCCTCTATTCATTAATCCTCATTGGCTAGAAATTTAGTAATATTCTCTCGCTACTTGTAAACGCTTTATTCCAGATACAGTTTGATGCATAAATGGAGAAGTGAAAACGTATAATATTTTATCGAGTTACAGCGACATTTAAACGAAGAGAAATCTGTCTGTAAAAGTAGATCAACTAGATTTTATTAACGTTTTTTTAACATCTTATTCGAAATAGATTTATTTCAAAGCGTTTGATTATAATATACTTTCTTTAAAAACAATATGCACTAGATTTTTTATAAATCTATCAGAAGAAAATATTATTTTTTGTTAATTTATATGTGGCTTTAATTAAAATCTATGTATTTTTATTACAATATACATAATAGTCGTAATAGTTATAACTATTATTTAATTATAAAATAATCAAATTATTAATAAACCTATTATTAAAGTTTGTTGCAGCATTATATTATTTGTACTTTTCGTTTAAATATCAAAATTTATTATTATTTTTATCTATCTATTAGACAGGACATAGGTCTTCTATTTAAGAACTCAATAAGATTTTGCTAATTAATTTGAGATTAGCTTTATAATTATTTCATTGATAATTCGAAGCACTTTCGAATTATACAGTTACAGTTTTTAATACTTTCGCTTAATCTAAATATACACTTCAACATAATAGGCCTAAAATGATTCATGATTTCATTTTTACATCATCAAAAGTGTATGGATAAAAAAGTTTAAAATTATATATATTTCATATTAAACAATATTATATGTAATTTATATATTCATTTCTTTTAAAAACGTACACAGCATACTTTTTATATTATATTTTTAAATTAATAAATAAGGCATAAATGAAAAATACGTTTAATTTTTCAATATTGTACAAATGTTTTCATTATTTGACTTATATATAATAAAAGAAGAAATCTTCTCAAATATCTTGTCAATAACAATGAGATATAACATAGGTAATAAACAATGGGTTTATTTCATTTCCAGAGGTCAATCTTCACATAACGAGAAAATAAATGAAAAACTGTACAGCAATCCCACGTAACGTGATTGCTCAATGAATATTTCTGTTTATCTGGAGGTAATCTATAAAATATGTCCATGTATAGAGTCGCGTCAACAACGGGTCCATCCATATAACCAATTCGTGCGTTGGCGAGCATTTCCACATGCCTTCCTTCCATTCCCCAAAAAATTTCGACCACCTCTCGCATTGAAAATTGATAGTGTAAACATACGTGACAAATAAAAATGTTCTTCGATCTTCACGTACCGCTCTCTCTTGTTGACTTTATTCGCCGTCCAACCAGTAAGATTTCTCGAAAATCCATATCCTAAGTGACTAAATCAACAGAGAACCCAGCCCCAAAGTGACCAATCGGGGATCAACCGAATACATTAGCACCTCCGCATTATGTCCGAGCATGATTTTTATTTTATTTATACAAATAGGTGTGGTTGTTCCGAGTCCGAACACCTGAAATTAAATAATCAATATAATGTTAACAATAAAATTACATTTGGTACATGCTTTACCTTTAAAGCGTATTCTATGAAATAACTAGTTATATCTATTGTATATAGTTAAAGTTTGAAATAGCTATTGTATGCTTTACCTAGTTTTTCCATTTCAATTTTTGTAAATTATGTGGTGAAATATTTGAATTGAATTGATTATTCTAATAAATACTACTGTAAATAAACTACATTAAAATAGTATCATAATTAATGACATTTCAGTGGAAACAATTATATAAATAAGTACATAGATATTATATATTAAAATATTATATACAGTGTGTGATCGGTTAACCAACATAACCATTCAAAGATGATGTTCGCATCCGGATTGATCGTTAATCAATCCGTTTACCATAGATTTTTAAGGGATTGTCAGTAAATTTAACAAATGTAATGTGTTCGTTATCCGATTATATAAATATTTTACTGTCCGAACTGTTCGTTAAGCGATCACCAATTGTAGTTAAATTGTGATATAGTTACGTATTCCATACTTTATCTAGTTATTCCATATTTTAACTGCTCCAATATGGACCAGACCGGTTCAATAAAAAAATGGAACATGACTCAGAATCTTTGGTAGACATTTCTTTACTTTACATATAACTGTCCCAAAAATACATTTTAGAGACACTGAGACATTTTACCTAAAATAGGGAATCCTGAAAAATCGTTTACCAGACGAATATTGTGACATCAAAATGAGTAGAAACAATTATTTCTGTTTATCAAAAGAATATCTTGATTTCTTCGATTTTCTAAATCTTCTTCAAGTTATAATCTTCAACCTGTATCTATTTTATACTTATATACAATGACAGATTCTTTACTAGACTATATTTCTTTTTCTTTACTATACAACGTCCCAAAAATACATTTCGGAGATACCGAGACATTAACCAAAAATATGGACAAATTATGAAAAATCGTGTACCAGACGACTCTAATTTGTGAAATGAAATATTTCTGTCGAATATTGTGACATCAAATAAATTAAGTGATATTTACAGATATTACAGAGAACTAATATTTCTTAATATACCTAGGTATAACATAGAATAATATCGACATTATTTTCTGTTCCTTACATAGGAAGGATGGAGGAGTCCTTCCGCGAGTTGTGGTGACAAATGCAAAGGTATTCGATTCCTGTAGTCGTAGTCTCGATGTTAGTGGTAGTAGTAATCGATTCCTATTGTCAAGCCTCTGCGTTTACTACCATTTCTGGTTTGGTAAAGAGAACGCGCTCGTTCGCATTGTTCAAAGGGGGCCCCTGATCTACGGTCTCGGTGTTGCTCTAATGGGCAGCGTTTTGTAAAACGTATCGCCTTTTCAAATGGAAAACCATGTTATAAACATACCACTGTCGATGTGGAGCAGCTTTCCAAAGAATTAAAAGCCACTTACGTGACATAATGGAAATTGTGGACATTTCAGGCTTCCCATACAAACTGATATTGTGTTCCGTTGAAATTAGCAACGTTCACCTGTAACAATGATGCATACATATATAAGCACACATATGTTTTCGTTTCTTTTGAAAAAAAAATCCGCTCCTTCCCCCTTTTTTTTCTCTCTACCTGTACTTTACATGCATACAATGAATGTATGGAAGAAATTCACTTGTTCGCCCCGCATTGTGGTGAATCAGTTCAAGTGTTCTGCAAAGCCATTTTGCGAATTACTGTACGTGTCATTGTGTTTCCCGTATACAGATCGAGAGATTATTATACCGGATTAATACCAGTATTTCGATCCTACAAATACCGCTTTGATGCTCGAGTAAACTAGAAAAAATATACTTGTTAGAAATCTTATGTGCTTCCGTCCTATAGAAAATATCACAGCTGTTATTTAAATCATTAACACTTCAAAATACCTTTTCAACTTTTTTCTACAAGTGTTCATAATATAGAGATATTAAATATGAAAATTAGTATTAACTGTATTTGTCAGCACTACAAGTTTATTGTTTAAATATATTTTATATTAAAACACATTTTGTAACAAATAATCTCAACATTTATTATATTATATTTCAGACAGCAAAAATTAAGTTCACCATTCATTGCTTATTTATTGCTACTCGACGCTGTATATATTGTAAAATATAAATTATTAGACTTTATAATACAAAAAAATATAGTAATTCATAATATAAATTAAATGTTCCATATAAAAATTGGTTCATTGGTTTTTGATTAACTAATAATATGTAATTAAAATTATATATCCAATACATTTAAAACATTGACGAATATGACGTGTATTTTTTGACAACCATAAATATGCGATTATTTGAGGATTTGAAAAGGCAGTACCGAAGAAAGGGCTTTACTAGTAAATTGGGCATAGAAAATCAGAAAACTGTGAATAGTACCTAAAGACCATCTCAGGTCAAACTACTAACAACTATGAGGTATGAGGATGTCCACCCCTAAATCTATAGTTGACAAGTAACCTATTCAACTTTAAATCAAGGACGTAGATGAGCTTGAAATCAAGCTTCAAATACTACCTGTTATTAAACTTCAAGAATTAATAAAAAGTGAAAAACCAGGAACTAAATATCAAAATTGACTTTTTGATTTAAATCAAACCATCAAGACCCCATAACAACTCTAGATATAATTTGGTGTAACAGTAAAAAATTTAGAAATATTAAATGAGTTTATATAAATTTAAAAAATTCTTAAGCTAATTATTAAAACAGCAAAGACTATAACCCAATAAAATAAAAAAGATTAACTTTTGCAAAGAGTTTAATAATTGATAAATATGACAATTTATTAGTAAAAGATACACTTGAAAATACAGATTGCAGCAAATTATGAAACAAGTGATTTAGTCATAAATAATCATTGATTGTTTAAATCAGTGATTCCCAAAGTGGTCTATATCGACCCCCAGGGGTCTATGACAACCTGCATAGGGACTACGTCAGCGAAAAATCTCAACATACACTGATAGTACCTATTTACTTACATTATTAATAAAAGTATCTATGAAGTAAAAAAAATATTATATATGTTTATAGAATTGTGTAAGTTGTAGGAATACATTTTGAACTTGTAAAAACCTGCACATAATGATTTACCAGTATCACCTAGTTACAAGCATACGCGCAGTCTGAGAGCAAAGATCTTAATAATTATAAAGATGTCCCAATATAAATAATAAATTTACAAAAAATCAATATCAGGTAAGTAGGGGATCTACACAAAACCGAAAAATATGGCAAAGGGCACAAAAAGTTTGGAATCCTCTGGTTTAAATTATATAGTTAACTTATTAATAAAATATTTGGATGATCAATAGTCACAAGTTTTTTAAATATATATTTTTTTTTATAATTAATTATAATAAAAAAAATTGATTTTCTTATGTATATGTATGGTTTTCTCTATTTATCAGATGTTAGTTAAGTTTAAATATCTATAGATATTCATCATATAAATAATGATGATATTTTCTGTCCATTGTCCTTAAGGGTTTATGTAAAAAAGTTTATTTTAAATAAAAGTAAAGACTTAATTATATTTATAATATATGTGGGCAAACTGTAATTTACATGCCACCTTACATGCCATGAATATTAAATGCGACGCAATTATCTGGACAGACCACACAGGACACAATAACGCGATTTTTTCATCGATGCATTAATTATATACAGGATTTTTGTCCAGTCTTAATTCTTTTTTTAAATATTATCTTATTTATACAATCTTTCCATCCAGGAGTTTTTTTATAATGCAATATGCAAAAACAGAAATTAATGATTTCGCCGAAAAAATGTATACATGTCATTATGGCAATTTTGAAAATACTCAACTATTTTTGTAAAATTTTAAATTTATAATATTTACTTTCGTTTATATAATGATATAATTACGTACCTAGAATACAACTTAATCGATTACTGAAACAAATATAATGTTTAGGACAGTTGTTATAAAATTGCATCACATCATTTGAAAACAGATTTGTTTTTTTTTGTGCCATACCTCACCTAAGTCATTCTAAATTTCTTATGTAACATATAGATAATTCGCTAATACGTTTAAACTGTGGATGATTCCATTTTCAAATTTCCCCCTTAACAATCAATTTGACTCACGGAAGCGCGTTGGGAAACACTGATTTAAACCATGGCTGAAATATATCGAATTTAAGTGAACTAATGTAAAGTTAAAAACGTTTATGAAACAACGGATTAGAATAGCAAAATCAGCAAATTCAGAATATATCAATATATTTAAGTAAATAATTCCCGGTCAGAATATTTAGATTGGCAAATTAAATTTCAAATTTGAAGGAATATAATCAAATGAGACTACAAGTTACATACAAGTATATCTGATTTAATTTATAAATGATAACAACACATGTTTGCTAACCTTTTTAAATACATTGTATATAGTTTATATAAGATGAGTTGATGTTTATTGTTAATATAAATATATTTGGAAAATCATTTGAGTTTCGTTGAAAAATGGTATATTTTGGGCGAGTGGGCGTTGTGAAAACAAACCGTGTGTATTTTTCGAGGGGGCGAAAGGCAAAGAAAAATAATCGTTTATTTTGTTGTGCTTTTGGGGGGTAAGATGATAGGGAGCCGCGACCATAAGTTTGATATATGATATATGAAAAAAACTAGAAGAGTCGGAACACTGACCGCTCTCTTCGGCGACCCTTTAGATAAGCGGGGAGGCGAAAACCGCCCTATGGGCTGAGGACGTGCCCATTATAGGGGTGTATAAATAATGATTAAAAGGGACCTGCAATAAAGAGAAAACGTAGGTGAAACGCGCGAGAGACGTGAGAATATGCTTGAGATATACATAAGATTTCCCAGATTACGTCCTAAAATTATAGACTTTACGTGTATCTCTAGATTAATAAATATTATCCACAGTTTTCTTTACAAAAATATCCTTAGTTATGTTTCAACTTTCAACAAATTTTGTACTGTTCAAATCCGTACAGAAATACAGAATTTTCTAACATCAAATCATAAAAATAATAATAATAATACGAATTAGTACAAAAAAAGTAGATGTAGTATATGTCCTTGACGTTCATTTTTTGACAACTATAAATATGCAATTATTTGATAATTGAAAGGCACTACCTAAGGGCTTTTGGAGGAAATTAAGCATAGACAATCGAAAAACAGCGAGTACCTAAAGATAACAGCAGGTCAAATTACTAACAAAATTATTATTTTAAATATTATTTTGAAATTTTCAAATCGGACTATAGTGAAGCCGCACTATGCGAGCTTATTTACTATTGTATATACAAAATTATAATTCGCAAATAATACATTAATGTTTAAATTATTCATATTAAGAAATAATTAATGTATGCATAATTAATAAATTAAGTATTTCACGGAAGGCAGTGGACTTGTTTTGGAATGTCTGGAATTCCAACGCTTGACATAATATTAACATCAGCTTTTTTTTAATACTACTAGACGTTTTTTGGCACGTGTTTTGAATACATATAAAATAATGTAGGAACGTTCAGTTTTGAATCACACAACAATTATGCAGAGACGCAGCAAGGTAATCTTGCGTTTGTAGCCAAATATAAAATTTACTCTGCAGCCTTAAGAAATAAACTAATATTTTATTTATTACTTATGCTCCGACTTTCAATTGGTCATTACTTTTCAATACATTTTATTTGAAATTATCGATTATATAGATTTTTTATAAATTGCTACCTTAATTAATCTTATAAATAAAAAAAATATTCACTTAATATTCATGATCAACAACAAATAAAATAACTGTCGTTATATTCGCCGATGACACTGCACTAATGTCATCTGGCAGTAAACCAAAATTGCAAAGTGTATAAAATCAAATAGAAGGAATGGCTCAAGGAATGACATGACGAATTAAAGTCAACGAAACGAAATCGACTCATGTCACATTTACGATGAGGAAGAAAACGTGTCCTCCAGTAATTTTAAATAACAAAGTTTTACCGTAGGAGCATCATGTAAAATACCTTGGCATGCATCTGGATAGAAGACTTACTTGGAAGAAACATATATGGACAAAGAGAAAAAAGTATATTGGCTGCTTTGAAAAAAATCAGTGCTATCGCTCGACAACAAATTATTGATATACAAATCAAAAGTCGTACCAGTATGGACATATGGTAAGCCCCAATAGTCTCATTTATAGTGATTTGAAAATGGAAACGGTTAAAAGTATAATTACAAACTATAGTGAAATGTACCAAGGAAGACTCCATTCACACCCAAATAAACTAGCGGAAAATCTTCTAGTAAATCCAACACAAACATATAGACTTAAAATCTGCAAAGTTTTAGGCCTACCACATAGATTTAATTAAATGACATTATATTAATTTACACAGATGCAAACTGTTGAGTTCGCCATCTTCATTAGATTTGTAATGCTAAAAATATTTCTTATTGTTCAATTCATGAAAATTATTACATAATAAATTTTGAAGATTTGTATTTTTTGCTGTGTTACAATTGCATATTTCTAACAAATATTCTATATCAAATATGTTTATAATTTAATAAATAATTAATATTTTTCAAATATAATGTTTACTTTAGTAATGAACTTATTTTTATAAATTTATACAGATTAATTAAAAGATATAGATGAAAACCTATATTTAACAGACAGTGGAATTAATTACGAATTAAAATGATGTAAAGATTTTCCATATTGGGCTCATTAAAATGTCTCAGTCCGCGAATGGCAAATCAAGTTTGAAAATGTAAGCTTTAATGTTGGAATTTTATGCATTCCTATGTGCATTCACCGCTGATGAATATAAATGAAGAGCTTAAAATAGACATAATTGCAATTTGCATGCAGACTAATAACCACTAAAAGCTCGTGTTTCCATCATCTAAATATTTATAGGAAATAACTGTTTCCTCGAGTCTGAACAAGACAGCCATCGATCTTGCTGTACCAACTGCACCGCGTTTAAGGCGAAAATGATGCACACACATACAGTAGTTACATACTGAATATTAAATAGAACGCGAGTTAATAGTGTCTGAGGTGATCCAGACCAACACATTATGCAAATTTACCGACGACCATTGTATATTTGCATACTCTGCGTACTTTGCACTTAAGACAGATACAGACAGCCTCTCGCTCTTATAAAATATATCACGTACCGACCACAAAGAACGCAGTGTGAGACTTCTGGTCAAGGATCCAAAGAGAAAGAATAAGAAAGAGAGAGAGAGAAGTATTGGATTTTCGCTGGATAATTATAAGCTTTCGGTCGGGCCTCGTCTTATATAAATATTGATACAACGGCTTCAGTTCGATGTTCTTCGTTGATTGGCACTTTGATGCGCGCCATCGGCCTCGTTCATTTCACGCCCGATTCTTTCTGAAGATGAATAACATAACCCAACGTCTTTTAGACAATGGGCGACTTCATCCTACCAACGACCATCAACCAAATACGTTTTTAAATTGAAGTCCATTCTTCTGTTAGATACCATGAAATGGTGTTTGGTTTCGAATAACGTGCCAATTTTGGTTTTTTTCTCTCTCACTTTTATCCAACAAAATCTCTTTTTAAAAGGCACTTTTAAAAATTAACCTTCTCCATTTACACGTATCGAAATGAAAACGAGGTCTACTTTGATGGACAGCCTTCCTTCAAAACATTCTACTTTTTATAAAAATAAACTTTCGTGGAAATGTTAAAAAAAACAGTAATTATTTCCTTATAAATTGTTTCTGTTTTTATTATGTGCTATTATTGAGATAGTTAAGGTGTAAATGTTCAAAGCGGTGGAGCGCATAAGGAAATGTTTGTTCTGGAAACGACTATTGTATAATAAAATGTTACATTTTAGTGGCCGTCACGATCGACTTTGATGTTCGTAATGTATTCAAATCTCCTTTCAAAGTCCGTGTGTCACAAATCCGTCCGTAATCTTGGGACGTTCCGGAGTAGCAATAATCCGGTAGAATGTTTACTGAAAACATGATGTAAATGTGAAAAGAGGTGGCATGCGAGTGGTCCGGGATTACGATAACTATCTCAATATAATTCTAATTCGACAGATGGGAACGTAAGAATAAAAAAATTAAGAGGAATATAAATGAAAAATTCGATAAGGCCAAATGGATTCAGAAGAGGAACACATTGAATTGATTCTAAGAGTATTATATTTAGTTTGATTATTATCAATGGATTTCTTTATTTAATTTTAATATCATTTCTGACATATGTTATGTAATTTTAAGAAATAAAAGAATTAAAATCCAAAAAGGAGTTATAAATCTTATAAAAATAATTATAATAATTAATTTATTACGCTGTATTATGATGATTTAGGTACGCTCACACTACAATCAGGTCAAATTGACCGGCTACATAAATAATTCATTATCAACGTTATAACAATATGGTTTACAATACACAAAACCAATAAGAAACAATAGGAAGTTTATCTAATTATATCAGTATGAATAATAATTAAATAAACATATCAGATACAAAATTTGAAAAGCTTAAATTAAAATACATGCCATGCTTTTTTATCCTTTTTAATAGGATAAAAGACTTACGGCTTACTGTTAAATTGACCAAAATGGAACGAAATATTATAAATTTAGATTTATAACAGTGAAAAAGTCAAATTGACCAGATAGTAGCATTATTAAATTGAATTATTCCTTTGGCTTATATCAATACTTCTTAAAGAAATGTTTGATAATTTATTAAAATAATAGTCATTACTTAACAATTCCATAAGGAAGGAGTTAATTATTTTTATATATTACTTTTGTTTGGACGCCAATGTAAAATAATGGCAACACTGTGCGCCGGAAAAAAAGGAAGGCTTGACTTGAAGAAGAGAAGCAGGAAAAAAACAAAAGATTTAATATGAATTGAGAGATAGTTAAATAGTAGTGTGAATTGTAACAAGTAAAATAAACCGACATCTTTAATCTACCAGACGGAGTTCTTATTATTCACCCGCACAACTTGGTCCTTCGTTCAAAACATTGGTCCTTTCGAACCGGATACCAGTGCCTAATAAATAAAATAGTTGTGTGTGGTGAAAGCAACATGATGGGGACTATGAAGGATCTAACAAATGTCCGTAGGATCCTTCGACACAAAGTAACATTATTTCAAAAATATGTTAATCGATTGGAAGAGGGCTTGGTAACAATTCCAGAGGATATTAAGGATAGAATAAAGGGCAGAGAGAATCTTTGAAGAATTGGAAGAGAACCATTTCATCATTGGTAGGAAGTTGGAAGCAGACGATATCGACGAGCAATTCATGGAAGATCACGAAGAGATAGGTGAGTCGTGTATTCAGGCCCTAAATAAGGCAAAGGCCAAATTAAAGCCTGATAAGAAAATATCGGCATAGTCGCAGCAAACAACACCAATGGGCAGTGATATGGGACAGGTGAAACTACCAGAAATTGAGTTACCAACATTTAATGGTGACATAGACAAATGGTTACATTTTCGGGATATGTTGCACTGTTCATTCCAAGCCAAACCTGCCACCTATACAAAAGTTTCATTATTTAAAGTCAGTATTATTAGGTACATCAGCAGAAGTTATACAATTCATAGAGGTGACTACAGATAATTATGAAATTGCATGGGAATTGTTAACTAGGCGTTACAAGAATAATATTCAGTTGGTACAATTTTATTAAATACTAGAGCTTCAGTTTGTTCAGGGAGAGAGTTTTGTAGATTTGCAGAGAGTTCATTATAGTGTAAGGAATAGTGTACGGACACTGCAAACACTGGGAAGATTCAGTGAGTTATTAGAGTTCTGGATAATATCAATATTATCTAAAGTTTAGATTCTAAACGATTAGATTTGAATTCAAGGAAGGATTTGCAGATGTTAATCAACGGAAAAGAAATAGAGGAAATTAGACTTAATGATAGTAAAGGTGATTTCAAGTAAAAAAAATATGAGTTGAGAGATAGTTAAATTGTAGTCTGAATTGTAATAAGTAAAATAAACCGACATCTTTAATCTAGCAAACCGAGTTCTTATTATTCACCCGCACAACTTGGTCCTTTGTTCAAAACAACTTTGATATTTTGTTTAAAATCGTAGATTCTTTTATATTTATTGCTTGTAAAGTTCCCTCAATATTTTTTAATAAATTTTATACTTTATGCTTTTAATAACGAAAATTTAAAAATTAACTTTCTTTCTCACTAAATAAAACTAACATTATTCTCTAAATAGTCTTCTTATCTATATCTAAGTTTATAACTTATATTTACATTACTTTTATCGAACACTTCCTAAAACATAAGAATGTCGCTTAGAAGATTCTATTATGTATTTTGAAAATCTTGTTATACAAATATTGAATTAAATATTATCAATTATATATTATTTGTAAATGGTATATAATATACCTCAAAGTACCATAAAGTAGGAAGCTTATGTAATATTACAATATTGCATCTTGTAGAATTAATAAGTTCCTACAGAAGACATTGATTTTGTTTATTTACTTACAAAATTTATTGGTTCATTCTGACCAAAATTGTATTAAAAATGATATTATATTGTATTAAAAATTATTACTAAACAAACAAAAAGAAGTAGGAATTGCATTCAAACTAAAGTAAATATTAATCCAACGTTCAGCAAACATTTTCTAAAATAGTCTATAAACATGGTTTTACTCTTAACTTAAGAGAAACATTGGATTCGTGTTGCTGCATATTGTTTTCTCATTAATATCATACTTTCTTCTCGGAATGGAATTTCTTTATTGATATATCGTCTACATATTTAAGTGCTTTATTCCAGATAATATTTTTTTAAAGCGCTTAAAAAAATTGAAAATTAAAAAAAATAGAAAATTTTCTTGAAAATTTATTTATTCTTGTCAGAATTAAAATCTACAAAATTATGTGCTTTATTCCATATAAAAATTTAAAAAAATTGTATATCAGAATAATCCACATTTTGTAAAAAAATATGAAAAGTTTCTAGAAAATTTACTTTCATGTCAGAATAGAAATTCTTTATTGATATATCAGCTATAAAATTACGTGCGTTTGTTCCATAAAATAAATTTAAAAAATGCTGAAATAAATTGTCCACATTATTTAAAAAAAAAACAATAAAAATGTTGAAAATTTACTTGGAAATTACTTTATTTATAGAAATATATTCTTGTCGGAATTTATTATATTAATTGTTTTATTCTAAATAAAAATGCGTAATGTAGGGAAAATTGCCCTGAAATTTAGTAAAATAAAAAATTAAAATTGATTTATTTATAGAAAATGTTACTACATTTAATATATTCGCACTATATTTAGCATTATTATTCATGAACATTAAAATTCGTATACGCTTATTAATTATTTAAACATGCAATAGAATTATACCATTTGTATAATTATATAATTAATAAATGAACCATAAATATTCAAACAGCATTTCGATTATTAACTATCAAAATGGTTTCCTTCTAATTAATGTTAGTTTGAATGCCTCGTAACATTATACGTCCATACAAAATTTTTATTTATTAGATCATGCACGATGGTTAAGAAATCATGCAAATATTCCGTTCATGTTTATTTCGTGTTCGTGCGTAATGCATGGTTGGGTTTAACGCGAATAAAAAAAATAAATAAAATGAAATTGTATAAAACTGGATTTAAGGAATGGATGGATATACAATGTAATATTCTCGTGCAAAGGGAAGAAAGCAGATTTGTTTATTCAATGGCCCGAGGGCTGCGAGGGGTCTTCTTGAAATAACACCTGCCATGCCAATACACACTAGACAATGCCACATGGCACACATAAGGGGTGCTTTATGTACAAACATATACACACATGTGTGTATAATCTTAGTAAATACGAATACGAGGGGCAAAAAAAGAAATAAAAAAATATGGGTAAAAGTACAGTAACCTGTTGCAGGTAGATTTGACAAAAGAATAATGTGGAAGAAGGGAAAGAGTGGAGGATTTTCAGGTGCAATTGAGAGGGATTTTAAAGTTTGCAAATGCAATCTTTATCCTTTCCCTTTTTATGTTATTCAATAGATTTTACTTTCGTTTATCTTTTCTTACACTTACACAATATAAAATTGAATTAATTAATTATTAATTAGGAAAAATCATGAATAATTAGAACCAAATTACTTTTGTAATTGAGTTACAACTAAATTACGTAATTTATGTCATATATTTTCTATGTAGATACTTATGAAAAACAATAATTATGTATATTTGCCGCCTTTAACTTATTGGTTTATATCGAATTTCTTTCTAACTGATAATTAAACTTAATAAAAAAAATAAATGTTATATCAATTTTGAAACTTTCAAGTAAAAGTAAATTGAAACATTAATCGAAAATAAATATCAATGTTTAAAAAAAAATCTACGAAATTTTAATCTTCATGTAGGCATTACGTAATAAAATTAGGTTATGCTTTGTTGAATTGTTAGAACGTATAAAGCCTTTATTAAATTTTACTTCCAATTAATTTAAATAAAGTCAAAAAACAATGTTACATTTTTTTTTATAATAAATTTATTATTTACAATCTACCACATGCTGACAATGAGAAAATAATTTAGTGAATATAACAATATATGACAACGAGCGGAATAGTTTCTCATTTGAAACATTCCAAATTATAAAATATAAACTAAATAATTAAAAAAATGTTTTTCTAATATTAAAATCTATATGAAAGATCAAGGGTGTTATGTCTTTTAGTCTATTTTATATTTATATTTCACTATTGTCTAGTAAGTTAATTCGCTCACTAAACATAGAGTTTTCACTGTATTAATTAATCGTTGGATGTCATTATGGATAACTTCGTTTGGCACATACATACCAGGGAGCTTGCAACAGACACTTCGATTGGAAACGTTAAATAATGTCAATTTTTGAGTTGCTAACTGTTTCCCAAAGCTGGATACGATAGGTAACATTGCCTTATATATTAATATTTTATTTTCCAGCGATAGCTGCGATCTTCTCCCAATCAACTAGTATAATTTGGAAAATTTGATTCCTAGTTGCTTCCCTTTAGTTGTGATGTGTTTCCATGTAAGCTACAATATAGGCATTTTTCATATTAAAACCAATTACCGGTATCCCCGGACTTAAGAACGCACGACTTATGAACTCCTGGACTTACGAACAAAATTTTAAAAGATCTACCTTGTTACAAGGAGATATATAGTGAAAAAAAAATTAACTGTCCAAACTAAAATTGATATTTTTTTTAATAGAATAAAATATTTTTGCAAGATGTACTATATGTTTTGATGCATTTGTTTCTTTTGTCGTTTTTATTAAATAATTATGATGTCTACGTTGAAAAGTATTTGTAAGTAAGTATTTTGTTTATTTTAATCTATTTTTTCAAATGTATGCAGTCAGTAATACGGAATTTAACTATATAAAAATAAAAACCATGATAAATGTGGTAAGATAAGTATATTTTGAAATTTTTAAAATTCCCCCGACTTACGAATAAATTCGACTTACGAACAACCCTTTTGAACGGAACTAGTTCTTGTATTTGTTTTTAATATTCTTATTATTCTTATTATTCTTCTACATTTTCTAATTTTATATAAAAAATCTTATTTGATTCTAAGTTTCATAAATAATTTAAATCAATATTTAAAAAAAAAGTTTTAAAATATTTTTTTATAAAAATGTATAAATACTTAAATGTCCAAAACTAATTATTTTCTCATACATTTTTATTGAATGTATATAATTTAAGTTACATTTATTGTAGCAAAAAAAAAGATCTTCTACCCTTTGGTTCTAAATGGGTCAATAAAAAGTGTTAAATATATAAATAAAATAATAACTTCTAATAAACATATTTTCAGCAATAAAAATTTTGTTGTTCGTCGAATGGATATAAAGTTATCTTTTTAATTATAATCACATAACAATAATAATAATTACCGGATATGAAATGAAATACCATTAATATTTACTACGAAGAATAAACAAAATAGCCTAAAGAAGATTGCTGTTGATATTCGCGTAGTTTACGACAGGCGGTTCCAGCATCTACTCGGTGAACTCGGCGAAATAATTTTACGCATATAAAAGGCAATTACGTT
The DNA here is from genome assembly GCF_001412225.1 of Nicrophorus vespilloides. NCBI lineage: Eukaryota > Metazoa > Arthropoda > Insecta > Coleoptera > Silphidae > Nicrophorus > Nicrophorus vespilloides. The sequence continues at coordinate 490,054 of NW_017100081.1, read as the reverse complement.
TCAAATAAGTTAGCTGACCGAACGGAGAACAGAGATGAAGAAGAACAGAGAAAAAAATGTATATAAGAGAGAAAAAAATGAGCGAAGAAGAAGCAACAATCGCATAAAATACGCACGTTATTATTTATTTAAATATTCTTCTCTTATTGCAATTTAATTTTATTGCGATCGTTTCCACGATGTTAATTAACCATTAGCGGCTTTCTTGTGCGTTGATTTCAAAGAAATCGAATTCCATTTACATTTCTTGTATATACATATATATTTGCTTTCGCTGAATTCTATTCATTAGCGAAGTGTTAATAATTTAATTTATTTGCTCATCGTACCTTCTTTTGATTGATAATAAGGAAGTTCTGTTTGTTAAATACTTCGATAATTCATTAATCAATGTGAAAACCAATCTAAATATTTGCATTTATAAAACGATATTCAAATTAATTTATTTTCTTCTTCATAATTTATTGAGTTGAGCTCATTAACTCAACTGGACATCATTTTCTTTGCTATACTAATAATAGTTTTAAACCACATATACTAATTAAATATTTTTTTATTAAAAAAATGATTTATATCATTAACTCAAACTCGTAATTAGAACTGAATAATTTAAAGATACAATTATCGTTTAAAGTATTTATGTCAATGTAGTTTAATAGTTTGAACTATTTTAAAATAAATGTAAATAACTATTTTTTTTATGTTATATAATTTTATCCACAACCTGTTCATCATTGTGAACATTGAGTAGATTTAAAATCGCGGTTGACATTAAATGGATAATCTTTTCCGGTGGATAGTTACCATTATGATGATTTCGATTTTAACCGGCGCCCAGCAAATTGTGGGTAGGGCGACTTAACAATTCGGCTATTAGTCGCCACAAATAATTAATATGAAAATGTTTAACGATTTAAATGTTACAACCACATTAAAAAAAAGTGACTGTTAACTTCGAGGGCCCTGGACTAATACTGTTTGTTTTCATTTTTATTATCATTTTGACCATTGCACGGGACCCTAAGAGGAACCCTAAGAGAAATACCTTGCCACTGTTTATACTATTTTACAGTAATATCTTATGAGGAAATTGATTCGGTTTTCGAACAGACTTTATAAAACGAATTATGTTCGAAAAACGATATTCCGCTGAATTAATAAAAGTAATGAGAAAAATGTTTGTATGTAGGAGCATATATACAATATATTAAATTTATTATTAAGTTATTTCAATAACCATTTGGTCCTAAATAAACCTGTACATATTTTGTATTAAAACAAAAATTAAATTTTATTTTATTAAATATAATTTATGAAACCAATATATAAAACAATTCCTCAAGTGCAAAAGAATGCAGCGAAAAATTTGAAGACAAATCAAAGATTTACACAAATTCAATGAAAGATATGTATGAACAACTTCGTCTCGGGTCTAGACTGTAATTTATTCCAAATTTCATTGACTAGGAATACCAATAAAAACTGCATACATTATTTTGATGTTTTGACTATTTTCTTTATAATTTTATTGAATTTATTTTCATTTTATATTTATATGTTTACGCATGTGTCTATTGCATAAACTTGCCGGATTATACCAATTAGTTATATTTGATAACCGAATTTCCACTTTACCTTGATTTGATTTGTACATCATTTTATGTTAGTAATCTAATAGAAGATTTATCTCTAATGAAATCCATATTAATAATAACACTGATTTTCAATGATCTTAGTTATCACTTAAAGTTATTCTATACATTCACATCATATTAAAACAAGTTGAAAAACACATAGAGGAAAAAAAATTTAATCTTGGTTTATTATATTTTATAAGAATATAAATAAATTAAAAAAATAGTGAATAAATGTTATTTAACGAACTCAAGTCTATTCAACTGATGTTATAAAAAAAGATCAACTTCAACATCAAATGGGAATATATTTATGTTGGAGGAAGAAACTCCAAAAAGAACAATTAATAATGTTGAAATGTTGATTATATAAAGAATTTAAGTGTAGGAGCATCATCCAAATATCCCTATTATAAGAAATCGGGTTTTTCAAGGTAGCAAAATAAAGTCTAATGGTTTCGATCCCAAAATCTGCAATGCATGAAGCTGTCATCTTCATTATTTTTCCTCCGCCAACTTCTCGTTTCCGTTCGCTTCTTTTCCTTTGCGTTTTGTTGTTTAGTCCAAAACTGTACAATTTAAATCTCCTGCCTTTCAGGGAAACACGAGACACGGCAGTTTATGGGTCGAGATTGAATCTTTGTTCTCGAACAAGTACTAATCTCTTCAGCGATTCGAAAAGTCGATAAGTTCTTTTTAGCCCGGTGACGCGGCCTCTGCCTCTTCAGCTCGATTCGCCTACTACCAACGACGCTGCAGGCCAAGCACGCTTCTGCTCTCTTTAGGTACCAATGGTCCCATTGTCTGGGATTGCCGTGCTCTCGTGTACACACAAAACCCACCAGAGCAACGGATTTGTTTAGACGTAATTTTATATGGCCACGGTTTTGTTTAGTCTCTCTCCAAACAACCAAACCATTTGGCAAAACTCGGCTCATATTTAACTACCATCATAGTGACATTAACATACCAAAAAATCCTCCATATATATTTACTCCTGTACATAATGTATACACAAAGAGAGGACAGAAATGAGCCAATAAAAAATCCCTATTAAAATCGGTGAACGTATTCTTTGATTTATCATGGGACCTTTGATGAATAAAAATTACCCTCATCATGCGTTTGAGCCACATACACACAAAGCCAGGGAGCAACACAATAATTCAATTATGATAAATAGGGAAAGAATTCCCCCTGCGAAGCCAGACGACAACAATAACAACAGTAGAAGACGGAACGGAGGAAAAAAAGAGGCAGATTTGTATCAGCATTTCCTTGTACAAAATCGAAACCAGGAACCGTTATGTCCACCGTTGCTTTCTACGTAATCTGAAATGGGGTGAACGAGGGATAGAATATTCATAGGACCCACATCAAATCTTTCAAAATTATAATAAATCTAATCAAGATTCTACAGATTACATGATTGCATTATATCATGCAGAAAAAAACCATTTATAATATGTTTTAAAAATAGAAATTCGTTATTAATAAAAAGTTTTGATTTCCCTCTTATTACATAATAACCACATTTTTAATTATTTGATCAATTATTATTATTTTAATTTTTAAACTTTTTTGATAATGTTTAATCAAATTAAAAACATAGACTTTTTACTTGTTTCCTACATAGTTTTTTAAATTTAATTTATATTGCTTTTTAATGCAATCTATATTAAAATTATCTTATAAATAATTAATTTGTTTATATAATAACAGTAATATTAATCATATTTTGCTGTATGAATCATATAATATTAATAGTGAAGTGATGTAAGTGAATTGGTTTGAATCGAAGATCGTTTTCTACGAGGCCAGATGTTCGATATCGTACGGTGGAATCTCAATCAATCAGCAGCAGATTTTTAATTGCGCCAAAGTAATTACTTAGCATCCTTCACGTTTCGAACATTCATTAAGCTTTTCCCTTTTTACTGCGCGCCCGTCTATTAAGGATTTTTGCAATAAGATTAAGCTTCTGAGAAGCGAATAATGCGGGCTCGAAAACGTACAAGAACAATATTTATTATGGCTTACCAATTATAGTCTGTTTCTAAAGCAACCTTCAGTGAAGTTCAATATCCTATCTATTCTAATGCGTGTTGAAAAAAAAATACAACTTATATTATTTATACATAGTAACTTCTCAACTTACGACCTTTCACAGCAAAAATAAATTTAATTAAAAAATAACTGTTTTCGGTAATAAATCTAAAGAGCTTGCAATGAATTTCTGTTCTATAAACGATAATCCAGAATAATGAGTAGTTATTAATTATTAGAAATAAAAGCATATCAGATCCATTAAATTTTGTGTAAGAAAATTGAGAAGTATTTATATAAAAATAGTAATTGTGTTTCTGAAATGGTATTATGTAAAAAATGATATAAATTATAATTTACTTAATTTATCATAATAAATATAAAATATTTAATTTCAATAATATTAGTAGAATGTTTGTTATATATAACTGTATATTATTTGTTACATAAAAGTTAAAAAGGAAACTGATTTATATTTATTTTTATTAAAGAAGTTTCCTATTATTTTTATTAAATTTCATTATATAACAATTAAAGGAAGATTAAAACTTGATACTTGTGTTTCAACCCTGAATAATCTTTGATCAAATACAAGAGCGACGAACAAACACCGGATCGTTTTTTCACGACAGGAATGTAATTAATGGACGACGAAAAGTAAACACATTTTGTAAAGTGGGATTTTGGTCGCTGGTCGTCAGCTTTTTTTACCATTCGCATCTTACAGTTTGCAGCTGAACCTATATGGCATCAAATGAATATTAAACCCGAAAAGAAAAGACTCATGCTCAAGGAACCCGTTTCTTTTTTCGCGTATTTGGTCCTGAAGGCACTCCGAGCATCGTCCTTCCGTTAACAAACAAAACAGAAGTCGTCGGCGTCGTGTGCATGTGCTGCGGTGGGTTCTTCTCGCAAAATGGCAATGCACTTGCAAAAATGCCTCGTCTGTATGTGTGTGCGAAATAAATTCTTCTCCGAAAAGCTCACGGGACTGACAAGTTGACAACGAGCCGCGCATTTATCCCAATAAGGGATGCTGCGGTCCTTCAGACGCGCGACATATACGGCCCGGAGTCCTTCTCTCCGCTCTTCGAGTTAACCAACCGCTCTACCATATCTTTCTACTCGTTTCTTTTTTTGATCCGTTGTCGCTGCTGCTGTTATCCTGTTCCGTCCTACTCTGCGTTCGTTCTTTCTTGTCCTTTCGACATTTAGCTACATTTGTATGGCAAGCGGCACGCCGCGACTCCTAGATGAGGCATAAACTATTTGGAAAATTCTCCTTTTGGCACACGCTATGCTCAATATCCAGGACTCATCTGCTGCATAAGGAGGGGCAAAGGATAGTAGCCGGCACGCGAGTTTTTCCACACACGATTTCTATTATTCAATCAGAAAATCCGACGAGGACGGCGCACGTAATTGCATATCATTATGTCATAAAATTAATTATTCGCGAGCTTTTAGAAAGCTCTGCGCGATAAATGCGAGAGTATATTCTACCTTTGCTGACGGAGAACGTGATCTGGGCTAATTGCAGCTTTACAACGTTTCCATTGACGTGAACGGTTTCTCTCCGAAAGAAGAAAACAAAACTGATTATATTGTTCGCCGCTACGAAAACTTATAAACACTTTTGTAACCCTAACAATAATCATCTCGTTAGTGTACATATTCTTAAGACCTTACAATACAGTAGTTTATAATTAATTTAACATTCTACCATTACAATAATATATTTACTAAAGCGTAATCGTATTTTCATTTACAATTTATTAATTCAAGTGAAACTAAAACAAATTGCTAAATCTATTTTTTTCTTAATAAGTTTTAATTATTTAATTTATTAGCAAATTGTTTTAAATATTTCCCTTTGGAAAAAGTATTTTAATACCTTAAAATATAATAATATTTGAAAATACTTGCAATACTTTCTAATTAATATTGAAAGTACATAGTTGGTTGCAATTTATATATTGATTGAATAGACTTAAAAACTATATCTGGATGGATATAATATAATAAAAGATAAAAATAAAATCTTACTGAAGGTAATCTCATTGGTTTTCTTATAATATTTATCGAGTCAACAATAAATAAAATATCTATCACGAAGAATAATCATTTCCCTGCATAAAGGCTTTTATTAAACCATACCATTCAAGACTACTACTTATAAACTAAAAATTATTTAAATTTTAGAACTATCATATGTAGTTACAGGCACACGAACTAATTTATAATTACAGTAATTCAATGGGAAAAATTCATTCAGAAGGTTTAATGACTTTTCAACAGAAATATAGACATCCTGTCCGTGATTTATGTCAAGAGTTGTATAGCTCCGAGTTATAAATTTAAAATATTAACTGCACTATTCATGCAAACAATGGAGTGCGCAAATATTATGTTCCACAAGCGTGTAGAACATCACGAATAGGGTAACAAGCCAATCATAGTTTGTATTAACGGTATATACTTCTTCTCCATTTGTCGAACTTCATAACTGTTTCCTCAGATAAAATATGTAAAATAAGAGCAGTACATTTTAAATAAATTATAAATTTCATAAAATGAAAACTGTATATTGAGTATTATATAATAGCATTACAGAATCAGATTATATTAATCAATTTTAAACATATCAATTGGTGCATAACAGTGTTTCTCAACCTATAAGCCGTGACTCAAATTTCGATTGCAATATTTAAGTCGTAGGTCACAATATGAGAAACAATTACAATCAAATATGAAGGGTCTCATGGCAAAAAACTCGACATTTCTGTGAATGTATTAATATTTTTTAAAATCATTAGAGGCACTTCAATTGTAAATCGGTTTATTTATGTAAAAAAAAGTCCTTTTTATGGTTTGGAAAATATGCTAATTTTAAAAATATAGTAGTAATATCTATATGTGTTTTTTTTTTATAAAAGTCAAGGTTATCAACGTCATTTTGACAAGAATATTCATTTGAAGGCAGAACATAAACACAGTAGTTTTGTTGTTCAAATTTATTACATTTTAAAAAGATCTACGATTAATATTTTTGTGCTAATTGTAACTGTCAATCTATAAAATCATTCTGAAAACCTGTACATCCTCCCACGGAATTAATTCTATACGTAGAAAATAATGGTTGATTATAGTCTTTACATTTTTAGCTAAGTCATTTCAAGGATGCGACTTAAGCACGTTAAAACAATCCTGCGCAATAGATAAGTGACAGAGAAGAGGAGATGAAAACGTCAGGAATTGAGGAACAAAAATCCAATGAGCCAAACACTCATTCCAGACGTACACTTAAAAAGCTTTTAAAGCAAACTCGTGCTGTCTGCCTACGAGGGCGACGGTTATCTTTATCAGGTTTTGCTCAAGTACCCGATGTCTTTTAGCAAATTGAAATCACTATTCCAAAGCAGAAATAAATAAACAACAGCACAGACCAAATGCAGCACATCGAAAAAAAAAAGAACTAAAGATGAATGGTGAAGAAGATGGCAAAAGGGTTATCGCGACATGACCTTTTTTAACAGCTTGTTTCCTATCGAAGAGCAATCTCTAAACTTGCATCAATTCGTAATAGTAGATGATTTATTCGCGAGGCTATGAAAACGCGACCTTTGTAAATCATCGCGAATCTATTTATATATAGATATATACATAGTGGTGGATCGGGTTTCCTCATAAACATAATCCTTTATTTACGTCTCATTTGGTCTAAGTATATAAAAAAAATAACAAAGAAATCAAGGATGAGAACGTTCGTTTTAATCTGTTGCATGCATGAATAGAACTCATTTTTCTCGTCATCATCATCATCAGCAGGCCAAAGTGGTGAAATACATATATGATAAATTCCATATTACGTGATCTGTTTTCTGTAGCGGCTGTCTGAATAATCCATCGCTACCGTCAAAGAACAGACGGTTTATTCTTTTGCCGAGGATTTAATAAAAAAATCATATTATATAAAAGATTTATGATAGGAAACGCAGCACGTGTCTGTCTCATAATTCAAACTGGAGATGTATAAAAATTCCCGTTTCCATTTAAATGTTCCATACAGTTGCAGCATGAAGGAAATAATAATACTTTAATTTCATATTTATTGTCAGTTTTTTTTCTATTCTTTTACCAACATAATTATTCTACAAATATAATGAATGAAATTTTAATTTATCTCTTTTAATTATTAAAATATTTACTAATTTAATGGGTTTAAGTTTATATAGGAACTACTTTTATTTTTTCCAAACACATTTTTTTTATGGAAACTTTAAAATCGGACTGTAATGAATGTGAACTGATCAAATACGCACTATGTGAGGTATTACTGTATTTTTTTAAATTTTGATGTTTTTTTGTACTTTAACTTATTAATTATTTTACTAATACAAATAAATAATATTTTTATTCAATAATTGCAACTTCATATTATTTCAATGATTCAACAGTTTACGTAAGGAATTATTGATCGCAATCTTAATCATGTCATTAATGTATAATCTCCATTGCCATCTAATATTAATTACTCGCAAACAGTTACATAATTACGTTAATAATCTACTCGACAACTTAAAATAGATGCATGACTGAGAAATTAATAATGTGCCATTTACCACTCAGATAACACAGATTGAACATGAAGGTATACCAGGAAGTATTTCTTCTTTAAATCGAGTTTAATCTAAATTAAAATATTAGTTTAAAATAAGTGGTAAAGTATACATATTTTTAGTTTTTTTTTCTTTGATGTAATTAATTATTTAATTGTCTTTATCTCTTAATCATCTTCTAATTAATTTATTAATTAGAATCGAAACAGCGTTAAACAATGTCACATTAAAATATAATAAGTAGTTAAATTTGGAGCTGTGAGTAGACCGCATTATATCGAATCAGCATTAATCGAAGAAGCGCTAAATGAGGTTTTACTGTATTCATATATTCGTATTAAAAATTACATTAATGATAAATAATGTTAAAAATCTAGATATAATTATAGAATTCAATTAAAATAAAATAATTTGCACAACGTTTCCAAAAGTTTAAGCAGAATAAATTACGAAATTATGTACTGCAATTAAATGTTGCAATCTTCATAAGTGAGATAAGATGCTTTGCGGAAATTCCTTTTAATGAATTTTAAAAGCTGATACATTGCAGTTTAAGAAAGCCGCCAGAAGTTAATTACATTTCACATATATTTATAAATTATACTAAGTAACCTTGTTTTAATCAAAACGAATATTTTATAAATTATTTTTTTCTGGATTAAACGATGAACAATTTAAATATACTTAATGTAATTATATTTTTTTAGTTACTATATATATGTTTAAAAAGACAAAATAGTTTCTTTGAAGACATAAGTAAAATTATTTGTTTACGATATGCATAATGAGATTGTGAGTTCATGGAATAAACACTCCCTGTTTGTAATTTATCATGAAGTGTCATGTTTAATTATCAATATTTATTTTACTTTATCTACTTTCACATTGGTTTCCGTTTCTTTGTTTATTCTTAATGATAAGCCTTGTCGTACGAATAAAGTAATTAATTTTAACACCTAATGTAATAATATTTCATTTAAATATTAATTTATTACTTTTTAAAATGTTATACACATATACACAAATGTTAATAAACATATACAGTAAAACCTTTTTTTGAGCGGTAGATTTTCATAAATTTCATTTTACATTTAAATTCTCATTGTACATATGGAGAAATTTTCAAAATGCATATACATAATTCACTGCTACTCGTGATAATCCAAAACGCGCATCTTCTTGTGATGAATTGGTTCAAAATCGACTAACAAAATCGTTTGAGCAGGCTGTACACTGATAGAAAACATTATAATGGTACCAACGCTATTGGAATTGGTTGGATTTCATATACCGCATAAAAAAATCGCATAGACGCGGTCCTTGTCTAGGTTCTACTGTACAATATTTATACCTTCTTTTATTTCTTTTCAGTCTATTGAATATTTCAAAGGATGTTTTTACACAATATTAATAACTTAATAGAAAGGAAAATTTAGAAAGGAAAATATAACAAAAACTATTGGCATAATTATTTCATACTTTGTATAATTATATACGTAAAATAAATATTGTTCTTATTAATGTAAGCAAATGAGCTTTTTCTAAAATTTAACTTCTAAGAACAAAAAATTGGCATAGACAATTGAAATTACTTGGTAAATTAAACCAACTTGCCGTGTAAAATAAAAAGTACCAAGTAAAATTAAAAGAAAGAAATATTTTGTACTGCGAAATATATAATTAAAAAAATTGAATCGATTATAATTTCTTAAATGTATAAAAAATTGTTTAAGTAACATTAGCAAATTGTATATCAAAAATATATGCATAAATTTGAAAAAAATAGATGAAAATAAACAAAGTACTTACAAATACTTTTCAATGTAGATAGCACAATTATTTAATAAAAAACATAAGAAATAAATGATAGTACATCTTCAAACAAACATATTATATTTTATTAAAGAAATTATCAATTTTTGTTTGGACAAATAATTTTTTTATCGCTATATATCTCCTTGTAATAAATTAGAGCTTTTAGAATTTTGTTTGTAAGTCCGGGAGTTCATAAGGTTGGGAATACCTGTATAATTATAAAATGTATTAGTTCTTCGGCTTTTGCGGCTCTCAGTTTTCACAGCAATGGTTATGGTGGAAAATTCATTTTTCTAGTAGACTGCTGCTAGCGACTCTCTAGACTTTTTTATATCTGGAAATATCTTGAAAATTGCTTTTTGCTCCAAGAAGGTTGCCGATCCCTTGATGTTTTTATACCCTTATTGAATAATTTATTTGGTTTTTAAATTTGATTTACCATATATTTCATAAAATAACATATAATAAATTTATAAAACTCTTTTTATTATATAAAAATATTAAACACTATAAACGCTTTCTTAATTATTTTCACCTTAATATCTACTTTTCCACACAAAATGTGCGTCTCATGCCCAAAAAAATGGTATTTGTTTTTTACTTTACTTTGTTAATTATTGTTGATTATATAAATGTTTGGATTTTGTTTGTATGAGATTTATATGAAAAATATTACTTAATTACTGTTATTAGTTGTAACATAAGAATAATTATAAGATATTTTTTTAAACTGATCATTAATTGTGTATTTTTATTGCAATTACATAATTTATTGTATTTAATTCCGAGGTGTGGATGTATGGCTTCAACACGATTAAATTAGGAAACCGAGCCGTGATTTCGTTCTGATTTAATTATTGTGTTGCATGCGTTTAGTTGGAACGTTCGTCGCGTTGTTGTCCTTTTGATTGTTCGGAAGTGTCAATGGTGTCCATTCGATTAGCGTGCCGCTAATGTGACATGGGAACCGAAATGATCCGGATACCGTGAATCAAATATAGGAGCTTGGACGATCGAATCTAGGGGAGACCGGATAGCGGCGTTTTCCGGATTGCCGTTCCCACGGGCTACCTGCCACGTGTCGTCCACCGCATGTGCTCCCTCCTCCATTGTTGTCCCCTACTCTTGCTGCGCTCCCCCAACTCGATTAAACACCGTCACTACCAGCACCAAAAACCATCGCCATCCCCGAAGAATCGAATGGCTTTATGAATGCGCCACCCCCCAACGCGAACAAACAGCGCGGATGCTTTTCCACCCCCTCGCGGTCAACAAAAGGCAAATTAGATCCGGATAGTGTGGGAAACGAAAAATCACGATTACTACACAACACAAATAAATCGGTTCGCCTAAAAGCGGCAATAAATTTAAAGTAATTACATCGGGCGTTTTGCATTCGACTACTTTCAAGTTGATTGCATTCAATTATATCAACCAGATTTGATTTACGTTCGTTCTAGTATGCATGAAAATGATAATAAAATCATTAACGACTACTTTCATAGATGAAGAAAATATGAAGAAAAATAATTTTAAAAACGTTGCCTAATAAGCAATTTCACGTAAATTGCTCAATTAAGAACAATTGGAATCAGTTAAGTATTTCAATGTCGTAGTTGTTTTCTGAGAATTAATATAACTGTATTCAATTTGATTACACTCGTTTGATAATATAAATAACTATTTTGTTATGATTTCTTAATAGCTAAGAACTAATTAATAGATAATTGGCAATAAACTTTAATTTACATTTTGTTTTTATTCATTTTTTTATATTGAATCTCCGCTTATTGTAAATAATTACAAATGAAATATATAAATAATTAAAATAATAATAATCAATCGTACAAAAAAACATATACAGAAATAAAAATAACATAATAAATATATATAATTTCAAAAAAGTTAACTGATACAAAGCTATTAACCATAGGTCTTTCTGCCCTAATTAAAATATTTAGGTGAATTAAATTTTTGGTTAACCTAATCTTTTGCTAATGGAAGAAAAGTATAATTTTGAAAAAAAATAAGATGCGTTTCTCTGTTTAATCTTTCGTATATTTTTAGCATTCGCATTGTCAATATTTCGTTTCTTATAATCCCGAGATATAGAACATGAATCCTGGGAGAAAGGATTATTGTTAATCAAAGAAAGTGAAACTTATTTTGCTCAAATTTAATTATGACGATGCACATTTAATTATGATGCTACATTCAGTATTGGTTTAACGTTAATTAAGACATATGTTTAATAATATTTACATTTTAATGAACATGTACAATATTAATCACATATAAATCGATGTAACATGTATAAAATTAAGGAGAAAGTTTCATAATAAAAAATTAATATCTTAATATGTAAAGTGAAATTCACCGAAATATCAGTACTCACAATAAAAAAATATACAAAGGATCATGTATATATACGAGGGGTCTAACAAAAGTGCGCTAAATTGGCAGAAGAAAAAACAATTTTATTTTAATATTTATAATATTTATCTTTTTGTAATTTCTCTACATAATTTCCAATTATTTCAATACATTTCTTCAATAGAGCTATCTTTCAAAACATTCCTTCCAAAATCAGCTTTTTGGAGCTTTTCAACTTTTAATTTATGATCTCTTCATTTGAATTGAAGACTATTTACTTCAATTTCTTTTAATTTCAGAATCAGAAGCCAGAAATCACAAGGCTGTAGGTCAGTAGAAGGTGCTGGGCAAATTTCATTAATGTCAGAAAGCGCAAGAAACTTCAGTAGTGTCAGTGGGCGCATGATCATGATGTAAAAAGTAGAGACAAAGTTCCCCTTTTTCTGGTTTCTTAACAAATTTTTAAAAACTTGTGGTAAGCAAGTTTCTGTGTACTACTTAGCAGTTACCCTCTGACCAGTTTCGAGTGATATAGCAGATATATCTCTTTTACCCTCGTAAAGTAAATCGACATCATCACTTTTGTTATTGATTTATGTTGTCATGCTTTAACTGAGGGGATTTGCATCTTCTGCGTTACATGGACAGCTGCTTGGTTTCCAGGTCATATTTATAGAATCAAGATTCATCACATGTTACGATTTTACTAAAAGTGACAGAGGTAGTAATTATATAAATTATACTGTAATTACTGTTATATTTAATATCTATTATTATTTGCCACACTTATGACCAAACTGCTATCAACCAAGGTCTTCTCATCTAAATATGTATTAATTTGTGATAAATAATCGATTTAAGCAATTAAGTTTGAATGGACACCAGTAAATACCCATGAAAGTAAGAGCAAATCATAATAAATTCAACATTTGTAAACTGATTTCCTGTATAACAAATTTTAAAAAATATGTAAAATAATATTAATATTTATTTATCTATCCATAAACTATTCTAAATGAATCCTAATTATTATCACCTAATTTATCGCACAAGGATATAAGCATATACTATGATTATTAAGGAATCATAAATAACTGTGTTTCTATGATCATTCAATGTAAAATACGTTTATTATACAACTTTGCTTAATTTGAATCACGTTCGAAGCGCTAATAATTATAGTAAAGATGATTACTATAATTATTACTCAAATATATTTGTAAAGACTTGTTTCTATGTATTTTTCTTTTTAACTCTATAGAGTAGTTTACATATAAGTCGAAATATTACTTTAAATTGATATAAATTTACTTCAATCTTTAAAATTTATTCAGAATAAATTGATTATTGATATATTTTATACAGGCTATTTATTTTATGATGTAGTAAAGTTAAGAATTTTTTTACTATATTAAATAATATATTTTAATATACTGTCTGCAAAGTTCTGAGGTATTTAATAATAGTTTTATAGTTCACGTTTTTAAATTTTAGTTCAAAAATATTGTTCATGCAAAATATATCTTATAAAGCAAATCATGAAACGTTAGGAAATCTTGTTTTTTGTTTCCTATTTACATTTCTCTTATTTGGTAAATGATTAGAAAGCAATACTAGATATTAAGTTACAAATATTTCTACAGAATAAATGACAGCTTAGGTTCCAAGACCAAGTCAATCCTTATGACACCACCTCTTCACAATGAGAACTCTTGAGCTCTTCCCTATGCTAACTCAAGTACAATCTTACGGACTTCTACACTACAGTAAATTGTTTTTCTAATTAGGATGTCACGGTATACACAGCTAAAGGCTTTGTTAAAATCACAGAAAACTGATCCTATCCACTCCAAATAATGAAATATCCACTCCAACAAAATACCAATGGTCATCAATGTTGACAAATGAGACGTGAAATCATCCTTATTTCAACTTGGTTTTAAATTTCTTTACTTACGACATTTGAGCTATAACGTCTGTAAACGATCGTAAATTTTATTTATTTTTTTTAATTTACCTTAGTAATAATAAATTATATACATAAATATTGGCAAAACTTATCATATAGAAATAATTAAAAAATTGAATAATAAAATGAAAATAATTCTACACAAAAAACGTAAGAAATGTCATTATTCAAATGAACAAGTGTTATGTATACAGGTATACCCCGACTTACCAGGAGATACGAACAAAATTATAAAAAAAAATGAAATGTCCAAACAAAAATTGATAATTTTTTTAATAAAATATAATATTTTTGAATGTACTATCTGTTTTGTTGCATTTGTTTCTATTATCGTTTATTTGTTTATTTTAATCTATTTTTTCAAATTTAGACAGTTCGTAAGTCGGGGGATACCTGTACACTTATAAGTTTGAACTCAGGTTAAAATAAATATTTTAATTATAAAACTATAAGATTTATGTTTAAACTTTAAGTAATAACAATTATGTGTAATTAATAGAAATTTCATCTGTAGATAATTATATTTTTAATGTCAAAAAATATAATTGTATTGTTATTTACGAACATCAATTTCCAAAGCTTTTCACAATGATGTATACAAATGTAAAAAGTCCTTGTGCTGCTTTATTGACAAGTAAATAATGTTAACACAAGATACAAACGTAATCCATGACTATTGCACACATATGCCATTAAATTTCATAACTTGTATTCATATTTCCATACCATTGGCATTTGACGAAATTACGTTTTCACGATTAAAACAATATATTTCAAATGCACAATCTACAAGGTAAAACAGCAACAACAAAAAATAAGTGGACTAGCATGATAGGTTAATGCAAGCCATTATTGCAAAAGATGATGACCTAGATAGAAAAAAAAAGATGAACGTGCATAAAGAAATAATTAAATTAATAAACGACTTCCTCAATTAATTACAAAGCAAAACAATCGATAGCTATTAAAAATCCATTAAAGAAAACACCATAAATCCGGCGCATCAATTTTTTATAAACGTTAAAAATCCACATGTGGTGTAGGTAAACGTAATAGAATTTCGTATAAATAGTATGCCTTTACATAATTTTATCGCAAATTATACGAGCGCCGAAGTTTGTAATTATATAACTATTGAAACTCATGCCGCAGAGTATAGATATTATGATCCTAATCAGGAAGTTGAAAATCCATGCTTATTATTTATTGCCATTTATCTAATGTAATAATATTGTTCACCGAAAAAAAAATTATTTAAAATAACACAATCGTGTTTCATGTTTTCTTTTATTTGTTTCAATAAATCAGTTTCAAATTAACATGGTTTGGATAATTGATGGATGGCATAAATTTCGTTTCCCATGGTTTATAAGTGCGAGTCTTTGTTTTAAAATGATAAAGAAGGATAGACAAAAAGGAGATATTAAATGTAAGAATTAAACGGCAGATTAAGTGCTTTCAGTGCAGAAGATTAAAAGAAGCAGAGTAGACAACGATTGCTGCCTACGCGAACAATTTATGATGATTAATCCAAGTATTATGCAAAAATGTGATCGTACAAATGAAGATATTAAAATCTGTTTCATACTAGGATTGAAATCTTTGGAACATTGCATCATGATATTCAATTAGTCTTCAAAATGTGTTCATCTTTATGTTGTTTTCTACAGAATGTGTATTTTATAAGATATTCTTTATATGTAAATTTAAGAAATAATATTTTGTTCTGGTCCATTTAATATTTTTATTTGTACATGTACAATTCTGGAATTCTTCCCCATCTTATCTTCGAAGTTTTATGTCTATGTTGGTCTTCTTGGTCCTCAAGCAAGTGCGTTCTACACAAGTCGCCCCATTACACGGACCCGCTTGGAATTATGTAAATTACTTAATCTTCTTACATCTAAATTTTTCATGCTCCTCTTTATTAAATCTTCGCTTGACGCTCGTGTTTTCTCTTATTCAAATTAAATCACCTCTACCTATCGTAGTAACTTGTTGACGCTGTACATGCATAATAAACTGACTTAAATTAGCTACGATTATTGCATTTAATCCAGTTATATTCTTAGATTTAGTATGAAGTAGATTAATCACATAATAAAATCGATATTTATTAGTCGAATAATAAAAAATATATAGTTTCTCTAAAAAAAATGAAACAGGAATTTTATCCAGGTTAATTGGCTCAATGTTATTCAAAACCATGTTATTTGATACTCCAAATCCATATATAAATGGACATTCGGTTACCAATATCATAGTTGCATCATGAGTACCTTTATACTTATATACTATATATGTTTTTAACTGCAGAGCAATACCTCTCATAGTTCGGGTATATCCAAGACAGTTTCCAATCCAAGAACTAAATACATACAAAAAATAATTGCAATAAACCTCACGATGCATTATAAAGAGAAAACACCAATGATTATTGTATAAAAAAAAAGTTGTGTACTACTTTTTATTTTGTTCAATTGAAATTTCCAAACCGGACTATGCGAGGTATTGCTGTAACATGTATTTAAAAGTTAATATTTAAATTATGAAATTAATGCATAATTATTATTTTTTTGTAATATGAATCAATAAGCGAATGAGACAATATTTTATAAAAATAAATATATTATTAAATTCAAAAAAATAAATATGTCAATTTTTATGAGTTAAAAATCTTTATGAAAAAAAAACAACAAAACTTTCTACAAAATAATTTCTATTTTTATTGAAATAAAACAGTGTACGTTTATTAATTACTATTTACTACTAATGCGTGTAATATATTGTTTATTATACAAAAATAAAGTAAATATGTGGGTAACTGAATTAGAGAAAATTTTCACACGTTTTATGAGATGTTGTTTTATTAAGTAAGTCATTTGAGTGTTACAAAAATAGAATATAATTGATGTTTTAAGCAGCTCGTGTAGAATCAGTGTAGATTACATGCACTATTATTCCTCTATACCAAAAGATATACCCGATTCGGGCTATTTATTTGTATAATAACTCAACACCTATGCCTGTGATACGACTAGTTGAAGTTACAGCGGTAAGTGAAATACACGAGAGGAACATGTTTACGGCAGCTTTTGTGTACGGAGATGGTCCCGTGTGTTGATAAATGTAGTGTACCATATATACATTTGAAGACAACCATCTGTAGATGGTCCCCCCTTATTTAATTTATATAGAGCATGAGAAAATAATATAAGGAAGATCATAAAAGGCGAACACCGAAAGAGAGTGTACAGAAAAAAACGCAACGACAACAACAAACGGCAGAAGGAATTGGTTTCATTCATAAAGCATTACTACTTCCAATGAGGACATTGACCAAAACGGCTGTGTTTCTAATTATACTTCCGAAATAAGTCTTGAGAAATTTTTAAATAAATAAAACGTGTGTGTGGCTTCTCATATAAACATATTCACATACACACATCATACGTGGTGGAATGATGAGTATAAAGTCTCTACTGCTTGAAAAAAAAGAATTGTATCTCTTGGTAAAAATGTTTACTAAAAGGCAAGTTAGTCTTTTCTTTTGTCTATTTTCTTACTGTATGTTTTCACCTTCTTTTTTTCTTTCTATATCAACGCGGTAATTGCAAATGGCGCATTATACTTGCGCATATAATGCAAGGCAATTTCGCATCCATACACCTGCTAGGTAGGAAAACCTTGGTTTTTCGAATCGAAGGCAAGTGCGTTTAAGGCACACACAACTTCTTTGTAACTTCTCCACGCGGAGATAACGCGCATTAAGCAGGTGTCTTTTTTGCGAAAAATAAAAATAAAGCACACAAATGGGAAGCAGCACTTAATTCCTTTTGTTGCTACTGCTTCTGCTGCTGTTTTGTCCTGTCTCTTCTCCTCCTGTCCTCCCTTTTGCACACAACACATAATTGACTAATATGGAAGATTAACTTCGGCAAATGGGGTGAGCTGTGGGAACGGAGGGTGCCGACTTGCCACCAGGTATTATTAATTTCGGACATGCTTGTCGCCCTAGCTTTTATTATCTTTGGAGGGGTTCAACCCTCTGTGCCCTTAATGCAGAACCTCCAAAACATGTTATTCATATAGGATTCTCCACTTTCTATGACACCAAATAATAACAAAGTACACAAACATAAAATTAATGAAATATTTCTCAGGATCATATCCGGTTTAACTTCTCATTTAAATATTTAATTCTTCAAAATTTTATATATGACAAATTTTTGTTACTTACAACCAATTCTAATATGACTGAAAGACGTTTTCGTCAATAATTGTTTTATTAAAACTATTTTTATTTATAATCTATCAATAAAAGTACAAATAAAGTTATTTTATATATTTTGTATATAATATAATGTGAAATTTCTAACTATAAAAAAATGTGTATAACTCATACTAGATTTATATAATTCAAGTTCAGTAATATACACGAGTGGTACTTCGGATTATTGGATTTAACTTGGATTAAATTAAGTTGTTGGGAGTTTTCATTCTTAAGTATCCATCAATCTTCTACCATGCTTCAGCAATGTGTATCGTTTAAAAAGTACTACTTAGTAATCTAACAAATCATTGAATCTATATATTTATGTGAACAATATTACAAAAACAAAATCTGGTAATAAACATCAAAATTAATTAACAAATATTTATATTTTTTTTCTTGAAATAAGTGGTAACAAATTAAAATATTAAATTTTATTATAATTTCCATTTACAAAAGATTTATAAATTATGTAAAGTTATTTCTCAGATTTCATGTGCAGATTGAAATGAATATAAAGAAAATATAGAAATAATTACAAAGTGAATATAAAATGTTGGTGTGAAAATAGTGCGGAAACAGTTTAAGTGGAAGTGTAGATGAAAAGGAATCGGAGTATAACAACACAACATCCTCTCTCTACCAGATTTGATTAGGGAAGCCGATGATCAAATCTGAGGGTGTCTCGCCTCAATCAATTAACACCACGCGATACCATTCCGCCCTCTGGCCACAGCACACTCTTTTCAGCCGGTCAACTTCTCATGACCCCCGTCGGCCTTCACCTTCCTTCCCATCATCATCAACATCACCATCATCACCAACCATCGCACCGCCATCCGCGGGACGAAAGGAAAGAACGAAACGTAGGAAGACCTCACTTTGCTCGCTCATCCAACGCAACGCGCAGACAATTCATCAAATCCTAACATTATAATCCGTTTTCAGTTGTTTCAACAGTGCTGTTTATCGTGCGCTCACGACTCTTTTTTATCAATTAACCCGGTGGTATCGGTGACGCAAGACGCCAGACAATTTACATTTTAAATGTCAGATCGTGACAACTGTACGACTTTGTTCGTATACGATTAGATATGGACGGGGAAGGCGGAAAGGCAAATTCGCGCTTTCTTCAGATTGCCTATTGATACTCACTCCGGTCAAGTGGAAAACAAAAGTTGGCTTTTCCTATTCCGCACGATACAATAAAATGTTATAAGCATTAAGTGCAATTACGTGAGCATTACACGATCCGGGAATGTAATTACCGACTTCAGGTTGAAATGTTAATCATTGGTTCCTTGCATCCCGTTGACATGCCAACACAATCAAGCACACAACATTTCACCCGAGGGTTTCATAGAAAATTAGATGGTAATGAAGTAATTTTAGAGAAAAAAAATACTTTACTGTTAGTACATTTGAAGAATAACACAATTCAATTTCTCATAAAACAGAACGACGATTATTCAATACTACACAAATATCTCGCATAGTGCGACCTCGATCATTTTGAAAATTTCAAAATAAACTATATTTTAATACATAATACATAAATTATCTTTTTTTGTCTCTTTTAGTGGTGTTTATTTTTATGCGCTTTTAAAGTCCTCGATTAGTGCGGTTTCAAAAAGTGCATGTACTTTGTCTAAATAATAAATAGAACACAATTATGAGGAATAAACATTAGTTTAAAAAATTCTTGAAATAAAAAAATGTTTCTATTTCTGAAGTAAAATTTAAATAATTTAATTAAGTTTATGATAACAACAGATAATAATAACAAATAAACAATAATTTTAACACTTATTTGCTTTTATTATCATTGTAATAAGATTAAAAATGATTGTAATCATATAATAATTGACATTTTATTTTTCATCTTACAATCACTTAAACTGGTTTGAATTGCATCAACGATCAATACACTTAATTAAATCTAAAACTTCCGAATCAAATCAAAATCAATTAGTTCTTACTTTATTAACTATTGAATTTGTTACATCCGCACAGCTCGAGGCTTCAAATTAAGTACATTAAAACCTGTTATAATGCGCGATTCGGTGATTCCATTTAATTAAATACAATCCATTTCCCAAAAAAAAAAACAATCAAATATTAAGAGAAATAAATAATGTTCTACAACATCCTTATATTCTATTACATGTTACTTTTCCTTTCAATACTATTTAATTGCTTTTGTTCTATTAATTAATTCGGTTATAAACATAAAGCGTTTATTAAAGGAGAATATTTAATTTAATCGACTTGGGTTTAATGCCATTATATTACTAATATTTTATACGATCTTAAATTTATTACCAATAAAAAGTTTTCACCGTTGTTATAGTATAATATTTCTTAACATTATTCTCTTATTAAACGAGTATCAATTTCGCTAATACATATTATGATCTTGTTATTATTATCCCTAAAGGCTAAAAAGTATCACTTATGATGAATTATCATTTCCACTAAGTGCGTAATACTGTATTACCTGTTTTGCAAGTTCAAATGCTTCCTAGTCGTAGACTTCTACACAATTCTTCCTCTATTACAGCTATTTAATACTAACGGTCTATAAAATAGTATTTGAATGAATTAAAAGACGTTTAAAAATATGAAAGAATTGTTAAGTTCATACATTTTTAGTACAATATTCAAGGTGTATTTATTAATTTTTAATATTACATAAATATGTTTCAAGATTATTATTTCAATGTATATTTATCATAAATACACTAATCTGATTATATTGTATTCAAATGTACATTAAGTATAAATAATGATTTTTAATACTTCACTTGTTACGTCACAAATGCGTCACAAAACATATGAGTAATGTCATACTGTGTATATTTATATTATGGATTAAAACAGTATTAGTCTCTTCAACAGTTAAATAACTAAAATGTATCAATTCACTTGATACACTTGATATTAAGATTTGATTATCATTTCCAGTATTATTATATTACGCAATGATTTTTTTATTATTAATGAAAATTGATGAATTGAAGAAAGAATTTCACTTTCATTAGACTAATTTTTAGTTATACTTTGTGTAAGGTATTTTGTAATATAATAAATTGTATATATAAATATATAGTTTATACATATTATTCTCATAATAAACATAGTTATTAATAAATAATGAAAACAATTTGCATTTAACGATTGTTGATTGTCTTGTAAAATGAACGTTAACTTGAAAATCTGATACACACTTTATTACGTAACGCATTCAAAATGATAAACGCCAACATCTAGAGTAATCACTCGTAATTTCCATGCAAGTGCATAAATATTAATGAGAGCGATTAAATAATTTCCAATGAAAATAACGCTCGTAATTAGTAACGTGCATGTACTCTGTCTCTCTCATTCTCTCTGTCGAATGCTCGTTCTTGTTGTGTAACGGTGCACTCGCATTCAAGGAGCAGAGCGCGCTCACTGCAAAAATCGAAATACTTTTCAAGGTAGTCGAGATCCTGTTGCCTTGTCAACATTATGCATACTAATAAAATTTAATAATTTATTTCCTATTCATTTGCAGGATATTTTATGCGCGTTCACAGTTTCGTGCTTACTTCCAATTTCTACGACATTAACTCAGTGTTCCTTCTAAAAAAGAGAATGTTGACAGCTCACAATATATATGATTCAGATATTTCAAATTCTGTTTATTTATAGCTTCTCTCCATGTATTTCATTATTTACGATTTTTATTCAAAATATTGGTATTTTTACTCTTTCTTTCTTTTTTTGTTGATTTTACATATATTTTTAATAAATTTATTTTGGAAAAAATACCTCATATCCATATCAAGGTACAGTAAAACCTCGTTTTGCGCTTTAGATGCCTTCCTGAAGACAGAGCGCTAATCAAAACAGCGTTACTTTAGTTTTAAATTGTATTTATAGTAGTTTGCATTATAATATATATTTTATAAAACACAGACATTTGCACACAGAAATATTATGTTTATTTTTGTGACGAAGGTCCTGGCTCTTCTCATATTTTTTGGCGATAGAATCATCTAGAGTCATTTGTTGGCAGCAGGCGATCGCACCCAAAACTCCTCTTCTTGCTTTTACACTCCTGTCAAAAATTGGATCATTTGCTACAATTTGATCAACGATTTTGGTTATCGTTCTTTTGGTTCATCGTCTTCAGAATCATTATTATTGCGTTCTTCAATTCCTTGTTCTGCCAGTTCTTGAAACCTGCATCAACTCCTTAATATCCTGTTCATCTACATCTCAAACAAATGCGCTAAACTAGATCTTACTGTACATAGTTTTCTTATATTTTATTCATAAACTAGTAAAATCATATTATAACCTGTACATTTTGTGATTTATCAATTATTAATAATAATCTTAAATTATTTCTTGTTCTTAGTTTTCATAATTAATTGAATTAAAAGGGCGTAAAGACTTAGGTCCATAGTCTTTTGGTTGCATTGTAACTAATAACTTATTATTATTAATTTGAATTAAAATTTAATTAAACATTTCAATACTTTAAGATATACAATAACAACTTTTTTTAAATTATTCATGCTATTCTTTGATATTATTTTGAATCCAAAATACAGCAATATCTCGTATGGTGTGGCTTCGATCAGTCCGGATTCATTATAGTACAATAATTTCAAAACACAAATTTTATTGTTAAAAAATTAGTAGACAAAATTAATTTTATACAAAAATAATTATTTTTTTTGTATAGAGATTTAATACTTCGCTTTCAAACAGTCCAGGATATTGGCGGATTACCCGGACTATGCGAGGTTTTGCTGAATACGCAATCTAAAACATACATATTAGAATTACCTACTACTATTTGTACTGATAATGACAGTATTAGTAGTTGGTACACCTATTATAAATGTAATGCCATACATAACTTTATATCAAACAGTACGGGATATTGGCGGATTACCCGAACTATGCGCAATCTAAAATATACATGTTAGAATTACCAACTAATGTTTGTACTGATAATAACAGTACATATTAGTTGGTACACCTGACATAAGTGTAATGTCACAGATAAAATTTCATAATATACATAAAAAGGTTGTGGAATTATCAAATATATGCATATAAATATATATAATTTATAAACCTTGGAAAGTCGATAAGACCAATTGGTATAATACGATAACAGATTTATGTGCAATCAATTAATAAAAACCTGACGCGACCTTAATAAACCGTCTTTCATATATTTGAAAACACCGTCCGATATTGAAAAATATTTATTATAATTGCTGTGACCATAAATATTATCCAGATAATGCGAGTCCAGTTAATGCGCATCGAATAAATATTTTATAACCGATGTTAACACACTTACGGCCATATGAATCGTATGGAAAAGAAGTCGAAATATATTATAGTGCAGGGCCGCACTAGTATCGACATGCAAAATCTGAAGTACGGAATTTATTACTGCTTCTCGATGAATTTTAAATTAAATTGAAATGTCATTGAACGGGGAAGCGTTTTATTTCCTTGGAAGCATTTTCCCAGTTACCCCGTTGCCTTTTTTCCTTTGCTGACTTGAACCAATGTCGAAGAGCAACGACAACCGGTGTTTATGCACTTCGAGCGAATTTATTTGCATTTGCCTTTGAAGATAGGTCATGAAATGTGTTTGCGACATGCCGAGCGAACTCCCTACCATCCAGAGGGAAACGAAGATCGGACCAGAACCATTACCGATCTACTCTCGTGGGACTCTCACGCACGGTTCCCATTGCTCTTTAGATCCATGTGTGATCACTTAGTTACACTTAACACTTTAGACAGACAAACCCTTTATGCGTTCAATTACCATTATTTTATGGACCACGAACACTTCACCTTTGCTTATGTAATATATCTACTTCTCTATCTGCATGGAATAATTAATAAATTCAATCGTCTCGTCAACGAAACTTAGTCATCGAGCATTTTTCCCATCAAGTGTCTCATTTAATCCATACAAATATTAACCACAGTTTGTTTATTTAGTATTTATGCTGTAATTTATTTATTTTTTTTATATGAGCTTTAATTGCAGCAATTACACAAGCGTATTTGCGTACAACAACCATTTATTTGCTAATTCCATCAAAGTTTCTTGTATAAAAAAATTATAAATAAATGAAACATAAATACCTTTCAAGGTAGACGTGTTTTCAATCGTTTCAATTAATATCTTTGTTATTCTTTCACCTTCTGAGAATACTAATGACAATAATAACAATGAGTATTCACATATGTTAAAATTGCATTTTATTTTTTTTACATACAAAACAAAGGTTAATCCTTCAGTTATTCATAAAAAATGATTTTTATGAAAAGAAAAGCTCAAAGTATCGATAAAATATACCTGACATATCAATGCTAAAAATTCAAAACAATTAAATTAAAAAAAAATATTTTTATACATAAATTATTATTTCTCTCTCTTTGTTTTGCTCTGTGTTGTTCATTGTATGCAGTTTGAAGGTCCTCGATTAGTCCGTTTTCACACAGTGCGGAATTACCCATACTATGAGAAGTGTATTGAAACAGTCTGTCTATCACGAGAATACTTTTTTTTATTTCGCATAAAAAGCACGTATTACGTTCTTGAAATTATGTAACGGTTTTAAAATATCGATTCCATACTAACAGATTTATTGTTTCGATTATAGTATTCACGATCAAAGGATGATCCACAAATCGTGATAAATGAAGTATCGTCATGAGAACCTATTTTTTTGTAACACAACGAAGTTGTGTTTTGTTCGGCAATATTTCATTAGAAACACATTTGCTCTTTTAGAATGTAGTTCGACTGTGGTGTTATTACTATCTGTTGTTTTTTCCTATTGTAGACTTTCAAATGTAATTTCGAAGGACATGATCATTCATCAAACCATCTCACTCACTTTTACCCGTTCAAAAATTATGTAGTCCACGGCTTTTCCATGTTTAAAATAAAAACTGTCGAAAGTATTTGAAATGTATGTTTCTTCATCTATAGATCATTATTATATAATTGAAGAAAAGTAAACTGAAGTTACTGAAACTAATATTTTTTTGATGATCAATAATAATTATTATATGTTTTTATAGCTGCAGTAAATTTAATAAGGAAATCTTCAATATTATACTAATTATGTAATTTTATTTTGAATTTTCTCTGAATCTACTAAAGTATTATTTAGATAAATAATAAGATTGAAAATGCAAGAATGAAATAGAAAATGAAAACGATTTATTTAATTATATTAAAACATATTTTGACATATGGCATTCAACTGTTGGGAAAAGCAAGCTTATTAAATTTAAGTCTAATTGGATGAGAAATATTATAAACGCATTCCTCTGGGAATGAAATTATATCAACATTATATAATTGTAATTTTCAAAAAGGTAATCTCAAATTTGAAAATACAAAAAGGTTTGATTCACAAATATTCACAAGAAATTAAAATCAGTTTGAATTAGATACAATTACACAAACTAAATTAAATTAATTAAAAAATTAATAAAACTTGAATGAACAATAGATAAATAAATTGTAATTAAAATAATATGTATTATTATAAATTAGTCATTAGTTAAGTGTTTTTACATTAAAATCCATTGCATTGTATTTGGTAAATTAAGAATTCGGTGAGCATGCCTTTCGTGAAGAAAAAAAAAAGGAATTATATCAATTATCCTTGACATTATCAACGAGAAATATCACTAGGTAATGGCAAACAATATTTGGAACGTGTAATTATTTCCTTTCAAGAATGAAACAAAGAAAAAGAAAGAAAAAAAAAGAACCTGTAAAAGTGGTCCCAGGAAAGGTAAAGCGAACGAAATCATAGATCAAGATAAATGGAAATGCACTTAGAAACCTTTTTGACTTTATTATGCTCGAGTCATATAGTATGAGCCGAGTGATTTGCAACCGTGACCATTGTACCTGTTTTTGGCCCGTGCTACCTTTGAGACCATTGTCTCGCTCTGCAGCGAAATGCAACAAGTGGTCTCCGCTTTTCGAGAGAACAATGGCTTCCGACTTTGCCAACACCCCACCAAGGAAGGTCCCCTTTTCTTCCCTTGTCTTTCTTTTTTTTGCATAAATCGTTCCACATTGTTTTCGGGGCGGTTATTAAAATGCGACGCGCGTACTGCTTTCCAAAATTTATCTGCGGTCATCTCGACACAGAAATCTCTCTCTTCGTCTCTCCCGTTCTTCGATCTCTCCGGAAAACCAAGAAAAAATATCTCGAAACGTGTCACTTTCTTACGAAGATCCGCAGATAACTAGGAACCACTTTGTAGATAGAGGTCCTTGTGGTTTTGTCGGCGGTTTGCGAACTCCGATAAAAGAAAGGAGAGAAACACACAAGTTATAAAAACAAAACCAAGCTTTTTCTTAATATGCATGATTTGTAGCTTTGGAACCGCATTCATATCTATATACTTATCCAATCAGGCTTTCGCCCTTAATGCACTCTTATCTCCCCAACACATATTATTGCTTCCCGCACATACAAATAACCAATTATCACATAATAAATCTTTATGTTAATTCTTACTTCACTTTTCAAATCATAAATCTATATATATTAACTTCATTAATCCTAGTAACTTGTCATATGACCATTAATTGGATAAGTTATTTACCATATTTAACCATATTCTAATCTTCTAATTAAAATTAATTTTCTTATAACATTGTGGTTTTTCAATGCTTTGAAAAACAATGCTAAGAAGTAATACATTAGACAAAACTAAAAACACTAAGGTAAATACAGTAAACATTTAAGAACAAGTAATGTAACATAAGACAAGAACCACATACGGGCATGCACGGACCATGACATAAGAATTAAAAGCATTCTAAGGATAAACATGACTTCTAAACAAGAGGTTTGTAATGGTAAGAGTAAAAAAAAATTCTTTCATCTATAAGATTTTATACTAAAAATGCATCAATATATATATTCAGATACATTATTATTAATATAAGAAAATATAAAGCAACAAAAACTAAATAATGTATTGAAATATATAAAAAAAAAAAGTAACATACATAGACTGAACTAATAGTGACCTAAATATCTGATCACATAATAGAATTGTAATAATAAGTTAAATAATGAGTCAGCAAACTACTGTACAAAATGTAACAAATAACATTAATGTTATGAAACACAAATGTAAATAATCAATAGAATAATCTAATCGAAAAAATATAGGTTACTAAAATCAATGAAATGAAATAATTTAAAACTATTACGTTTATTTAATAAATTAATCTATATGTAGACTTTAAAAACTAATTGTTTTACTAAAATTTCAATTTTTCTATAGTACTTAAAGATAGTAATTGTATTAATTTAAATTAATCCTTTAATGATCAATTTGTAATAAAACGTTATTCGAGCTTGTCGGCATTTTAAGCTTTATAAATTTTCATGATATAACAAGGAAAACAAAACATATAAAATACAGATTTACAAAGAAACAGTACGTTTTGCATATGCTAGTAAAACATGATGTACAAGCACCGAGATAAAATCTTGTAAACTTCAAACTCCTGTAATACGTCTGGAACTGATGTTACTCTGCATCTCTCTAGCTCGTATATTTTCTTTATGTGCACTATTCAGAAATTCCGATCCTCTCCAGCTGTTTATTTAATAGATCATGTATCGTAGACGGCCTTCAAATCATCCACTTTTTCTCGCTCACTCCCTTTTCCATTATATAATTGAGATACAAATATGTCTTATATTTTTTTCACAATAACTATTCTTGCCGCGAGACTTTTACGATTTCCAGTAATCCGCAACGACAAAAAAAAACATATGAGTCTTTTTGAAGTTTCGCGAATTGGCCGAGTCACGCCAAATGGGGGAAAAGAGCGAGCGTCAATTTCTCTTTTCCACTCCAGTTAGCAAGTCCTGCAATTAAACATCCAAACGTCCACATAATTCGAGCCTCTTTCACTCGATCTAAATTGAGCGTAATAAAGTCCGGGCACAGTAATTATCTAATTGCGGCTGTGCGTAAAATGATTGGCATGTGAAGTAATCAACGCGGTAAAAATACACACATGTTAATTACGCAAAGCTTCCAATAAAAGCGCGTGTAAAAACGAATGTTTGCTTGGTGAGAAGAGCAAAGTATGTGAAAAAAAACGTAAGAAGAGGATGCGAACATAGCGAAACATCGTAAAAAGATCCCATTTACCATACAATTGTTTGGTGTTTGGTGTTTTAGACGCTAATGTTATGTTTGCAATACCATAAGAGGGTGTGCAAGGTACACGGGTTTTGTTACTTCGACGAGGCACTCGCGGGAATAATAAATTTTGTGGCCGTAATTAAGTATTCTACGGCACAACTCTTCTTGATGCACTGCAGACGTCCTGCGAACAGCTAAATCCTGGCTACTTTTTTTTGCGCCCACAGCGGTCAGAAACACGAGCTTTAATTAACCTCCGCAAAGCTCTATCTTTCTTCTCCCACTGCGACTCTTTATTTTTTCCATCTCATCTTAGTTTTTTTCTTGACTTATTCACTTTTTGTTTCTTCTTACCGCACCGAGTCTCCATAAAGCATCAATAATATTCTAAGTCCAAGTCTCCATACGTCTCTTCTTATTTTTATCCTCATCTTAGTTTTTTGCATTCTTTACTTCTTCTATTCCTTCCGACCGCAACGAGTCAAATAAAACATCGTATTATTCAAATTCCAAGTATCCGTGCAACTATTTATTTTTATCCACATCTTTAGTTTTGCGTTTTGACTTCTTCTGTTCCTTCGAAACTATATTATTCAAATGTCCTCATCCAATTCTTATATTTCTTTTTTTGATCCTCGTCATTCTTTGTGTTTTCTTCACATCTTCTGTTCTTTCTTACCACTACATGACTCGTTGATGAAAAGTTTAATCATAAATATTATTCAAATTCCAAGTTAATAACTACAAAAATATGTAAAATAATATATGAATATTATTAAATCTTTTACTTCGTCTTCTGTATTTGTGTGCAGTTGATATTATATTATTTACATTTTTACTTCTTAAATGTCTTCCTACTATAGCGGAAGACATATCAATATTAATCAAATTCCAAGTCTCATCTTGGCCTCTTCAATTCATTGTATGCACTTCCATTTGTATCGTGCGTAAGAAGTGTTAAAGCAATTAATTTAATGCAGTGCATGGGTACATCCTCTTACGAAGTGTCGCACAATGTGTTGTTGTTGCTCACCCCAGCAAACGGAAGGAAGATAAAAAGAGCGTGTAAAAAGAACATTATTACGCGCTCGTCTCCTGTTTCTCAACATGCAAATAGACCATTGAGGAAACTTGAACCTTCCTCCTCTGCCGCCTAGATTACCTTCTAACCACCTACTTACGAGATGTTTCCGAGTTCCCCCCATTATTTTACGTTTTAATTACGGCTACCTTAATTCGATTTAGCTACTCCTTGCGACGGTGTTATGTAATTAGTCGGCAGTAGCGTGGCGCTACTACGCGCGGTCCGGCGCGGCGCATTATATCATCTCACCGCTATTAATTTTATTAACTGCTTTGCTATATAATGGAATCTTATACCCCCCTTTTCGATCCTCACCTCTCATCGTGTCCATCTCACTTATTTATTCCCCATCCACCGACCGACCAAATGGGAGTTTACTTATTAGATTAATTACCTAGCAATTAATCTCCTGTGCCGTCGAAATCAGATGGCAGACAAAAAATAAGGTAATGAAACTTTAAGGCCGAACCAATTTTTGATTAATAAAAAAAACTTATGACGGCTTTGGTTGCACGACATGAAAGGCGACTTAATGAGAACATTCGTTGTAGCTACATTTTTTTTGTCTTACCTCTCGGTTCAATTAATATTAATTTTTATTGCTGCATCGTATGTAGTTTTAGTTTTAAAAAAAAATCTATCGAAAATTTATAATGAAGAATCATGGGGACAGGAAGGCGCGGACAAACCCTGTTTTAATAAAACAAAGCACGAGTGTACATGGCCTTATCGAACCAGATGGCTTTTGTGCTCCTCAGATCCGTTACAGACAGTATCAAATGGTACAGGAAAATAGGTATTGAGCTGCTTACCAATACAGCTGTTATGGATACTATCCGCATCTTTCTCGGAATGATTGAGAATAAAATTCGAATAAGAACGTTTTGGGAGGATGACAAGACTCGGAAACGGTAAGATCGGCATGGTTTATTTATTACTCAAGGCTTGATTAAAACCGCAGGAAAAAGATATTTCTTTTCGCTGTCGTATAAACAATAATGCATTTCTGTACCCAAGTGCACATCCATTATACAAACTGAACTAAAATACAAACAACATAAAAACATTGGTATACTTTTCTGAATTTGGACCACCTGAGTATTTATTGACTTAAACAGAAAAAAATATATATTTTAAATATCCACATAAGGATAAATTAGGTCGGAATGATAGTCCAATTAGGACAAAAAATTTTAAAAATAAAAAAAGAGTATGTCGACATTCCAGAAAGTCAATTACATAACTTTAATAATTTCATAGTATTAACTTTAGTATTTTGTTAATTAGCCAAATACTCTTTTTTGCCCAAGGCACACTTGAACTTTGAGTTAAACATCCGCGGCACACTTACACTTATTCTTTGCTTTAGACCTTATTTGAAAACAATACAATTAATTATCTTCAAAAAATAGTTACATAATAATGAAATTTTAAAATTATTAGATTATAAATTATATGTACAAAAACGATTTTATTTAAAGAAAGTTGGTAAAGTAAATAATAATCATTTAACTTAAGCTGTTCCCATTCTCATTCCAAGTAATGCATATAAAAATGAGTTTTTCTTAAATGCAAATAAAGGATAGCAATTACGTCCCTTTTTACATGGTTTGGGTTTAAAAAGATGTTGCGCAAAAAAATTCTGGCAATTACATGATTTGGAATTGGTTATTAAGGAGTTGTACATCTCGTCTCATATATTTGTTATATTATTTCGGAGAAAGAAAAGTAGAGCGTGCTCCATTTTTTTAGGGTATATTAATTTATATGAGACAAGCAATTTGTGTACACGCAAAGTGAACACGGAATTGAAGTGCGAGACGCATTAGGAATGGAAACGGAAAAACATGAAACGAGGAGAGTGAGATTTTGTGCTCTCGTTTCTTTCACTTCGTGGAAGAGTTTTGAGATGCTTCGATGATGGGTGAAACGAACAAAAGCATAGATTATTAGCATATTTTAGCTGAGAGCTCATTATATCGGGACATGACAAAAAGGAAAACAATGAGGTCTATTAAATTGAAAATCCAGTTTGAAAGTAACTGAAGGAGAAGATGAAGTAGAATAAGAAGAGATGTGGTGATGAGGAGAGCAGCGACGCTTGCAGTATTGATGATTCATGATCTGGGCGTAACAATAGCCACACGGCAGCTTAAGCTGTGCTACTGTCCACATATCACACTCATACTCTCAGACACTCGTGCATATACACATACATATGCCCACTCGAGCAAAGAGCTTTTGAGCAGAGAGAGAGAGAAAGTGGTTGAGTGTGGAGAAGGCAACGGACACGTTTTACATTGTTTCATCTCGGGTTCTGGTCAAAGGCAGAGAAGAAGGCACATGCCCAGGCTGAGGCTGTGTTTGATGCCAAGGCATAGTAGGCGACTGTGGCCATCGTTGGACTTCGAGAGCCGAGAGGTCGGTTAACTATGCTATGCATTTTACAACCCACACACTTCTGCCCATCTCTCTTTGCACACGTGCTCATAAATGGGGCAAAATCTAGCGTAACTAGCGTTTGTAACTAGCTGGAGCACACATGAGCGCACTCGGCCCGCTGCGAATCATTCCAATGTCCAATTCATTATCCTCTGACGCCATCAGAACGAGCCCAATTAATTCTAATTAACGTTCAATCTCGCGCCTCTGCACCTCTCAACCCCAGCAATTCCTATCTCGATCTCAATTCATTTATCTCACCCACCTTCTGTTTTTATCCTTATACGTTCCTTCATTTCCGATCGTCGATCTCCTTTCTTAATTTATACTCTAATGACTTCATTCTAAACTAAATAGCTTATCATAAAACAAGATCACGATTTATTCCATACACTTACACCTCAAATAAATACATTCATCCGAAAAATATAAACATTCATATTCTTTAGTACACATTATAATGATAAATATAAGAAACAATTAGATATTTATTCTACAGGTATGTTCTTTATAATCAACAAACAATTGATCAAAAAAAATTAAAATAATAATAATCACTACCAAATGATGAAATAAACCAGAACTGAAGAACCATATGGTCAATGTCTTTTATAAAATATTCACGCTACTGAAAACTTCATTGACGTGTATATGATTTTAGTTGTGCTATAACATGCTTAAACTATATAACGCACGTCTCAATTTGTAAGACCGAAAAATTAGGTAGTTAATGGATAAATATGTAAATATTTTTGTCAGTTATATAGTATAGGTAAGATATTATTAGACATGTAAATACATAAGTAAATACAATTTATTAAAAAAAAATACTGTAATATTTGTAATACACAATAATAAAGTTAGTTCACAAATCTCATATCAATTTTGTTTTCTTCGTAATTTTCTGTTAGGTTGTATTAATAAATCTGATATTAATGACAATCGACATATGCTATGACATCTAATCAAATTACATAAACTATCATTAAGTCAATGATCAAATTCGCTTATTACTATTTACGGCATCCTAAAACATCATTAAAACCAAATATAATATTATTTGTACATCTTTTGTGGTAGTTCAAAGACTCGTAACTTACTGAAACATAAACATTTATTCGTAAAACCATTCAGAATTCCGCAACAGATACAGTAAACACAGATATATTATATGTGCAACTGTAAATGCTTATTTACACAATTGAGGAAACGGCAGTGCTCGTATAATATATCCAGCCAGCACTACTAATGTACTTTATGAAATATACGAGAAATTCATTAATTAATGTATCGTATAGTAATCTCATTCATTCGCTTTTGAAATTAATTAAATAATAATTAGCTTTCATTCGTACTTTTGTAATTACAAAATATTATTATATTTATTTATTATATTGATTTATTGATTGATTAACTTTACTATATTATTATATTGCTAATAAATTACTACTGAAATATTTATGTTTTATTTAGAAAAGTACAAATAGGATTCTATTAGTTAGAATTATTACGACTAATTAAATGGATTCTTTGAATGCATAAAAGCATAAAGTGTAATTTGTTAATGAATTTTTTAATAATTAAATAAAATATAAATACAAAATTAATAGAAATACTGACATTATTACCAGAAGAAGAAAGTGATTTATGTGATTAATGTAATTTGGCAAAGTAAAAGTTGTTATGAATTATATTACTATTATTTCTTCTATCGTTCTATCATTCAATTTCTAAGCGTGGATAGCTAATGAAAAGCCAGAATAATTTACCAGTTTGCCGTATTTATCACTATGTACACATTTCCATTTACTCGTGTATTTACACGGTTACAAGAAATCGGTTATCGAGTTATTTGAATACGCAAATCAAAATATGTACATTGGTAGTATAACTTAACAAGCCAACGGAAAATTTCCATAAAACAAATGATAAATAAAGATTTGTCATTTTGGAATTTGTGATCCAGTGAACTAGTTTACTCACTCGACATCTGCGAATCGGAATAAATCTCTATACGCGAGGTAGATAAATATAATTGAAATGCAGATGAAATATGAAAAGCCAACGAATGTGTCCGAATGATTAATGCCACGTGTGCGATTCGGACATGCATGTCCAATATATTTACGGGCAACGAGAGGAGAAAGACGACGGTTTGCCAAGAGATCGGACTTGATCTGGGTGTTCAGAGCAGTGCAGAGAGAAGGAAGATTGGACTTCTTTCATCGGTCCATCGCCGCCGCTTCGCTCCGTTTTCCGCGAGAGGATTGATACATTGTATTAATGCGCGATCCATGCACGATAAAGGCAGAACGAAACACATGTTATGTAACATGCGTTGCTGTTCTTTCCGACGATTGTGCGCGCCTTTTCCTCTTTTCTTTGCGTTATTTATATATATAAATTCTTTTTTTTGTTGTTGTTGTTGTTGCTGGTGTTGTTGTTCTTCGCTTTCGCCCGCATTTTATGCGAAGCTCGCGCGCCTGATAGAACCGATAAGCTTTTCAACTCCAATAACTTCATTTGCAAACCCCGTCTCAAAACACAACACAACGCAACACCACTACTAGTTTGTAAAACAGCTTTTGCGCCGAAAGATTACATTGGCTTGATAAGAATTGTAGTTGGAAAAGGCAAACAAAACTATTTCTCTTCTTACAAAAAAATGTGTATTACTTTTTAATTGTTGAATAGAAATTGATGATTAGTCATTATAGTTATTTCAATACTAGATAAGCTTAATAATTAAGGACACAATTTGATATGATATTAACCTCATAAATAAAATAATTTTGTGTTCTACCGAAACTAATGTATGACCCTAATTCAAAAATAACAATAAAATAAGTGTAACAAGTCAAATTTTACTAAATATAAAGTTTTTTTATTAATATTCAATTATAACAAGAACAAAGAAATATACGAAAGAGATAAAATAATATAATAAAACTTAAGATCAGCTAAAAATCGTAATAATTTAATTTTTTTGCAATATGTTTTTCAATTTTCTGAAGGTAGAATTTTTAAATTTTAATTATACCATAAATTATTACTACAATACTGGAATAATCAAATTGCTTTGTATATAATAACTAAATACATTGTAATGTGCAAATAGAAATTTTATATTCATTCATAAATCTGTTCACAAACATGCACAAAAATGCAAATGAATGACGTTGTTGTTACCCAAAATAGAAGTAAGTTCACTAGGTTGTAAACTAGTATGTAAATTCTTCTTTTTGACGCTGAACATACATTATTCAACAATTACATTAGTATGCCATATAAACGCTAGTAACGAGCTGCGTAATATGGACCAATTCCAAAGACTTTTCTCTCAAATCTTCTGTATTACCTACTTATTTATCGATAAAACTGTTTATAAATCAATTATTACAATATAAGAGTTGATATTGATAATTAAGATTAATTATTAATTAAACTACCTAAGATATATTAATATATCACAATTCAAAAATTAAATATAAATTATTTATAAAAATATACAATTAATTATAATTCAATATATTAAAGTTAAAATAAAGAAATAAATTTTCACCGCAAAATTATGTTTTAACCATAAATTAATATTCAGAAAGAAATATAGGTAACAATTGCAAATATTTTCAGAATTTAAAGTTCCAAGAATAGGGGGTATCAATTAATACGACCTCCAGCACGTATACGGCCGATTCCATAATTACGAAAACATCCTGTTTGCATACTGCACAAAACAATAAAACACACCACCCAACATGAATATATCACCCAAGTAGCAAAGCACGGTCTGTTTCTGAATAGCATTGGAATATATCATTCTTTTGGTATATTAGAAATGAATGTTTCAATTTCATTCATTCAATGGTTAATTTGTAATGGAAATGTATGTTTTTAGTAAATTTATTTGACAGAGTTTATATACTAGAAAATGTTAATTATATAATATAACAAGCATAACAGAATTTGATTTTGAGTTGTAATAAGTTATGAAATAATTATATTGTAAATGATAATTAACAAACAATATGCATTTTCATTTACAAAATATCTCCCTTGTACGTTTAAAATAATAATTGCTTAGAATTCGTGAAAAACAGAAATAATATATATATATATTTTGTAGGGTTGTATTTTTAAATCTGTTATTTGTAAATGGTAATTATTTGTAAACGTTATGCAAATATGCAAAACCGCTCTTTTGTATGTTTCGAAATAACAATTGTATTCCCAATCTGTTACAATGTAATAAAATGTATGTAAAAAAAATGGTGTAATTATAATTAATTGAAGGCTTCTATATAAAATGAAAGAAACACGTAACACAAGAATAACCAGATTTCGTGAAAACCAGATGCATTGGTTCCGTGTGTAATAAAGCGGGTGTGTATTATTTCAACTATTATCTGGTCTGAATAGGAGATACGACAAAACGTTTACGTAATTGACCCGTAATTTACTAATTAGGTAACTTTCGTATACGATATTTATAAAGAAGGACACAGCAACAATAGCAAAAAGAAGACCAAAGAAATTCCCAGTGTATTTGTCAATGCAAGAAGGATTCGGGGCCGAAGAATTCCCCCATGGTATTGAGTAATTTCGTTCTGGAAAGCATTAAAAGTAAGAACAATCTCCTTGCGGCAGGCCTCGTCTCCTCGGCTATATCAGAGCGTTCAGGAAAATAATAAAAAAAAAGAGCGCCACGAACGTTATCGCTACGGGCGAAACCAAAACAAACCATACCCACTACCATCAGGACAGATTCCTGGGCACCAACCATCGAGCTGCTCGGAACCGTTCGGGTTCTTGAGCCGATGTTCAAAGCCACTTGTTGCGGGACCGCACAAACCGAATCCGTCAGTTGTTGTCGAGCTTTCCGAGCAGGCTTACGTCACTCTGGAGGCCGATTTTGCGCTCTGTTTTAATTTGACGCAAACGAAGGATCAACGTATTTCTAAAAGGAAGTGATGTTTTGAGTAATCGAAGTTTTCGCATATAGACAACAGTTCCGATTCGTGTTTTCTGGTTGAAGCTGTTGCTCTTCTGGTGGTGGTGTGATGGTTGTGATGTTGTACTTTGGGGCACAGATTGCCCGCGCAATGGATTATTGCATTTTATTAGCGTGTCTGGTGTGGGTGACATCTGCTACGATCATGGGAGACGAATGCGACTGGACAGGAAGGTGGGATTTAATACTCTTTTTTTTACTATATAAATCCTAACTAAGCATAATCGATTCGAAGTAAACCATTACACTACCAAAACACATTAAGTCTAATCAGATGTTTGAGGACCCAACTTCCTACAAGACTTGATGATTTTCAATTAGATTAAAACATATTTCTAATCGATTATCCACTTTGAAATTATTACTAACTACACATACTAATTAATGATTATATTTGTGCCAGAAGTAGGTATAAATACAGTTGGAATATTGATTAAAATAGTTATTCATAAAAAAATGTATAACTGCTTCATTTATTATGATTTGAAACGATAAAAGTAAGAACAAGTGAAACCAGATCTGTATCATATTTATTTGTATTTCGATGAATAAAATCAACATTTTCCGAGTATGTTTTGAGATGGAATTTATGGAAGCAATTGCCATCTTATCGTTGTGCTCTTACTCCTAGTCCACCTAACAGGTTTCTATGGAATTTTATTAATGCGAAATGATTGGTTCTGTAGGAATAGGAGCAAACCTATTGCGAAAGAACTGTGTTACACATAATATGCACGCAACAATATTTATATGTGATAAATAAGAAAACACCATTAAAGTCTCTTCTGGTTAAGAAAAGCTGTGCGAGAGTGAATGAAGAAATAAAGGAAGAGATAGAGATAGAAAATGGATTTTGTATATAAAATAAAATAATATTTGTGTGTGGATGCGACGACGTACAAGCATGAGACTCGTTTTATTTCTCACGTTTCGATCTTATGTGAAATTACATGCACATAGCTTGTCGCTAAAAAGAAACAAACCAAAACATGGGTAAAACAAAAGCAACAACAACAAACATTTCATCGTTGTTCTTGCTTTTCACAATGTTTTTTCGACTGTGTGCATCCCATATGAGCGTAATTGAACGTCGAAATCGAATTCCTTTGTAGGCCAGATTTTGCAGAAGAAGCACCAACAACAACCGACATCTGGCCCAAAGAAAAATGATAATATAAAACTGTGTGTGTGTGATCCGAGAGAATCGCGATTCCCAAGGCAGCTTCGTTTTGCTCCACTCTGGATTTTTTGATTGATGTGCTGCGAGAGGCACGTGGCCCAAGTTTGTTATGATCCCAATTAAAATTACACCCAGAATCCAAACCTTTTTGATTCGTTCCTATAATATATCGTTGATATTCGCCTCGGATGGGATTGTGTGAGTGTAATCTTGGCTTTGATCTGTTTCTTCGGCCTCCGCAAAAGAAGAGTGCTCTCTAGCGTTGGCCGATGATGGCGTGCTTGCCCAAGCACGAGCCGTGGGCTACACGTAACCAATGACATGTAAATTATATAAACCGGTCTTAGATGTGCATACTGGGCATTATTATTCACGTACGGGAATTATAACAAAAGAGGAATGCTATTACTGTGTGATCATATACGGAGCAAATTATCGCCCGCAATATTCTTCTGACACGCCTCAAACTACAGCTGAAGACGTTGGCGAAAACGGCTTTTGGAAAAAATATACGTCTTAGTTCGACTGAAATGGTCTTATAGGAAACTCGCAGTCCAGTTTCTTATCTCAATCGAGAAAGCTAGAGACTAGTAATAAGTAATAGGAAGAACAAAAATAGAACGTCGGAGGAGATTTATAGACGTACTTAGCAGTAGTATAACCGCGGCATGTGCCTGCATTTGCGGAATTGTCTCGCGCCATGTACCGTTCCTCCATAGATTACAACTATTTTATCATTCTGTAACTAGAATAGACTTTAACACCACCGCAGTTTTTTTACCTTCTAAAATACCTCCTTAATTGTTCAACGATTTATTATATTCAAATTTGATTTTACAGTTTAAACTAAAAATAACGTATTAACTTTAATTATATTTAAAACAAATCTGCTTTAAGGAGTTCTAGGAATTCATAAACGAACCAAGAAAGGTGCTCTATAAAAATGTAAATAAAAACATGTGACGTGAAATTTGATCCCAATGAGTAAAATGCAGTGTAAAAAGAAAGAGCGACAAAATACAAAACAAACACGAGGCTTCATCAAATCAAATCGAACGGCTTAATGAGAAACTACGATTTGTAATTATGAGCATGAACGGCCGTAGAGTAAATATTCCGTTGCGGTCTTCGACGTCGTCCTTTTTATTTAATTTTCAAGCACGTTTTCCTCCTCGTCGTCCTGAGCGAGCGAGCGCGCAACGTAAACGTTACCAGATTGGAAATACATATATTTATTTTTACGTCTCGTTATCTTGTATACATTAAAGGCTCTTGGAACAATGGGTTAGGCATTCCTTAAAACGGCATTAAATGACGGAAATGGTTTGTTTGCGCGTGCGACGACGACACAATCCTCTCGAGCTGCGCTTCGAGCCGTAAGGAAATTATGATTATCAAGAGGCTAGCGATGTGTTCGTAGCCATCGAGAGTGGCTCGTGCCCGCGGAGAACTAGTTTCATACCAGTTTACTTACATGAAAGAAGAGGCTCTCTTAGGCTGAAGCCCAAACCAGAGATCGAATATAATTTACGAGGAAGTTTTGCGGTCGATGCATCGGTATTGTGCTTGGGTTGGAGGAGGAATATGAATATAGTTAGTGTGCATTTTATATATATATATGCATGTCCATTACATTATAAGGGCAATAAAAGTCCAAGACTCGCTGTGTATAATTTACGATCGGGTTCTCCTCTCTCCTTTAGGGCTGCAGGCTAAGTGCACTCGCTCGCGCGCTAATACCTAAGCATCCACGGATAAATCATTAATCTAAATGTCCCCTACTTCGTTTCAATGGGATCGACCCATTGTTGTCCCAGGTAGGAGGAACAATCTATTTAATTGCTCGTCCATCACTGGGTGCATTCCCAATTTCCATTTCGGTCTTTCAATCCTTTTTTTATATACATATAATTTATCATATTGCAATCACAGTTTCCTCTTCGGAGTGCAATAAAAATAAACTCGATTTTGACCGCAAGATTCGAAACGGTCTAATGATACGTTAGAGGTAACCCTTGGCGAGG
This sequence comes from Nicrophorus vespilloides, assembly GCF_001412225.1. Lineage (NCBI taxonomy): Eukaryota > Metazoa > Arthropoda > Insecta > Coleoptera > Silphidae > Nicrophorus > Nicrophorus vespilloides. Next base: position 449,351 of record NW_017100081.1, on the reverse strand, counting down.
AGACGATGGACGAGTAAATGCTAACGCTCCGGTACGTACATACTTTTCACCGTGGGCGTCGCATTACATCCATAAATTCATATAAAGTTACTACGGATTTTATCCTGCGGCCTCCAGACTGGACTCGTGCCCAGATTATGCGAGTGGGCTTCGAGTTCTTTTTATTAATTAATGTATTTTAATTATTGAAGTTGATGTTTCTTTTTTCTTCTGATTCGCTTCAATCGTCGACGGGCTTTCAGGGTTGAGAGAAGACTTGCTGAGTTAAGATTTTTTTTAACCCGCTATCTCTCTAAAATCCATTTCAGTCGATAAGTAGTCGAGTCATGGTGCGGCCTTTGTGTGATACCTTCAATTATTGGTTATGCTCGTGGCGGGCCAAAGGCTCCGCCCTTTTAATACCTTCGGTTCTTTGTGTCGTTTCTGTATGCAACTGAAAGTGTATTATTGATAAAAAGACAATGGGGCCGTTTTCTTGATATTGAAATCGATTTGTAACAGTGGGGGTGGACAACAATGCGAGAGCGTGGGCCGCGGGAGGCCGTGGACCCAACCCCGACTTGTCACACCGTAGGGCCCACTACAATAGGCGTCTCCATATTAAGCACCTATATAACAACACACCAAGAGAGAGAACAAGTAACGTTCTTGATGTCCTCTTCATGTCACGGTCTGCCCACGCGGACCACCTCCATAATCTATTACGGACCCGAGCTTATAACCAGATTCACTTCGATAAAAAGAAAAAATCATAATTTTATTCACATATTCCTACACAACAGCAACAACAACAACAGCATCAACAAAAACATGTGAGCATACCTAACCAAAAGAAATGATGATATGTCTCAGCGACGTACGAAATGTGGCAGCAAATGTTTCCAATTCCACCCTAAGAGCATTAATAAATCAACCCCTCTCGGAAAAATATCTGTCTACATATGGTTACGTTGGGTGAACTTGAGAACCCTGAACTGTCCTTCCGTGAACTCATCGCTTCGATATTACAAAACGCTTGCTCCTATTTGCTCGATATTTCTTTTTCTTTTTTTTTTTCATCGAACCGGTCACGTTTTTCTGTTTATCCAACAGTATTTGTTCGTGATACCAGAGACCCAGATTATGTTCCATAGAGTTTATATTTGATTTGACGTTTTATCACTGCGAGCAAATACTGGGAAATGGGTGCGACAAATATCACAAAATCAATTGCAAATAGAAAAATAATAATGATCGCCGGTGAACTTTGCATATGCATGCGTGCTCCAAGAGTCGCGAGAGGGGATGGTGATATTATGTAATTGCGCTCGACGCGGCACGAAGTTGTTGTTTGTTGTGTAGCGGCAACCCTGAGAGGTCAACGTTTCGCAAGCCATTTACAAAACTAATCAGTGCCTGAATTATTGGTTTTGATCGGCCGAGGACAATAAGTCGTGAATCACACCTCGCTCGGAACTGGAGAGAACAATAGAATTGGGTTTCAACCCTTGCTCGAAAAAAAGGCAAGAACAAGAGTAAGGAAAGGAAGGACGATGAAGAAGAAGGGATTAAATTGTAGCAAATTTTGCAATCATCTTTTATAATCTTGTCTTGGGTTTCATTCTGGCTGATTGTGGAGGATATTAGCCGAGAGGCGCGCGTTCGGCTCCTGGAATTGGTATGAGTTTACCATAAAATTAACATTTCATTAAAGCCATTCCTCGGAAGACGGAAAATGTGCTCGTCCGACTAAGAGCTTTTGGCGGGATAGGGGTTTCAGGTTTCTGTGGTCTCCGAACATATGTCACCGGCAATCTGAGTGTATGTGTCTCCGAAGAGCTTTTTCCAGTCCCAACAATTCCTCGGTCGTTCCGTGCGGTTAATTAATAAAGTAGGCGATTTATCTATTGGAAACTTTGCACAAAAGCGTGTGCATGAGGCGAGGAATGAAATGTTAGGTTCATTCGTTGGCTGTTGCAGTATGTAGGCGCGTTTCCCTTTAGGGCACTCACGGTGCAGTTGTGTTCGTGACCGCAGCTCGCCAACCCCGTTACTTAGTAAAATTAGCCAGATTTACTCCTTCACACATGATGCACGCCTCTCCGGAGCCAACAAAAAGAACGAAACCGGCACACGTGATTTTGCAATAAAAATTATTTCACCGCGTGAAAGTAGATTAGAGTGAAAGTGTAAGATGTAAGATCATGTGAATTAACAACAACGACGAACGGGTTCCGATCGTCTACGAAACAGCTACCAATTTCCCGTGCAACGGTTATTAATTGATACCAGTTGGCGGATAAAGGCACCAAAAACAAAAAAAAAAGGAAGACATGAACGAGGAATGGCAATGCAAATTGCTTTTCATTAAAACTCGGTCCAGAAATCACAACGAGCGCGCGCGCCTACAGTTTCTGGCGAAAACCGAAAACATGATTTCACCTCAACGACATCGACCGACAACCTAAATTACATACGACCGATGCACTTACATCCACCTCAGACAAAGTATACAATCCGATAATTACAATTATTAACATCGCCTGCACTTAACCCGCTTTCAAAAAGCATCTTCGGATTTTCGAAAACTCGACTCTCAAATTGCTTATTACGCTAAACGTGATTTTCCGACAACCGACATAATGCATTCCGAATTTTGCGTTAAATTTAAGATGTTATTTGCATAACAGCCGTTACAGCTAATGGTATCTTAAAGGAAACATTATACGCGCCTTGCCTTTTTAAAGGTGGTTATCGGCATTAGTATGCTGGTGCTGAGGAGTGAAGACTATTAGATTCCTTAACGAGATATGATAAGCATTACCAAAATTGGAGCAATTTCGCTTGTGGTAATTGGGTGTTGTTTTATAGATTTAGGAGCTGAAATGTTGGTCGGTGTAAGGTGTCGAGTGGACACCGGAGCATGTAAATTTCTGCAATCGGAGACCGCTCATTACGGACCATCTCGGACGCATTCCCAATTTATGATTTATGTTGGCACCCCTCTTGTAAAAACGAGCTTAGCCCCGAGCTTTATTGCTCTGCTCTCGACTCGGCGCTTTCAAATTACAGGCCCTCCGCCTGCCATACGAAAACGAAGAAGTGGACGGAAAATGGAAAGATCCGCTCTAATTATGTGTGCGTTAACGTCCTGGAATAAATATTATTACGAGCACGTTTCGCAATAAATATCTTCCGATGCAGATTTTAGTATTTTTGTTGTTTTCTGTACGTGTATGGTGGCATGCACAAAGGAATGATAGCAGTTATTACATTAATAATTTTCATAAATGCATGCAGTGTTTTGTGTTTGTGTCTGGACGAGTATGTATGTTGAAATCGTGGCCGTGAACGGGACCTTATGGTGCGTGGGCCGCAACCATCATCCTACAATAAGGGGGCCGCATTTTATTTATTTCTTCTATAGCCCACGGTAAAATTCGACCAGTCTTAGAAGCGGGACCACCTAAATTTGAATATACCAGTTAATTGCTGAATGGAAGGATTTAGGTTTTCCACATGTTCCGAATGAACCTTTCTATGTTCCAACGAAAGAAAAAAAGGGCTAATATTAAGGGGGAAACATAATCACAACGGGGTACGCTTTAAAGCATTCGTCCACGTGAATGCCATTTCTCTTAACCCTTTTTTTATATTATGGCTCGCGACCCGTCTTCTCTTAATGCACCCGATAATAACACATGTTAAGAACTCTGAAATTCCCATGTTAATGGACTCGTGATTCGAAGACACACGTTTGATAAAACCGTATCTGTTAGAAACGTCGGATACTAAGTAGGAAAGATACAGTTTTTTTCTTTCTTTCTTTTCTCGACATCATTAACGAATCCAACAGTAAACTATAATATTTAAAAAAAAATATGTATCTGGCTTCGCAGGAGTTTTTAAGAGTTGCCATTTGATATTTACATCCTGTGCGTGCAGAGAGTGCATTCTCCGTACACATTGTTATTCTTTATTTTTCCCTTCTTCTGCTTGCTTAGAGTCCTTGCTGCGGCGTTTCAATTTACCCTTCCTTAAGTTTCCTCGATCGTCTACTAAACGCGCGTATTGGCCATGCAAAGCGGCGTAGATTGCGCCCGTAAAGGGCACCATAGCCCTCGAGCCCCATAATGCACACATGAATTATCGAGCCATTTGATCTGGCATTTCGTGTGCTGGTGGCTGTTATCTGATCCCGAAAGAACGTTCAGGTGCGCATCTTACCTCGTCTTCTTCCTTCAAGGAAAAGAAAGAACAAAAAAAATTGTAGGACGAAACGAAAACAACACCGTAAGAAGATTAAGAAGAAAAATATAAAACATAAAAAACTGGTAATAAGAACGTTGTCGCCCGATGCGGAGCGTTTGCGTAAATTGTTATGTAAAATAACCGGATTAGAATGGACTCAATTGTATTAAAGGCGTGGTTTTAATCTTTGGCGAAGTGAAACTGAGCTACTTTTACTATTGAGAAAAGTACTAAAAGTGGCATGAAAAAAGACCACGACATCATCCAACGTATGGAGTGCTTTGAAATCCGCAATTAGCGTTGTGTTTGTTGATAGAAGAGCATTTAATTAATGACTTGTTTTTATCTCTTTTAAATTGGTACAATACTTTCAATTAAGAAAGAAAGCGAATTCGATCTACAAACCTGATATTCTTATAGCATTCGTGATACGTTTTTTTACTTACATAAGAGCTGAATAAAAAATCGATTGTTACAAAATATGTTTATATTTATATATTATAGTATTTAGTATTTTAAATAAGTTAGTGAGACTGTATGATTAACGTGTTTCTTGTTTTGTAATTGCAGTGGGTTGAGTTTGTCGTCGACGGGTCGTGGAGTGACCCCGGTGTATCTGAGGTGCACCGCCGGTCGGATTTCGTGGCTCTACCCACGGGGCGCCCTCAGGGTCTTGCTGAGGGTCCCTGGACAAGATCGGGACTTCAGGGCGTGCATTAAAATGCACCCAGACATAGGAAACAAAGTGCCTGCACGTCTTTTCCTGGAAGGACCCAGATCGCTGCTGCCGCTCTATTCGAGCGAGGACGGTGGAAACAAAATAATGAGGTAAATAAACGACAAACCCGAACTCGAAGCAGCAGCTCTAACGAATTTATGTTTTCTTCAGGTGTTTCAATAGCAAAAATGGCCAAGTCGCTATTTACGTGGAAGCCACGGACGGCGAGAGTGTGAATAAGCGGGTGGCGGATTTCGAATATGATTTGCAACCATTGCCGAGAGGTTCTCATCGTTTCGATCCTAGCGAAGGTACGCACATTTATTTTTTATTTAAAAATTGAACGCAAACTAACTTGTTCATTTTATATTTTCAGAATGCAGACCTTGTACCAAGGAAGAAATGGCGCACGCCTTTTGCACCAGCGATCTAGGTAGGTTTTCTTTACAAAACATATTTAAAAACCCCCCGAGTTGTAACAAAGTCGAGAGAGAAATAACAACAGTAATTTAATTTTGATTTAATGAATCCGAAGCGGTTTCTCTCGTTCCCGTTGTTACAAAAGCACATAACACAATAAAGTCGCCGCGGGTGTCTGGCTTCGTTTTATATAAATTGTCAGTCCGATTCTTTATTTTTACCTCTTATTTATGACTGCCATCAAGGCACACGTTGATTGTCTTCGGAGATCAATAAAGTTGCGTTAGCCATAAAGTTTATTACCGAAAACTGAAGAGCTAAAACTACGAAAGCTCACCCACCACATCCATAAAACGGAGTCTTCTAATCTTATCTCTCCGAATGCGTGCTTTATCACCGAGTAAACTTCAACGGACCTGCATTCTAAATATTTGCTTTCTATTGCAGTTACGAGAGGTATCATCAGAGGTGTCGAGAATCAGGAGGATCTGGAGCTATCGCAGATGATTGTGAAGGTTACAAAGATGATCAGGCAACCGACAGAAGATGACGATTTCACCATCGAGACGAATTCCATCGAGAGGTTCGGCGAAGAACGAGAGATACAATTGAATGTCGCTCAGCGATGCGGGGTTTCCCATGGGGTTGGAGAGTTCGTGTTCATGGCCAGGAGGAAACTCGGGGAATTGACGCTCCAATGCGCCCCGAGATTGGAGGACTGGGCTTTGCTGATGCACTCTCTCACCGAAGAGGGCAAAGCGCATTGCGTGCTCAGCAGCTAGCCGAGATTGTGCCAAATCATTAATTAGAAACAAAAAGAAGCTTCTGTGATTAGAATTTAGAACAGGAAACGTGCTTTTTTTCGGGTGCAATACAACTATCAACGAACGAACGAAAAGCAACGAAGTATATGGGATTGAGCGAATGCGCGACGTTTTTTTTCCTGTTAGTGATCTGCTCCATATTGGAGATTTATTATCTGTATAAATTATAATTTTATTCTGTAAATGTGTACATTAATATCAATTAATATATGTTACTTATGAACTTCGTGCTTGACTAATTCTGTAAATCTTAAATAATTTTAGTAGCTGAAAACGATTGAATTCCAGGTGCCAAAACAGCTTCTCTCTTAATCTTAACTTAAAACTAAGAAAAGTTACTAACTTTAAATTAATAAACGAACCACCTAGAAATCCCAATACTACACGGATCTTATAAATGTATCAACACATATTGTATAATAACAACACACGAATAATTGTGTAATTTCGATCTCAAATCGTTCTACTAATAATTTTGCGAATATTGTGAAATCAGGTTTACGTTCAATTTAAAAGATTGCTCGAACGGTTTCATTCTATTATTTTATTCTCTCATTTATGTATAAATACTATTTGTTACTGTTGTGTGCGAATGCAGGTAGATTTTAATATGTTGTAAAATGAAATGTTTTTTTTTTTGCTTAAATGTGAAGGCCATAAGAGTCGTTTTCTGTTTAAACAGAATCCTGTGATATGTATAAAAATATATATTTTATTATTATATTTGATGATGTGAAAGATTATTCGGAAGAGTCGGAAAGAAAGAGTGTAATTGTTTTTTTTTATATATATAATTAAATAAAAGATTCTATATTTTATACAAATTATTTACTGCAGTATATTTATTCGCTTATGCGTTTATTCCTTCTTAATTTCCAATTGCATTTTCCTGTTTACCGTTTTATCTCTCCACGAAAACTTATAAGAAAGCGCCTACTGGCTAATTTCGTACTTGGGTTAATAATGCAATTAGATGTTATGAAAACCCACTACATCCAATTCCACATAATGATGTCATCATTTAATTAAAGAAATTAATAGAGATTCGCATTCGTGCTACGCATTAAGTCATAATCAGCGAGTGGACGTAATCACGTCCTTTTATTTTGCGCTCTCAATTCCGTCATAAACATCAATGAATTGTTCTCGAAGTAAATATCATCTGAATTAACTAACTAACACGCAATACTACCCAGTATTCATTTGACAGTTTAATATTCTACATTCAAGTGTTTTATTTTTTAATAATGTACAAAAGTTTTTGTTAATTTTCTTAGTAATAATATTATTTTTTTATATTAAATACTCGCATTTTCGTGTGAAAATCCACACAATCTACCTAAGCAGTGCCTAACCGAAAATATATTATTTATCTTAGTGAAACGGAAACGTATGAAAACATCAAGCACTTTTTTAAGTATTCTGAAAAAACGGCCTTCCCATGATTCCAATATCAAAAATAGCGATACGAAACTCCCGGCGTCTAGTTCCTGTGTAATTGATACTTACACTATTCAAATCTGAATTAAGATAAGCATACATAAGTCGAAACAAAATTAACGTATTAAAAAAAATATATTTCTAAATTATACTGAAAAACATAATAAATAATTTATAGAAGTTATGCTTATTAAAAACATGTTTTTTGTATAGACTTTATTTCTATATATTTTAAACAATACACAAAAAAAATAATCCTTTTCGGAAATCAAAATTGATTCTCTTTAGTTTTATTTTTAAACTGTTGCTTATTTATCCTTGTTAAAGATTGAAATACGCTAAAAGAATGCTGGAATAGTAGATAAAGTATGTGAACGGTCATCAAAAACACCCAACTAAGTGCTGAGTTGCTATTCATGGCCGGATGGTGTTAGCAGACACAAAGAATTACCGCCTCGACGGAAATCGAACCCATCGACGTTATCTCGCAGATCTTAGAAGGGCTTCAATCTTATCATTTAAAAAAACCCTTGAGAAGCAAAAGAAATACATTTTAAATCTCAAAGTATTTTTTTTAAAGTTTTTTACTAGAAATTGAAGAAGAAAAAAATACGAAATATACACTTGGTTCTCTTTTTATGCGGTAGATACGTTCCACAGGAAAATGCATAAAAATAAATCGCACAAAAAAGGACTAGACACACGTGTAAAAATAAAGGATACGTTCCATAATTTTTTAAAACCGCATAAAACTAAATCAATGAGTTACAATATACCTAAAATCGCTTAAAAAATTGTTTATTAAATTTCAGAAAAATAATTAGTCTTACTATATTCTTTCTGAAATGTTTATTCATAATTTTATAAAAACGTTAACAATCATAGACAAGTTTATTAAATTTCAGAAAAATATAATCTTAACACATTCCTTCTAAATTTATAAGGAAAAATTTTACAAAATAAAACACAGAAATTTTTTATGAAAGTTAATCTTTCTTCACATTTTTTTCTTTAGAATTATCGTCGCTATATGAGAGTGTTCGGCATAATTTGCGAACTGGTTCGAAATCACTTTCATCACTAGAAGAGATAGTCAGCATATCAGATCTAAGTCCTGAAGATAATGATTCTTCACAAGTAAAATTAGTCTCAACTTCGCATGTTGAAGTACTTGTTTTTCATTTTATTGAAACTATAATATGTATATACATTTGTAAATATTGTTACTCATATTTCATAAACTTATCTATTTGAATTATGTAGATTATCATATTCAGAAATTTATACGCATTTGTCTTAAAAAAATATTTTTTATAATTGTCTCATAAATGTACATTTCGTTCAGTGCACATTTTTAAGTAAAAAATACGGGAATTTACTGGATTATTGCATATTAAATGGAGTCAAAATCTTGACTGATAAATATAAGACTTAGTGTTAATATCACCAAATTAAATCCATATACACTCATAACGAAATCGACGAAGAGGATGTTAGAAATGTTTTGAATGAAAAAGATAATGTTTTTTCAGAGGTAGATTTGAAACAAAAAAGTGAACAGACAAAGATTTAAAAAAGTGTTTCAGTGACCGAAGCTATTTTAGCAATAGTATTTTTATGAATTTTTGCTTAACAACGTAATTTTGTGGATCGCACGAATATTCGTTCATCGAGATACAGGCATACATTGTTCAAGAATACAGTGAAACCTTAACGAGCATAAACCGTTCCAAAAAAATTCTTATAGTGAAACAATTTTCCCCATATCAACTAATTCTTACAATTTATTTTGCTGGTTAAGTGAGGTTCCACTGTATTTGAGTTTTCTACAAGTTAATTCACTTTTCACTAAAGTATATTCTTAACTCTATACATATTTATTTTATTAGACAGTATATAAAAGTATTAATAACTGAAAATTTAAAGTTAAAGTAAAGTTAATGCAATAATATTAGTCAAGAATCAAAGTAAATATAGACTTAAATATTTTAAAAACAATATATGCAACTCTTACACCATCAAAACTAATACAGACGCAATATAATTAATTACGTTTTAGTGCCGCTAATTGCTTTATTGATTTCTAGTATGTTCATGCGTTCAGAAGAAGTCAAGAAAATTATAATCAGCATTAACCATAGGCAACTAACTATGCTACATAATTATTTTTTTTATGATTCATTACGATTTAAAATTAATTAAATTTCAAATATAACAAATAATATTCTCTAAAAATAATTAAATATTTCGACATTTACATTTTTCGATAGTTACATTTTTAAAAAAAAGTTATTAATTATTTTTTAATTAGTATATTTATTAACAATAATAGTAGACATTTCTAAAATATTTGATAATAGAAAATTGTATAATAATTATCATTTTCACATAATTAATGTTATTTAATTAATTGTATATATACAATTAAATAAATGGCTTAGCTTAGCTTGATTAATTTGAGTAATATTTGTTTATATTATTATTTAAAATATTAATAATTTTATAACATATTGTAATGTCTGGTAATAAAATATACATTTGTTTGAATTTCTTCCTAATTGAAAGTCCCGAGTTGACAAATCTTATATGACAACCATCCAAGTAGTGTTTACGATAAGTGCTGCTTAACTTTCGAAAACTTAAGTACAATGTCTTAAAAAAAAATCATTAAAGTTGATGTTGATACTTGTTGATGAAATACATTGTTCGGCGCGTGTTTGCTTGGTTGCGTGGGGATACCCAATAACTGGACGCAACAACCAATATATAACTGTATATGACCTAATCTTGTCAGTAAGTGTTTGACTCATTACGTTGGCAGTACTTGAAACTGAATATATACTTATAACAAATAATATAGCTAATGATAGATGTAAGGTTACTTGAAGCTTTAACAGTAAATGCAAATCTTATGAGCTGTTCGTTTCCGACGAATTATTAGGTAATCAGTACATTTAATATTTCCTAACAGTTACATTAAACCTTGTTTAAGAGATGGACTTAAGTAGACCGAAGCGTGATAGATCAGCGAACTTCAGCAGTGAAGATACTCATATGCTGGTAAATATCATATACAAATATGCAACTATAATCGAAAATAAAACCACAAATGCGATAATGTGGCATAAAAAGGAAGAGGCGTGGAAAAAAGTTACGGCGGAATTTAATGCTTTGCGGTCTATGAAGCGAACGGTGAAAATGTTAAAAATCAAATACGATGGTCTGAAGAGAGCGCTGAAAAAGAAAACTGCAACGAATCGACTTCAATCGTTGAACAATACAAATGATAAAGAACAAATAGCGCTTTATACAAATTTTGAAGAAAAAATATTGACTATGATGGCAATGGGTTTTGAAACTATGCAGGAGCGCGAAAATGATAAGTCACAAAGAGCTGTAACGCAAATTACTGCAAGTCAGAAAAATAACGTCACAGACTACCAAAATCTAAACAATTATACGGCGCCATTAAAACTAGTCACCGATATACAAGAAGCCAATAAAATCAACGGAAATGGGTATAGCTTATCAGAAGATGAAGATAAAGCAAATGACTGTATGGACTCTAGTTTGGACTCTTGGATTATGCAAACATCCACTAATAACAATACAGCACATGATCAAAATAATGTTGCACATGAAGATAAAGCTAATGATAATATGGATTATTCTTGGGATTTGCGAACTAGAACGAATTTATCTACAACACCTGTAAGTGCGAAAGTGAAACAAAGACAAAGTAGCATTACAGACAGACATAAAAATGTATCGATTTCGCGCAAAGAATTTAACGAAATAGAATTACAATTCGCGGTGGAAGAGCTCCGCAAGAAAGAGAAGAGTCTACGCATGAAAGAACAAGATCTTCTAAACAAAGCACAGAATCTCATCAATATTAGACAAAGACTTAACTCATCGAACGTTGATATTGAAAAGCAAAGAAAAACGCACGCGATAAAAGTTCTCAACAAACAGAAGCAATTGGAATTTTCTGTTTTGGAGAACGCACGAAGAGAGAAGGAGCATTCAATGGATATGTTAATCAAAGAAAAGGAACTCGAGTTCGCAATTTTGGAGAACGAAAGGAAGGAGAAAGAGCACAGAATTATGATGCAAATACTACAATATAAGTTATGTGATCAACAAAAAGAATAATATATTTATTAGTTATAGTTTATATAAGGCCAATCAAAGAAATGTAATATATATTTATTAGTGTTTATAAATATGTACATATATTTAGTAAAATTTTAAGTCATTCATAATATTTAGGCGGCTCGACTCATCTTTCAATTGATCCAATACTGTTACGGAAGTTGTTTCACAACATATAATATCATTTACATATTAAACTATATAGAAACCACAATGAATTAACATTCGCTCATTTAGAATAACTTTCCAAATTACGTAACATTATCCATTAACAGCGTAGGCAACATAGTATACGTCATTGTAATACTTTTAAAAATAAATACGGAGTTCACGCCAATTAAGTGACAAGTAAATTGTATTTGAAGATTTTTAAAATAATAATAATAATAATATATGATTTACAGTCTTATATGTACCTAGATTTGAAGTGTAATACAATATCTAATTTTTGTTTTTATTGTGGTTGCAATGGGATTACTACTAACTGGATAATGGTACATATATAATAGAACTTAATAACTGTTTACGTTATAAACTTGACGGTAACCGCTTGACTTTTTCTGTTGGTATTACTGAAAAGTGATTATATACTTAAAACAAAGGTTAAAAGTAAGGTTACTTGATACTTTAAAGGTAAATCCTATAAGAAAAATATTTTCGACAAACCTTATATTTTTTTAAACATTTATTAATTAACAATGTTTTAAGATATGGACATAGACAGACCGAAACGCGATAGATCGGCAAACTTCAGCAATGAAGATACTCAATTATTAGTCAATATCATATACAATTATGCAAATGTCATCGAGAATAAAACTACAAACGCGATAATATGGCACAAAAAGGAAGATGCGTGGAAAAGGGTCACGACGGAATTTAACTCGAGAAGACCTATGAAACGAACAATGAAAATGTTAAAGATAAAATACGAAGGTTTGAAAAGGGCCCTTAAAAAGAAATCGACGATGAGTCAACTTGAACCACTGAAAAATGTAAAAGAAAAAATATTAGCTATGAAAAAAATTGGCTATGAAAGTATGCTGCAAGATCGCGATAACAATAAAGCACAAGTTGCGCAAACGCCTGAAATTCTAAAATATAAAGTTACAGATGAAGAAAAAGTATTTATAGATCCATTCAACAAAAAATCGAACATACAAGCAGGGAATAAAATCATCAAATCTAAATTTAATGCGTCAGAAAATGAATTTAGAATTAATGACTCTAGTTTGGAGTCTTGGGACATGCAGACTGCTGCAAATGACAATACAACATACAAGGTAGAAACTGAAACAGATGAAGGCAATGCTGATGATAGTATGGATTATATTTGGGATTTAAGAGCGACAACTTCCGCAAATGCGAAAAATGTCAAACAACAAAATAACGTTGCAGTCAGGCTTAAATGTGATTCTGCGCTTTCTATACCGCATAGTAAAGAATTGAGTGATATAGAATTACAAATTGCGATACAAGATCTTCGAAACAATGAGAGAAACCATTATATTAATGAACAGGATGTTTTGAACAAAGCGCAGAGTTTGACCAATAATAAAAATCGATTGAGCACATCTAATTTCGACTTTGAGAACGAGATGAATGTGCAAGCGATTGAGATACTTGCCAAGCAGAGACAGCTAGAGTTTTCGATATTGGATAATGCAAGGAGAGAAAAGGAGCATTCTCTCACGATGATCGCCAAAGAAAAGGAACTCGAGTTTGCTATTTTGGAAAATGGAAGGAAGGAGAAAGAGCATGCGATTCGAATGCGAATATTACAATATAAATTGCAGAGCATTCAGCAACAATAATAAAACATATCTCTATTTATTCTTTTGTTATGTTTTTAAATAAATAAAAAATATATTTGTTAGTGTTTGTATTAATTGTTTGTTCATGTATCCATGAAAGTTAAAAAGTAAAAGGGTAGTACTGGGATGGGTAGCCAATAACATTTATCATATCAGGACAAATTCATACACGCATTAACATACTAAAACCATGGTTAATATATATAAAGCAAGCAAAATTTGAAGAAATAAAAATTTCAACATCACATTATTACCAATTTTTCTTAACAACATTCAGTTAACGCGAAAATGTCTACATGTTTATAACTTAATCATCATTTATAAAAAAAAAACTTACCGTCATTACAAGATTAAATGAAAAAATCCAAATAACCTAAATACTAATCGTTGCTATTAACTGTTACATTGAAATTGCAATACTTAATTATTGTTACTTAACTGATAGCATTTCTAAATCAAGATAAGTACGTATATAAAACACGTGCAAATTTTAAAATCTATTTTTTTTAATGCAATTGTTACTAAGTCATCCTTTACTTTAATGTTAATCATGATGGACCAGTTTCCCATATATCTCTAGTGATCCGCGCTCAACTCAAAAATACTTTGAAGATATCCACAACCAACTTTTCCAAGGAACTTGTTCAGAATAACAAAACAAACATTGACAATACAAAGATGATATCTTTTTTTTACCTAATATTAGTAGAAATAGGGTATGTTGGTTGCATACAACGCAAACGACAATTCAACAAGAGACGTTTCCACTATCTCTATTGTAATTAACTAGACAACTTATTATGTTCAATACATTAATAATACATGTTTTTCTGTAATATTTGAAAAAATATTTAGCTTATAGATAATCATAAATAATAACGATTTTACAATTAATACTCATTCAGCTTATACCGCGGAAAAGATAATAATAGAACTGACACAACATTTTTTTCGCCAGACATTCTCAGCCTTTTCATCATACTTTGTACAAAAAACTTGATTCAATAGAATAATTAAAAATAAGGGTAAAAGGTCGTAATAATTGTAATAATAGAAAATATTTTAAACCAGATGATGTATATTTTAGATTTGATTAAGAACTACGTTAATATTATCTTACGAACTGGAATTTTTGGTACTTTTTGGAAATTGTAGAATCACATATTTTACGGAATATCATAGAAAATGGAAAATATTAACGATGTATTAAATTATCTATAAATTTAGGAAAAAAAAAATTCACACAATATAAATTGTAAATAATTTATTTATACTTTTATAAAATTATATTATTTTACTTACAGTTCGATGATTACCATAACATATAACGTTATTAAAAAATTTCATGAGCCATAACCAACCACGTATATGCATTTATATAAATTTGATTCCTCATCTGATCAATATAATTGGAATGTAAAAGATTTTCTTCTCGGAATTTCGATTTACTTAATAATCTACTAACACTACAAATATAAAATCACAGACAGTTTGGAGTTTGAACCTGAATGCGTCATTTGCATTTACAAAATATACACAAGCACGCAAAAATAATATACAACATTTGAAACATAAGGAAACAAACTTGAAGAAAGTAAACGATATTAACAGTAATAATAATTAATAGTAATAATAGTTCTGTGATTCAATTAAAACATTCGGGTTAACAATTCAAGACATTTTCAAATAAAGTATTAAAAAAAAGAATATTGGATTGATTAATGAAATACTAGAGTAAACAAAAGTATAAAAGAAAATCTGTGGAAGGAAAAATAACGAAATCGGCGCGCACAAAAATACTATCAGTCTTCATACTTCTTCTCGATTTCGTAGATTGAGTTGTAATCGATTGGATTTCAAACGATTGTGGAATAAACTTACATATATTCTATGTCAAACTAAACGCAATTTGAGCACTCAATATACTATAGAAAACTACCCGTCTATCCATCATTCTTAATAGGTCGTGTAGGATTTGATTTGTTTTAAGGATTCTCGTCGATGCTTGTACTGGAATTCGAGTCGGATATTGATGAATCTCCAGCGATTTCGACTTTACTGTTGATCTCTTTCTTAACTGACCATTCCACGCAGACGAAGCAAATTGTACCAATTACAGCCAGGAACAGGAGGACTCCCAATTGGATGTAAAGTCCTATATGCGATGCATAGAAGAAGCAAGCTGCAGCAGCCACGGACTAGAATATAAAAAAATACGAAGAAACGATTAATTAAGTAAAGCAGTAAATGTAAATATTGATTTATATTCTAGTTATTTAATGTTTGCACATGATATCTCTCATTCCTCAAGCAATACTTTTTTCCTAATCTATCTAGGTTGTTTGTGATGTCCCGCCAATAAGAACGTATTGAAATAACGAAAATAAAAGTTCTACACAATTGATTTCTCTTATATAAAACTACTGATTACTACACGTTGTTGCGATAAGAATCACTTGAAGAACGTACCGAAAAAAAGAAATCAAACTATCTCCTTTATCTTATTTTTCTGACAACATTTACCATTTGATTGCATCATACTAATTGTATAACTCAATGAAAAACTAATGATATACTCTTCAAATATTATATTACCTGGATGAATTTGAAAATAGCGAATGCCGATGCACTGTCATCAGCATAAACGCCGCCAAGTATCGAGTAGATTTGGGTATTGAAGCAGGCGTCGCCGAAACCAAGAAGGAATGAGCAGAAGATCGCCAAAGGTGCGTTGCTGGCAATGAAGGCTGGTTCACTTGTACTTCCAAAAGGAGAAGTATTTGCTAAGTTCAGGAATATCAAAAAGAAGGCTATCACGTGGATTATGAAGCCGCACATGACTATCGGATCTCTTCCCCAACGGGTCGTTTTTGCTCCCAGAATACCGAATAATGCACCACCTAAAGAACATCGTTACAATTTAGTTACTTACTTCTAAGGCAATTAATAGAATATTACCCAACACTTCGCCCACGCCTATGAATATTCCGGACAATCCTACAAGTTGTTTGGCAATTTCACCAAATTGATTCGTGAAGCCTATACTGGAGCTGTATACACCACTATAGAATGATAACTCAATTCCTGTAAAAAATATTATTTTTTAATTAAAAACCAAATGAAATAATAATAAATTTATAAATTTTACTTAAAATATACTTCTTGTTAAAAATATACAAATACAAATAAAATAAAAATTTTGAACAAACTAAATTATAGACTTATGCATATTAAGTTTCTAAGTGCAATACTGTCATATAAAATAATAGCTATAATTAATTCAGTCCTTTATAATGTTATATAAGCCATGTATAGTATAATTATGGATATAAAGAACATAAATACAGCAGTAGAATACATAATTGATATAAACAATAATATGTATAAAAATCTCTTTACTGTTATTTTTCAATTCATTATTTGCAAAGTGATGGCATATTATTAGAATAAGCAATTAATATTGCATTACAGATTTACGTTAAGTAAATATAACGTGTGAACTAAAAAATCAATGCGAAATAAATATGAAATAATAATGAGTTATTTCAATATTTGTAAATGAATTTATAAAAAAAGTTAACAAAAAATATATAAAGTTGCGAAACTGATTTATTCTACGTTATATTTATAAACTATATGTTTACTTTCTATAAAGCTTCTATAGCCTTGATTAGGAATGTACAAAATTTACGCGTGCAACGAAACGTCATATGCTATTCACTAGGAGTGAAACGACCTTCGCCTAGTTCTTGAAATTCTAGGAGAATCAGTCAGACACGAGCAATAAAGAAAATGCATCAAACGAAACCGTAGCGAAAAACAAAATCCCCCGTTGGAAATGTAATCATGCGGTTTTGCACGCAATATCGAGAATTTAAATTAGTAAAAATAAAACATAAAATGTAAACATGGAAAATAAGAAAATTTAAAGTTACCTGTATAGAAGAACGTGAAACTGAGCATAATCATTCTTTTCGTTATGAAGAGACGACCTGCAGCTCTCAAAGCATCGACCGGCCCTTGAGGTTGAGCATCTACAACCGCGCTTTCTTCTCTTGGCGCTTTACGCAGAACGAGTAAAAGGAATACACCAAAAATTGCTATTGCGGATAACACCCATATGACTATAATCCTGGCTTCCTCGATAATAGTGTCCATCCCTTGGAATTGGAAATATACGAATAGATTTCCAATAAACATACTGAAAAACATGTCATGATCATTAAAGGTTTAAATGATGTAAAATGTGTGTTGAAAGAAATCGTGTCGGAGATGTGTTAAATATCGATTGTGCAAAAGGCGATGACTTCTCGGTCTTCGCCCGTCAGATTGAGCTGATAAACGATTGGTTTAAAATTCCAAAGGACGGATTGCGTACGAGAGATATTTATAAATTTAATTTCATGCATCCGCTTGCCATTTGCAAAATGAGGAAGTCCGATGAATGCCTGCACCTATATAATATGATTTTTGCGAGCTGAGTCCGAGAGCAAGGTCGCAACAGAAAGTATTGTCCTTTATATAAACAAACACCGAAGCATAATAAACACCTCGCGTGTTGTGAGGTGAGTCTTGAGTGTGCTGGATGGAGCAAATGAACATTCATTATATATGCTGTACCTAGCTTGGAGCATGGCCCAGAAAATACCGGAATTCCGGGATATCGTCGCAGGACTAGAATTCAGTGTCAGGTAGTTTCCTTGGCCCGTCCATATCATCGCGGCGCCAACACCTATCACAGCGCTGGCAAAGTATAGTAGCCACGTTTTCGGCAATAAAAATGTCATTATGAAGAATCTGCAAAACGAAAGGATTGATTATTTTATAGGATAAATTTGTGGAATTTTTATACGTACAAATAAGTTACAGCTCCAAAAATCATAGCAATCTTAGGACCCGCCAGACTAATAGCAGATGGTGCCAACCAATTGCACACTGCAAATACTGCATAAATGATGGCCAGACTTGTGTAGCCATCTCCGGTGAATTCGTTGTCATCGTTGTGTATACTGTCAATTATGGTTTTCTGTAACAAGAATTTATATAAATAATATGAAAAAAAAATCATGAAACAATAGAGAAATATTAGGCAGCTATTTTAAATTATACCTTATAATGTATCTATTAGTCATTTATAATTTAAATTCTAAAATATTTGATTTTCATAATTCACAACTCTTTGCTGTCAATTATAAAAAATAACGTATTTCGTAAATACCACTAAGATGTCTACTTGATAATTACAATTATAAGTAACGAGTCTTAACATTATACAATTAACACAAAATAAAAGTATTATGCTCAATGTTTTTTCAATAGATAGATAGTTAAAAAATGTAAACTTATACTAACATATTTTTGATTTTATATTTCAAGCAGTCTATTTTTTTGATCGATTTCCAACACGTTTTTGAACCACACCACTCTTGTTTCTAATGTCACCAACCACAACTGATTTTATGTAATATTTGAATCCTACAAGTTTTTATACTATTAAAACTATGCAAATGTTGTTGTTTTATATAGTAATAATATATTATATATAAACTTATGTGGACAAATAAAAATGACTAGAAAACAGAACTTTTTTATAAATTATATTTCATTTGGTTCAGCCTTTTTTATGGGTAAATTATTTCTTGTTTTATAAAATCCAATTTTGCTATATGTAAAAATGTTACAATAAAAAATATTATTATTTACAATCTGTGGAGCATAAACAATAAGTTGAATAAAACTTGTATAATATTTTTTAATTCATGAATATTGATTATTTGTATTTATAACTTGCAAAATATTGTACAACAATGAATGTTTAATAGTAAAAGAACATTTAAAGTTTGCTTAATAATAAGTAAAAGAAATATAAGAATAAAAATGCCAAAGAGATAAAATAAAGTGAAGGCTGATAGAAAGCAATGTATACGAAATACCAATGACTTGTATTGCAGAATATGGGGACTGTATGTGAAGTCATCTGTCTTATAGAAATAGAGCATTCCTAGATAATAATCATCATTTCTAACACACATTATGAATTTTCTAAACAAATTTATTTTTTAATTATAAATTTATGTACACAATAAATGTTAAAAGTTCAATCAAATAATGTCATTACAAATCATTTAAAGTTAAAATATGGTTATAAACATATGGTTTAAATATGGTCATAAAAATCAGCATATTCAACACTGTGGGTGTGTCAGCAGAGATTTTGATTCTAATATACAAAACTTCACCAAATAGTTTAATTTACTGTAGACAATTTAGAGCAAAGAGCAGAAATACTAAATGAATTTATAAATAGCCATTATAGTACAAATAATGCATTTAAAGAACAGTTGAGAAATAAAGGATTGACTTCATAAGAACGTATGATCACCGTACGTATAATGTTATGACCAATTTTATGAAATGTCGGTATGTTTGCGATACATTGGTCTCTTGTCATTTGGGATATTTAAAGATTAGTGAGACTAGTATAAAATTCCAAGTTCAAGAGTGCAGCTCATATATTATTGCAAAGCACACAGCATGAAAGATGCAATGTGCAATTCGCAAGAAGCGTGTCAATGGAGCAATGCGCGCGCTCCGACATTTCCATTTCAACCAACTGGCAATCACATGGAAAGGCATGTCCGCCGAGCCTCTCGATCGCAGCCAATGAGGAGAATGTAAATATTTATTCTTTTGAAATACTTTCTAGCTCAACACATACTAACAAACGTACATACCGCATATTCAACCAAAATCAAAACGAAATCATACCGCCTATAATGTACATGATAATTACAGTTGCGCAACGCCCGCACTACCATTGACTTACACCTGATTACCAGGTGAGTGAAAGTACACAGCCATATACGATAAACAAAAACAAGCAAAGAGTCAATAATAATAAGAACGAGAAATATTTGGAATGTTTTCTACTCCGGCCGTCACAGTTTGCCTGCCCTACACTCACGGATAATTAGCCCTAATGGCCTTCACTTATTCATACAAATAGTTATGAAATATTCATCAACACAACGCTATAATTTAATTTGAAAGCAAAACCATACGAACAACCGCATATTCGAAGCAGGGACGTGCCCGGAACCTTGTAATTCGAAATTCGAATGTTGTCTGTTTTCACTTAAAATTTTATATTTCAAATTTGGAATTCTACATTTTCGATTTTTATAAATAATAATAACTACAATTTACTTCATACAACAAATAATATTTTTAATTGTTTTTTTTAACTATATCTTAAATTTATCAAGAATTAAAAATGAATTCAGATTGAAGGCTGCAATAGGCCATCGACCCAAAGTCTTTAAAATGACCGGCAAGTCGACATTACTTACAAGAAGTAAATCTTAATTGGATTCAAGTAACATTGAACTTTTTTTATAAGGCTACTCAAACGCCTTTGTTTCGTTTATCTATAATATTTGAAAACGTTTTATACATTACAATTGCATTATCTAAACATATCTTCTTCAAGGAAGTACACTTGTTCATATTCTTTATCTTATAAATATACTTATCAGATAATAACAACAGATTTTCTATATTTATATATTAAATCTCAGAAATACCTACAACTTACAAATGAAGAAATTGAATTTAAAATTAATGAAACTTCTAGTTATCAAAACATTTTATGAACTACCAATGAAAATACAATAGAATCTTGTTTTAAGTCTCGTTTTTTGAAAAATTCGAACATAATTTAGGTTCACCAATAACCTGGAAATCAAGCAAATACGGTTCGAACATACTTTTGAGAACAAATTAAGCATACATGATATAGATATAATAGCTGATTAACTTATAATTTTAAATAAATAATATTTAAACAATATAATTTTTCAATTTATAAACAAGTTATTTCATATAATGATTGTATTGAAATCAGAAATATTTCAAGGCTACATATTAAACATGTTATTTCATGAATTACATTACTCTTAATATCGAATAATATTCAAAATAAATTACATTAATCTTTACTTAATATGATTTTTAAAAAAATTTAATATTTTATTATATAACAATAATTAGAAGAGAATTAATATTTGGATTAAATGTTATTATAAATAATAACTTTGACTATTTTGACCAACATAATTTTCAATTGGTTTTTTTAAATACTTTTTTTTGATCTTCTTGGAAAAAATAAATTGATGTGCCATCAAGTTAATACAGTACTAAAACACAGTTGAAATCAATTAAGATTTACATTCACTATTGAAAATCCAATTAGTGGGACGTTTCAGTATATCATAAAGCAAAGTGGAAAATTTTGGAATTGAAAATTGGAATTCCCTTTCTATTTCCACAGTTCTGTGGGCTAAATGAGAACAGCATGCCGAGTGATTGCCCGCAAATCGATTGATAATACGAACCACGTGGAAAAGTACCAAAGAACGCACATGCATTTCCAGTACTAAGTTCGCTTTTTTTATTATAATCTAATCGTGTCAGTGGAACAATTTAAGAAATAAATGAAACGTAAAATGTGGAATAAGTTTCATAACATAGTATGTACCGTATATGCGGCTGGAATACATTAGAACGAATTAGATAGTGTTTTTTCTCTACACGTTTTCTACTCTTGATTTCAGATTTCAAACGTACTAGGAAAAGAAAATGTAAAATTTAAATAAAATCAACTTTTTTTTTCTAGAAATATTATTTCGGTATTAAAGAAATTAAGAATAAAAGATTTTAAATGAAATTTTGAATTGTAGAGGAAATTTTTAACAAATATTAAAACTTGGAAATTGTCTATCCTTTTCGTGTACCATTAAATTCGTTATATGTTTACAAAAGTTGATGATCATCAATTAATTAGTATCAGCGTTGCTTAACTTTTAAATTAAATTAAAGACTGTTTCATTTGACAAAAAAAAATAAATTATTCTTAATTTTAAAATCACATTATGAATATGTATAAGTAATAATTAATATGTAAATTTCAATGTTTTATTCGTTATTATTATGGATTTGTTTACAATTTTCACACTATTTAAAGCGATGACATTGATTCGGTAAAATATAAAATAAAATCCGGATTGTAATTGCGTAAACATTCGGTGAATCGGACTCGAAAGAAAAAACGAATATACCGTTCAGTCTGTCGAAGAACCGAAGACGTCGTTACATCCTTTTCATGTCCGAATTGCATTACTGTTTGTTATGTGCCTCACGTCCTACAAGTGTCCATCCAGGCCTTGTTTTACGAACCGATAACCGTTCACTAACAAATCGAAATTACTCGTACGCTGCATTTCTGATTTACTTGAAAATTCATCGTCGTGACGAAAGTGGCAATTGTTGTTGACCATATGGAACATTTTTTAATTTTATCTCGATTAACGCGATAATGAAATATTGTTCGATAACAAACAACAATTCATTAATTATGACGTGCGTCTTTTTCCACCGATTTTTACATACATCCTAAATATAGATGTATGAAGCTTACCTACTACTTCAATCTAGTATAAATAAACATGACATGCTTCGATAAAACATAATTATAATCTATTACGCAACCATAACTTTAACAAAGTTATTTCTACTGAATTTCTTGTATATAAAAAAAAATTTCTTTATGTAATTCTTGACAAATAAAATAGTATGAAATCCAATTTCAGTAAAACATACATAGAATGAAATATACAATTTTTATTATTACCTTTAGCCAGATCTATTTATTTTACAAATAAATATATTTATTTTGATTTGCTTTTTTTAAACTGTAATTTAAGTTTTTGGCCAATAAATTATTATTCTAATATTTATTATTATTTATATTTAACATTAACTTGTGACAAATCTTCTAAATATAATTGCAAATATAACTTGTCAAGTGGATAATTATAATTCGTATTCAATATACAACAAACATTTATAACAAACAAAAATTTCCATAATCTATAAATAAGTCACGATATTGCAAACGAGATTCATCGTGAGACATTTCAAAATAAACACTGGTAAATATTTGCATAGAGATTCCAATTTAAAAAAATAACCTTTGGACATACATAAAAAGTGTTTGTTGTTCAACAGTTAATAGACTTCGTTTTATTAAGTCTCAAATCCAATGTATTTTGGAGATTTTTGGAAAATGTGAACTTTTGCATTATTATTGCAAAATTTTATAAACATGTCGCAAAGTCGCAGACAAAACAAACCAACAGCGCTGAATTGTAAAAATATTTTGCTCGTTTTAACAAAGTACATTTCTCACACGGAATTTCTCATATAGTTATATATGTTCTCATGTATATCTCATATATATATATCCATTAAATTGGTAAAATTATCTTTAAAAGATATTCATTTCTTGTAACAATATTTCTATATTATTAACATAATCAATATATTAATAAGTGTACTTATTAACTATCTTGTCTAAGATAGTAGTGCTCAATAAATTCGAACATCTTCTTCATCGATATTTTCGATTGAGCATCAGAATAGCTTTACATTTAAGTATGTATTAATAAATTCTTTCCAAGTACACCAATACTTACGATATGTAAATAATAATGCGGAAAAAACTTTTATATACGTATTTTTTATGTATATAATAAATTTTAGTTGAACTAAAATAACAATAAATATTTAATAAAACAAATAATAAAACAATTTATATTTATTTATTACAAATTACATGATATTACTTGCAATTAATATATGAATGTGTTCCAACAGTAATTTCGTTTTATTTTTCCTATTATGTCATTTTGTTGAATTTGTATTATGTCAATTAAATTTCTCTTTGGAATTTTTGAATCAGCTGATTACTACCATGTTTAGGGTTGACCCGGTTGTAAGAATAAGCTGATCGGTTCGATTGCAAGAACTGTAGATTTTTTTAGCTCTCGTTCGGTAACTGAAATATTTAGGACCTGCCCATCCACTTCCACGTTTCTGCGAGTTCAGTGCCCGACAAAGTAACAAGAAAGAAAGCAAATAATGACTAACATAAACGTAGCTCAAATAACTATCGGAAATATTGAACTGTAGACGTGTTTTGCTTACATTCTAGTCCATGTTTTGATGGAAACTTTTTTGTTTAAATTGAATGAGATTGTTGTTGTTGTTGCCGTTGCGAGCTTGAAATGTTTATTAGTAAATGTTGTGTCTGACTATGACTGTTACTAAATAACAGATCGTCCATGATCTACGACAAGTTTTCTAGTAGAGCATCGCCGTAACCCAATTTCTGTGAAACGAGTTTATCACTAAAAGTGAAGAGAACTCGTAGAACGAACGCACGCACATATGTATATCAAAACCATTAAGTTCAATGTCGTCGGTTCTTATTTACTTTTTGCTGTCTTTGATAACCTCAGTACTTAATTGTTATTTGATTTCTTTTTTTTATTATTTGTATGCACGTCCTCGCCGAAACCAAATAAACCACATCGGAATGGAACATTCTGTTATTTTAACTAAGCTGTTACAAGAATTGTAATAAACGAAGAGCAAATACTTCAATGCCAGAACATTAATCGATTTTCATTTTTTTTTTAATCTTCTCTTTGAACGTAACAAGAATGTATTTCCTATTGAAAAATTAGAAAGGTAATTTAAAATTATATCAAATTTGTGAGATACGAACCGAACCTAAAACCGAAATTAACTGGAATTTTTAACTGAATAAAAACTGTAACCGGAACGAAAAATTACTCCATTAAAAAACCGAAACTGGAAAGAAATGTTAATTACTGTTAATTTCGGTTCAAATTTTTTATTATATAATTTTGTAATCGCTTTCTTTCATGTATGCTCTTTGATGGTAGTGTGCCGGAGTTAGTGTTTTGGTTTATATATATATTCATTTGGAAAAAAAAAAATTTTCGACATTGTATTGGGTATGAATAGAGTATATAAACAAACAATGTAATTCCGTGGAAACGCTTAATCATCAATATAAATAAAGCCTCCATCACCACCAATCAACCACCGACTAAAAAGAGAAAATTTGAAGAATAAAGGGCAAGCACAAGTCTTGCGCAACTAACATTAGAACAAACTCAAATGAAAGTGACTAAAAAGGATATTACTGTAAACAGGACTAAAGAAACATTACAAAATGCATGTGTTAATTCATAACAATAGTAAGAATGGAATTTGGTAAATAAATCTAAATCAAAATTTTATATTGGACTCGATTTGAAATTTTAACTAAACAATTTAAATTGCTTTTTTTTTCGATTTTAAATTTTAGTTTCAACCGGAACTGCACCGGAACCGAAAATGAACCGAAATTTTTAGACGGACCGAAATTGAATCTGTACGATAAACATTTACTTGGAACGTAACCGTAAACCGGAATGAAATTAATTTCGGCTCCACTCTCTGATTATAAATAATAATATTTTAAATTTGTTGTTCCAAGTTCACTGAATGGAATTAATTTAAAACGTGTTGAATAAATGTCAACACACAACCACTGATATTTGTATGTATAATGTCTGTTCATTAACATTTGACAGACGCAAAGGTTTTATTATAATTTATTTGATGCTGGAATTGATTATCTATTTATAAATCGCACACACCCACAGAGTTTACAACTTTTTTTTCGCCTAGAAGATATATTTATTTTAAAGTTTCATTGTCACTTTTCTTTAATTCAAACCAAAATAAAAAATTAATATTATATAATTTATACAGAAAAACATATTTCGTATATTTTTCGATAAATACGTTTTTTACGAGTAATATATAATATCATTATATAAAACTATACGCTATAAATATGTCTGAATTAAAAAGAAAATGATAACTCACAGAAGCAAAGAGATAGTCCTTTTTCATACAACTTTACAAAATTTCTTAAGTAACTCTATTGAAGTAAAAGAAGAAGAAAACTTGCGAAAGACATAGAAGGAATATTTCAACACATCGAGAAGAAAATGGATTTACCGATTTACAAACTCCCGGACTTACGAACAAGATACTAAAAGCTCTAAATTATTACAAGGAGATATATGTGACAAAAAATTAACTGTCCATACAAAAATTGATAATTTCTTTAATAAAATACCATAGTATGTTTACCTCTAGGATGTGCTACGGTGTGGGGAAACACAACAAAAGAAAACATAAAAACATTGTCAAGACAACAAGAAAAGCTACAAAAAATTATGTTTTCAAATAGCCATGACACGCAGATACCGGATGTGGGGACACTGATAGAGGCACAGACAAACATTGTGATACACAATCTGGAACCATGTTGTATTGTGCTACGCCCTGCACCAGCAAACTCCTGTTCATTATGTTGGTTGATTTTGTTCCATTCTAATATTTCCTCTCGCTCTCGTGTTATAATTGTGTGTGT